>NC_091963.1:144595033-144936533 GCF_031021105.1 Erythrolamprus reginae
AACATAAAAGAAAAAAAGGACAACATTACAATTGGAGTTTACTACAGGCCCCCAAACCAAATAGATACAATGGACAACCTCTTTACAACCCAACTACCAGCAATATGTAACAAGCACAGCACAATAATAATGGGAGACTTTAACTACCCCGACATTAACTGGAAAACAAACTCAGCACCAAGTGGAAAGTCTGACAGATTTCTCACCAGCCTCGCCGATAACTTTCTAACTCAAAAAGTGGAAACAGCAACCAGAGGGACTGCAATACTAGACCTAATTTTAACAAACAGGGAAGAAATAATTGAGGGACTAGAAGGAGAAGGGACGCTAGGTGAGAGTGACCATACCATCCTAAAATTCAACCTTGTGCAATCACTAACTACAACACCCAACTCAACTACAGACCCAGACTTCAGAAAAGTGGACTTTAACAAGCTCAGAGTGATCCTGAAGAATAAACCCTGGAAGGAACTTCTAAAGAGTAAATCCACACAGGATACCTGGGAAGCCCTAGAAAACACTATCATTGAGGCCCAAAACAATTCAATCCCCACGAAAAAGAAAAACAGAAAAACTAAAATGAAACCAGCATGGCTAAACAAGGACCACACAGACAATGTAAAAGGGAAAAAAAGCCAAATACAACAAATGGAAAGAAGGACTCATAACCAAGATGGAATATTAGCAAACAGCCAGAACCTGCAAGCAAAACGTAAGAGCAGCAAAAGCTCAACACGAACAGCATCTTGCAATGAAAATTAACGACAACAAAAAAAGCTTCTTCCACCACATAAACAATAAGAAAAAAATCAAGGAAACAGTCACCATGCTAAAAAACAAAGATGGTAACGAAATCACCGACAACGGAGACAAAGCACAGCTACTGAATCCCTATTTTACATCAGTCTTCACACATAAAGAAACTACCAACCAACCAACCTATAACCTAACTGCAAATAACAGCCCCGGAACTGAACTCAACACAGACAAAGCTACCATTAGGGACTACTTGAGGGAGCTTAATGAGTACAAATCACTGGGACTCCACCCCAGAGTCCTAAAAGAACTGGCAGACACCATAGCAGAACCTCTTCTCCTCATCTACCAAAAATCTTGGGCCACTGGAGACCTACCAGTCCCAGGTTGGTGATCATCTACACATGAGTCACAAATGTCACTGTCTTGCAGGGAATTTGGGTGGCAAATTAATATAATGATTTTTTTTAAAAAGTAAAATGGAAAAGGAACACAATGTACAGTTACACCATCCAAATTTGGGGAGGTTTTGGTTAGATTTTACACAAGATGCAGTCTACATTTTATGCCTAAATATTCGGTTGAGGATGTTTAAGCAATCTTGATTTGAACTTCTTTGTAGACAGTGACCTCTTTTTATACAAAGGAGGGCATGCAAATTGAAAGTCAGCGCAACCTTTAAATGCCTCTCTCCTTCTTACCCAAACAGCCAGAGATTACAAGAACTTTTGAGAATCAACAGTTCACCTAACATATATATCTCCTACAAAACATTGTATAAAAATGATTATATGGATGAATATCATCTTGATCCTCCTCATTTTTAAAGGTACAGTATTTGCCTTTTGGTTCCATTATATTGTACTTTGACTCAGATTTCTCCACCAGATTTTCAGATACCTTCTTTTGTCTTTCTTTTCAGATGTTCTGGCAGATATTTCAATAACTGAATCAGGAGGAGGAGTGAAAAGACCAGGAGATACTGTTCGTCTTACGTGTACAAGCTCTGGGTTCAATATTGATAGCTACTGGATGCATTGGGTGCGCCAGGCAGATGGAAAAGGGCTGGAGTGGATCGGAGAGATAAATACAGGCACCACATATTATGCGAACTCTTTTAAAGGTCGATTCACAATCTCCAAAGAGAGTTCCAGGAACATGGTTTATCTAGACATGAACGGACTGAAAGCTGAAGACACAGCCATATATTACTGTACAAGGGAGCACAGTGGAGAAAAAATAATCTGAACTTGTTCTAAAACCTCTAGTTTATGTGGCAAAGGGAATGTTTCACTTGGATTCACTCCAATAAAAACGGAAGTGTAACATTATAGCTTTAAATATATCATGAACAATTCATTTGGGAACTCACAGCTGTTTCTTTATTATTATTTAGCAGGGAGGCAGACAGAGTGAGAAGGAAATAGATTTGCACATGGACAGTAGCTGAAATAATTATTTTCTCTCTCAGCCCAACTCTCCTGACACATAACACCTGAAGACAGCTCAGAAATTGAGATGGCTGAAGAGTTTTCATAGAGCAACTAGCTCTTCATACCATCCTTAAATTAACAAATAACCAAGGATGTTTTATTCTATTAGTTCCTATGTATGTCAACTTTGCTCTTGTTCTAGGTCACTGATGTTAAGTCACCTAATTTATTTCATCAACTCCCTCTACTAAGCAAAATGTTCAAGAAAAGAAAGGAGAAAAACTAAAATGAAACCAGCATGGCTAAACAAGGACCTCGCAGACAACGTAAAAGAAAAAAAAGCCAAATACAACAAATGAAAAGAAGGACTTATAACCAAGTTGAAATATCAGCAAACAGCTAGAACCTGCAAGCAAAACGTAAGAACAGCAAAAGCTCAACACGAACAGCACCTTGCAATGAAAATTAACGACAACAAAAAAAGCTTCTTCCACCACATAAACAACAGGAAAAAAATCAAGGAAACAGTCACCATACTAAAAAACAAAGATGGTAACGAAATCACCAACAACAGAGACAAAGCACAGCTACTCAATCCCTACTTTACATCAGTCTTCACACATGTTTTTTATGTCGGATCACCCTGGTATATTGAACGAATGTCACAGCTCCTTTTTGCCTCTAGGCCCAACCAGGGCCTAGGCAGTTAATTTATTCATAGCCAACAACTATATTCTGCAAAAAACATGTGATAACTTCAAAAGCCGCTACAAAAATATATGCCACCAAATAAAGACGGAATGCTTCAATTACCACAGCAAACAAGAGAAAAACCTCCTGTGCACCAAATCCAACCTTACCTTCTACAACTTTGTAAATAACAAACTCAAAGACTCAAAGACTCCCACCACTAAAAGGACTCAACAACAAATAATGCTATGATCAATCAACTAAAACTAACATCTTCAACATATTCTTTGGCTCAGTCTTTGTAAACACCAATGGCTCATCCCCAAAATTCATTAATAGCACCTCAAACACTCATAACAACTTAACCCAAATAGACTTGACAGAAGACAACATTGGAAAAGCACTACATGACCTTAAACCTTCTCCATAAATAGGCCCTGATGGTCTATGTGCATACTTCCTAAAAACCTCTACACAGCCATAGTTGAACCACTAAGCATAATCTTTGAAAAATCATTCAGGACCAGCTCACTACAACAGCTATGGTCGCAAGCAATGGTCATCCCCATCTTCAAAAAAGGAGATCCCAGTCTAATTGAAAACTACAGACCGATCTCTCTATGCTGTGTCACATGCAAAGTCATGGAATTAATCATAAATCAATCAATTACCCTCCACCTGGGTTGTCTCTAACAACCAATTTGCTTTCAGAAAAAAAATATTTTGCAACCTGCAACTCCTTCACTGCAAAAACATATTGTCTACATATCTCAATCAGGGCAAATCAATGGATGCAATTTACATTGATTTCTGTAAAGCCTCAAAATGCAGAACTTTTCAATGAAGGTCACTTGAGATCTAAAACAGAAAAGGAAAAAAAAAGAGAGAAAAGAATAATCAAAGAAGAAGCTGAAGTGGCAATCTGAGCCATGTTTAAAGTATCTTTTAAAACTAAATTACTATTAATTTATGAGTTGCCTGACAAAATGATCAATCACCTTTTTGATTAATTTTGAAATCAGGCAGAACAAGGGCAGTAATCAACTGCCAAGAAAATCAGAAGATTCAGGCAATTCAAATTAGTATAAAGATTCATTAAAATCTTAAGCTCCCTAAAAAATCTGAGCAGGGGAAATGAGTAGAAAATTGTAGGCATTCAAGGTTGTGCCTTTGCAGGTACTCATAAGTTATGATGCATTTGATCCCTGCTTAATGCCCAGCCTGGTGATCACATGGGGCACAAATTTAAATGTCTTGAAGACAGTTGGATGGCAAACTAATTTAATGATTTTTTTAAAAAAAAATAAGAAAAGCAGAAAAGAAGCACAAAAGGTACTGTTACACCATCCAAATTTGGATATGTTTCAATTAGTTTCTAAACAAGATGCAGACTACGTTTTATGTCTAAATACTTGGTTGAGGAAGTTTAAGCAATCTTGATTTGAAGTTATTTCAGTGATCTCTTTTTTATAGGAAAAGATAGGAAATTGAATGCATTCAAGGTGGGCTGGACAAATATATATTGTGGGTGTGCAGCTACTCATGGGTTATGATGCATTTGACCCCTCCCTCAGTCCCAGACTGGTTATTACCTACACATGAGACACAAATTTCAATGTCTTGCAGGGAGTTCCGTGGCAAATAAATTTAATGAATTAAAAAAAGATAAGTAAAACAAAAAAGGAACACAATGTACAGTTACATCATCCAAATTTGGGTAGGTTTTGGTTGGTTTCTAAACAAGATACAGTCTACGTTTTATATCTAAATATTTGGTTGAGGAAGTTTAAGCAATCTTGATTTGAAGTTGTTTCTGGACAGTGATCTCTTTTTATATAGAGGAGGACATGCAAATTGAAAGGCAACACAACCTTTAAGTGTCTCCCTCCTTCTTACTCAAGCACCCAGAGATTACCAGAACTCTTGAGAATCAACAGTTCATCTAACATTTATTTCTCATACAAAATATTCTATAAAAATGATTATATGGATGAATGTCATCTTGACCATCTCCATTTTTAAAGGTATTAGTTTTTGAGTTCCATAATATTATTAGTTGCACTCAGATTTTTCCACAAGCTCTTCAAATACCTTCTTTTGTCTTTCTTTTCAGATGTTCTGGCAGATGTTTCAATAACTGAATCAGGAGGAGGAGTGAAAAGACTAGGAGATTCTATTCGTCTCACGTGTACAAACTCTGGGTACAATATCGATGGCTACTGGATGGAGTGGATCCGCCAGGCAGATGGAAAAAGTCTAGAGTGGATTGCAAATATACATCAAAGCTACATACATTATGCCACTTCTTTTAAAGGTCGATCCACCATCTCCAAAGATAGTTCCAGGAACTTGGTTTATCTAGACATAAATGGACTGAAAGCTGAAGACACAGCCAAATATTACTGTGCAAGGGAACACAGTGGAGAAAAATGAATCTGAGCTTGTATAAAAACCTACAGTTTATGTGGCAAAAGGAAAGTTTCATTTGGATTCACTGTGATGAAAACAGAACCACAACAGGATGGCTTTAAATATATCATGAGCAATTCATTTGGGATCTCTCACAGCTGCTTATTTATTCTTATCTTAGGAAGGAGATGAATATAGTGAGAAGGAACTGGATTAGCATATGAGCACTATCTGAAACAATTATTCAAAAAGCAGCTAGCTCTTTGGATAATGCTTATATTAAAAAACAGACAAGGTCTTTTTATTCTGCTAGATTCTAAGTTTCTCAACTTTGCTCTTGGTCACTGAGGTTAAGTCACACTATTTATTTCATCAGCTCCCTCTAGTAAACATAATAGTCAAGAATAGAATAGTTATAAATTAATATATTGTGGAGGAGATTATACCTTTATTGACATAGAAATAAAATATAATGAATGAGGGAATTCAAGTTGATAGAGTTAATAAACAAGTTAATTGAAGTCTGACTGACTTAATCTGATATATTACACAATTCAATTAAACCATACATAAATTGAAACAGCTAAGGGTCAGTTATGTCCCCCAAGCCTGGCAGCATAGGTGGGTTTTCAGTAATTTGGGAAGGCAAGGAGGGTGGGGGCAGTCCTGATCTCCGGGGGGAGTTGATTCCAGAGGGCCGGGGCCGCCACAGAGAAGGCATATCTAGGAAAGCCCGTGATAGCTCTCACAGCCTCATTCTGCATGATCTGAAGTTTCTGAACACAGGAAACAGAAGAAAAAAAAAGAATTACCCAAGAAGAACCTGAAGTGGCAAAATGAACCATGTTTAAAATATATTTTAAACTAAAATTACTATTAATTTCTAAGTTGACTGACTCATAAACTCAGTCTGGACTGACTTCATCATAAATAGGAAACAAAATAATGAATCATCATTTTGTTTACTTTTGAAATCTTGCAGAACAAGAGCAAGAAGCAACTGCCTAGAAAATCAGAAGATTCAAGTGGTTCAAATGAGTATAAAGTTTTATTCAAAGTTAAGCTCTCTAAAAAATCTGAGCAGGGAAATGGGTAGGAAATTGGAGGCATTCAAGGTGGACTGGACAAAGATATATTGTGGGTGTGCAGCTACTCATGAGCTATGATGCATTTGACCCCTCCCTCTGTCCCAGATTGGTGATCATCTACACATGAGACACAAAGGTCACTGTCTTGCAGGGAGTTGGGTGGCAAATTAATATAATGAATTTTTTAAAAAAGTAAAACGGATAAGGAACACAATGTACAGTTGCACCATCCAAATTTGGGGAGGTTTTGGCTAGTTTTTACACAAGATGCAGTCTACATTTTATGCCTAAATATTTGGTTGAGGATGTTTAAGCAATCTTGATTTGAACATCTTTGTAGACAGTGACCTCTTTTTATACAAAGGAGAGCATGCAAATTGAAAGTCAGCACAACCTTTAAAGGCCTCCCTCCTTCTTACTCAAACAGCCAGAGATTACAAGAACTCTTGAGAATCAACAGTTCACCTAACATATATATCTCCTACAAAACATTGTATTAAAATGATTATATGGATGAATATTATCTTGACCCTCCTCATTTTTAAAGGTACAGTATTTGTCTTTTGGTTCCATTATATTGCACTTGGACTCAGATTTATCCAGCAGATTTTCATATACCTTCTTGTGTCTTTCTTTTCAGATGTTCTGGCAGATGTTTCAATAACTGAATCAGGAGGAGGAGTGAAAAGACCAGGAGATTCTATTCGTCTCACGTGTACAAGCTCTGGGTTCAATATTGATAGCTACTGGATGCATTGGGTGCGCCAGGCAGATGGAAAAGGGCTGGAGTGGATCGCACAGATAAATAAAGGCAACACATATTATGCGAACTCTTTTAAAGGTCGATTCACAATCTCCAAAGAGAGTTCCAGGAACTTGGTTTATCTAGACATGAATGGACTGAAAGCTGAAGACACAGCCATATATTACTGTACAAGGGAACACAGTGGAGAAAAATGAATCTGAGCTTGATCTAAAACCTCTAGTTTATGTGGCAAAGGGAATGTTTCAGTTGGATTCACTCCAATAAAAACGGAAGTGTAACATTATAGCTTTAAATATATCATGAACAATTCATTTGGGAACTCTCACAGCTGTTTATTATTATTTAGCAGTGAGGCAGACAGAGTGAGAAGGAAATAGATTTGCATATGGACAGGCGCTGAAATAATTATTTTCTCTCTCAGCCCAATTCTCCTGACACATAACATCTGAAGACAGCTCACAAATTGAGATGGCTGAAGAGTTTTCATAGAGCAACTAGCTCTTCATGCCATGCTTAAATTAACAAAAAACCAAGGTCGTTTTTTTCTACTGGTTTCTATGTGTTCTGCCAGGCTCTCTGATAGGAGCCTCCCGAAAATTAAATTCAGGGGTAAAAGTTTCAGACACACACGTTTGAAAATTCAAAACAATGTTCTTTATCACAAAATTCAAAATAAACAAAGCACTCTTTTTGTATTGCAAAGAGCACTCTTCCCCAAACAACCGGGTAGTCTGTTCAATTTCCTTTAAGCAGTTATTAAGTAGTTAGCTAGCAGCTGTGAAGAAACTTCACACCCCTTCTTCTTCCAACGAAATGAGACACACACACATTGCTCTGCTTTGGTTTCAAAGGCATGAAAAAGCAACAAAGTCCAGCAACACAAGATTCCTGATGAACTCCGATCAGATATTCTTCCACAACAGCCAAACCCACATACTGCTATTTATAGCAGCAGCCCTAATTACTGGAGCCCGACCCAAACACAAGTGGCCTCCATTATTTCCTGTAATATGTTCTTACTTGGTCTCTTCTACTCATAATTCTGCACTTGCGTGGATCCAAAATGTCATCATCTGAATCAAAGGAAGATAAGGGAGATTGACTGCTTGGGCTGTGTGCCAAACCCTCCTCTGTCGAGTCACTCCCACCTTCTTCTTCGTCCGAGGAAACTAAACTCTGAGCTGATTCTGTCAGCAATAGCACAGGCCTGTGACATGTTGAATTTCCCCCTGCACCCACCTCCCCATTCCCTGGGGCAGGAGCTGAGCCAGAGCCAACCACAACACTATGTATGTCAACTTTGCTCTTGTTCTAAGTCACTGACATTAAGCCACATAATTTATTTCATCAAGTCCCTCTACTAAGCAAAATTCTCAAGAAAACTGTACAGTTACATCATCCAAATTTGGGTAAGTTTTGGTTGTTTCTACACAAGACTAACCTAAATAGTTTGTTGAGGATGTTTAAAGCAATTTTTATTTTAGGTTGTTTTGGGGCAATGTTCTCTTTTTATACCAAGAAGGACATGCAAATTGAAGTGAAAAGACCTGGAGATTCTCTTCCACTTACTTGCACATGTTCTGGGTTCAATATTGTTAGCTAATGGATGGAATGGTTCCATCAGGTAGATGGATAAAGGCTGGAGTGGATCTCAGAGATAAATAAAGGCACCACATATTATGCCAACTTTTTAAAAGGTTGATTTATAATCTCCAAAGATAGTTCCAGAAACCTAGTTTATCTAGACATGAAAGCTGAAGCGAAAAATGAATCTGAGCTCATTCTGAAACCTACATGTGCAAAATCATTTGTGATTTGTCACAGCTGGTTTAGCAAGAAGATGAACATAGTGAGAAGGAAATGCATTTGCATTTGGATAGTATCTGAAAGAAGAATTTTCTCTCTCAGCTGAATTCACTCAACCTTGTTGGATGACCAGACCAGACCAGATCAGAAAAAAAAAATACTGCCAACCTGCCTTCCATTGAGAACCTATTTACTGCACCAGTCAAAAAAAGGGCAGTGAAAATATTTACAGAGCACTCACATCCTGGACACAAACTGTATCAACCCATACCCTCAAAATGATGTTATAGAGCACTGCACACTGCACACCAGAACAACTAGACACAAGAACAGTTTTGCCCCCAAACACCATCGCTCTGCTAAACAAATAACTCCCTGAACACTGTCAAACTATTTACTAAGTCTGCACTACTCTTCTCATTGTTTCTATCATCCATCTCCTCCCACAAATGACTGTATGACTATAACTTTGTTGCTTACAACCTATCCTTGCAACTTATATTGATTGGTTCCCAATATGATTGGATTGCTTATTTCTACCTGGACTATGATTAAGTGTTGCATCTTATGATTCTTGATGAACATATCTTTTCTTTTATGTATACTGTTCTGTCGAGCTCTCTGGTAGAATCCTCCCAAAAATGCACAGATACAATTTCACACACACACACGTTTGAAAATTTAAAACAATGTTCTTTATAATGAAAATTCACTTAAACCAAGCCCTCTTTTGGGATAGCAAAGAGCACTTGTCTCCAAACAAACTGGTAATTTGTACAAGTCCCTTATCAGTTCTGTGATACTTAGCTTGCAGTGTGAGGCAATTCACAGTCCTTCTTCTTTCACAAAATGAAACACACTTTGCTATGGTTTAGTTTCAAAGCGGGGAAAAATCAGCACACAAAAAGTCAAAGTCAGTAAAGCAGTCACGGAACACAATGATCAGACAATCCTCCACAATGGCCAAATCCACAGCCTGCTCTTTATAGCAGCCTCACTAATTACCACGGCCCCACCCAACCACAGGTGGCCTCATTTTCTTTGATAATAATCTCTCAGTTGTTGTTGCCTATGCATTGCTCTCTGCATGCGTGGCTGTATCATTAACTCTTGTTCTGAATCCAAGGAGGAGCTAGATAATTGATCTCCTTTTGAGCTGTCTGCCACACTCTCCTGCTCCCTGTCACTCATGTCTTCTTGGTCAGAGGAGCCTTCATCAGCAGATTCCACCGGGGGGGGGGGCAAAACAGGCCTGCAGCATGTGGATGTCTCCCCCACATCCACAGTCCTTGGGGCAGGAGCTGGGCCAGAGCTAACCACAACATATACTAAGAGCATATGCACCAAGTGTGTCCAATCACGCTTGGTGCATATAATAAAATTATATTCTAATCTGTCCTGTTCTTCTCTTCTCTTCTCTACTCTACTCTACTCTGGTGAACACTAAAATTAAAAATTAGCAATATCTATTTGGAATAAAATGACATAATATATTTTGCATAAGAAATATAGGTCCCAGAAGGAGCAGTAATCCTCTGGTTCTGATGTAGCTATACTTGTAACCCAAGAGTGGGCTACCACAGACTAGCTGATAAATGGATAGCATACTTTGTTTCATGTAAATGACTTCCTGATATATCATGCATTAAATAAACGTTTTGGTGAACGAGGACAGTGTTAGAAATACCTGACAGTATTGAATTGCTTTTCACCTTTTGCATTACCCTTCTTGAAAGCATGGTTCCAAAGCTGTTGATATGTTTCCTCTTTGTGTTCCCTGCATGTAAGATCAATTAGAGTTTGTTTTTAGGTAGATGTGTGCATTTTTGTGCATTTCCCCTCCATATATACACATACACACTTTTATTTTTATTTTTTTATTGATGCAGGCACTACCTCAGAAATTACAATTACTCAGTCTACTGCTGAAATTATAAAACCTGGACAACAGATGAGGCTTACATGTGTAGTTCGTGGATTTTCTCTCGCAAGCTCTGGAATAAGTTGGATTCGTCAGGTCTCTGAAAAAGAACTGGAATGGGTTGGAGATATCTGGCATGGTGGAGTCACTATATATAGCACAACCTTTCTAGGTCGGGCTACCATCACAAAAGACAATTCTAGAAGCCAAGTGTACTTGCAGCTCCTTGCTTTAAAGGCTGGAGACGCAGCTGTATATTATTGCATAAGACACAGTGAGAAGAATCTTCTTACAAGCAGGTCAAAACCCACTGCTTTTCGAAATTAAGCACTGTTATTCTCTTGTGTGTGACCCACAGGCAGCTGGAGGAACTCTTTAGTGTGTTATTATTTCCTGAACTACAAATCCCAGACTTGCCAAAGTTTTCTTAAAAAGTAACTCTTAGAATATCTAGGTAATATAATAAACCTTCAACAAACTTTAAGAGAGTAAATGTAGCAGTGTGGGTTAGTCAGTCAATGAATAAGACAGTACAAAATAGAACAATATTATTATATACAGATAGGCAAATATACAATAGTAGTTATACAGTCCATATATCATACACATATAGATTAGATTAGATTAGATTTATTGGATTTATATGCCGCCCCTCTCCGCAGACTCGGGGCGGCTCACAACAATGGTAAAAACAGTACATAGTGACACATTCAATACTCACCAATCCAATTACAATTTTAAGTAAAGAAATTCATAAAACAACCCCAATATATAAATATATATATAAAAACAAGCACACAATCAATCAAACACCAAAACAACATGGGCAAGGGGGAGATGTTTCAGTTCCCCCATGCCTGACGACAGAGGTGGGTTTTAAGGAGTTTATGAAAGGCAAGGAGGGTGGGGGCAATCCTAATCTCAGGGGGGAGCTGGTTCCAGAGGGTCGGAGCCACCACAGAGAAGGCTCTTCCCCTGGGTCCCGCCAGACGACATTGTTTAGTCGACGGGACCCAAAGAAGGCCAACTCTGTGGGACCTAACCGGTCCCTGGGATTCGTGCGGCAGAAGGCGGTCCCGAAGATATTCTGGTCCGGTGCCATGAATGGCTTTAAAGGTCATAACCAACACTTTGAATTGTGACCGGAAATTGATCGGCAACCAATGCAGACTGCGGAGTGTTGGAGTAATATGGGCATACTTAGAGAAGCCCATAATTGCTCTTGCAGCTGCATTCTGCACGACCTGAAGTTTCCGAACACTTTTCAAAGGTAGCCCCATATAATCCTAATAATGGTTTATAAACCAGGTTATCCCACACAGCAAAATATACACACAGCAAATATAAATCTCTCTACTATAAACTCCCCCAAAAGGAACATCCCTGGCTCCCTCTTATAGACAACCAGCAAATGTCTCTTAAAGGTACAGTCTTAAACTTACATTGTTAGCCTCTGTATTGCAAAACCCAACATATTTACTAGTTACTAATAATAACTGCCAACTGAAGCCAAGAAAAGTCACTCAAAACACATCCAAACTCCTTGGTTGAGTTAGAAGCAATTATTATTGACTTTCCCCCTACTTTTAAGAGAACCAATGCCCATCTATAGAGAATGTCAGGGTATGTAGCTGTAAGCTGATGAGAGATTGTAAGCAAAGGCAACTGGAAGCAGATGCAATGGGAATGAGGCAACAGGGTTACTGCCATTAAGAAGCTGGGTAAGAAGCTGCCTATATAAAGTGGAAGGTGTGCGCACACATGCACAGTGGAGTTAAGCTTGGCAATGGCTCATGTGCCCTCAAAGAGGATTCTACATGTTAGCTGTGGCACACATGCCGTAGGTTCACCATCATGGAACTATGGCAGGCTTTGAATCAGGCAGTTTCTGATCAGGCAGGTCTGGAACAAGTGGTTTACTATTACAGTGTTCCCTCGATTTTCGAGGGTTCGAACTTCGCGAAAAGTCTATACCACAGTTTTTCAAAAATATTAATTAAAAAATACTTTGCGGGTTTTTCCCCTATACCACGGTTTTTCCCACCTGATGACATCATATGTCATCGCCAAACTTTCGTCTGCTTTTAATAAATATTTTTTTTAATAAACTTTAATAAATAAACATGGTTAGTAATAATCTAAATGGTTGCTAAGGGAATAGAAAATTGCAATTTAGGGGTTTAAAGTGTTATGGGAAAGTTTGCGATACTGTTCATAGCCAAAAATAGTGTATTTACTTCTGCATCTCTACTTCGCGGAAATTCGACTTTCGCGAGTGGTCTCAGAATGCATCCCCCGCGGAAAGCGAGGGAACACTATATTCAGCAACAAATAACCATTATTCTCCAATCATTCAAGGGAGAACCTCTGCCTTCAAAAAGCAATCCACAATTCTATTTACAATTGAATAATCTGAAGCAAGAAGACACAGAAATCTATTACTCTGCTAGAGATACACAGTGGTGAAAGTCTAACTTAATTCATGCTAAAAACTCTTTCCTTCTCTTAACCTTGATGGAATGTCCCTGGAGGTGGAGCTCGTGCACTATCATCATGCTATTTTTCAGAAAAATATTCAGAATACAAAAATAGGAGAAACCGCAAGAGATGACACAAATAGAAAAAGGAAATATTGATTTACCACATGGAGCAGCTTTCACAAAAGAGTGACCTCAAAGCTAACAGACATTGATGGATGGATTGCTTATTCATGCAACTGATTTAGATATTTGAGATGCTCGTCTCCCCATTCAGCACTTTCGAGGACAGAATAAAGGGATTCCTAAAAAAGATTGATAAAGTTTCTTATGTAGGAAAATGGTGGGTTTATATCGGTTCACCTCAGATCGGACAAACTGGTAGGGGCAGAGATGGGAGGTTCTGTCCACCTGCCCAGACTTCTCTGTACATGTGGAGAAGTATCCCGTGAATGATCCCAATAGTGTGAGTAATTGAAACCCACTACTGGTGAGAATGCATATGTGAATTCCAAGTTGAAGGAGCTTTGAGATATGTTATAAATTTTTTAAAAAGTTATCTGGAATAGGAAAGACTCTTCCAAAGTTGACCTCCACAAAGTAGGAATCTGGAAAACAGATGATGAACTTGTTCAATAAAACTATCTGAATGTCTCACATTCAGTTGCTATATATGGCTTTGGTTATTATCTAATTGGTTTTTTGCCACTACCTAGAAACAAACAAGATAATAACCAACAGCCAACATGGGTTTGTCAGGAACAAATCATGCCAAACCAATTTCATATCATTTTTCAACATCATAACCAAATCAGTAGACTAATAACGCAGTAGGGAAGTACTAATACCACTATATAATGCCCTAGTCAGCCAACACCTGGAGTACTGCATTCAATCAGCATGTAGCATCAGATAAACCAAAACAAAAACAAAAACAAAAAAAACCAACCCCCCCAAAACCCCACACTCATAGTAAGAACCCCTCAAATGAGGAAAAGTAAATCAATTACAAGTTTCAGACCTGTAAAAGTCAATACTGACCTAAACAGTACAAGTGTAACAATCAGTATGTAGCAACAGGTAAACAAAAAATAAAAATAACCCCCCCACTCCCCACCAAAACTCCACACATAGTAGGAACCCCTCAAATGAGGAAAAGTAAATCAATTACAAGTTTCAGACCTGTAAAAGTCAATTAATCACAAGTTTCTGACCTGTAAAACTCTTCAGGTCAAATAGACCGGAAACAATACACATGCATAATTACCTTTTTCTGAAAAAATAAAAATTAATTTTTAATTTCATTTTTCATTTGCTTATGATCAAGCATGTTCACATATATATTTACCAATGCAGTAGGTATTCAAAAAAACAGTTACAGTAGCTAAAATCAACATTTTACCCCTGGTCTGTTCAGGTCTATTTGACCCATAAACAGTAAGTGGGTACAGTAATTATGAGCAGAACAGCAAGGTTAAATCTTTTAAAAGGGAAAACATATGCAAACCATTTCATCATATATTCATTTCTCCCTCTGCTGCAGCTTCATTCACTCTTGACCTCCTGTCTCTTCTTTCTTTCTTTTTTTTTAAAAAGAGGTCTTCAAAAGGATAATAAGAGTGAAGAAAAGGGATCATGAACTGGCTACCTCTAATTTTCATTTACACAATTTTGAAAGGTATTTCTATTGCTGGTGTCTTCTGTTTGTTTTTGTAGCAAAGTTCACTGTCAAAATTATCTGTAGAGATCAGAAAAACACTCTTGATCTTTAATTATAATGCTTTTATTTTTCTTTTAAAAAAATCATTTCCGTCATTTGATGATCATTTCTTCTTCCTTCAGGTGCCCTTTCTCAGATTACTCTCACACAGTCAAGTCCGGTAATTAAGAACCAAGGAGAATCTTTCCAACTCAAATGCTCCATAACTGGGTTTGATATTTACAATCATTATATGCAATGGTCAATGAAGCCGGCTGGGCACCCACTGAAGTGGCTGGTACATTATCGTATCCCGAAGTACAGTGCTTATTCTCCCACAATACAAGGAAGATTTATAGCCTCCAAAGATAGTTCTAATTTCTACTTACAAATGAATGATTTGAAAGTGGAGGACACAGCTGTATATTATTGTACAAGTACAATAACCCACACAGTGATGGAAAATAATGACAGCAAGGGAAAAAAAAACCCTTCTATATCTGGAGCATTCTTGTTTCCTTGCAATGCAGCAATTCCCACAAATAGTTATTAATAGAAAGCAAGTTTACTAAAGAAAATAGAAATGGGGAACTATGTGTCCATGATGAAGTTCCTTTTCATACATGTCACCATCTGTTCACATAAGCCTCTGTCTCACAAATCATAGAAACATAGAAGACTGGCGGCAGAAAAAGACCTCATGGTCCATCTAGTCTGCCCTTATACTATTTCCTGTGTTTTATCTTAGGATGGATATATGTTTATCCCAGGCATGTTTAAATTCGGTTACTGTGTATTTACCAACCATGTCTGCTGGAAGTTTGTTCCAAGGATCTACTACTCTTTCAGTGAAATAATATTTCCTCACGTTGCTTTTGATCTTTCCCCCAACTAACTTCAGATTGTGCCCCCTTGTTCTTGTGTTCACTTTCCTAACACTTCCCTCCTGAACCTTATTTAACCCTTTAACATATTTAAATGTTTCAATCATGTCCCCCCTTTTCCTTCTGTCTTCCAGACTATACAGATTGAGTTCATTAAGTCTTTCCTGATAGGTTTTATGCTTAAGACCTTCCACCATTCTTGTAGCCCATCTTTGGACCCGTTCAATTTTGTCAATATCTTTTTGTAGGTGAGGTCTCCAGAACTGAACACAGTATTCCAGTATTCCAAATGTGGTCTCACCAGCACTCTATATCATGCACACTTACCTATACCACTGTTTGTCAACCTTCAAAAATTTAATATATCCAGACTTCAACTCCCAGAATTCCTTAGCTAGCATGGATTTCCCTGAAAATTATCTCAGTCTTGATGACCAAGAGATAGTTAAAACTGTGAGTTCTATGCTATTGGTGAACTTAGTCCTAGTTGCCATTCTTTTCAGTTTGCTTTGCAAATTTGTATGGGTTTATTTATATTTTTAACTTGGATAAAAAATGGATTTTTTAAAATAAGTAAATCACTCAGAACTATTTGATGATATAATTAACAAATACGATAAACCCAACTACCCCAGCTCTTAATCAAGATTACAGTATTATCTAGCAAATGCCATATTTCATTGGATATTCTTGTGACTAGTGAAGAATCCCTAAGAGAAATGGTCCATATCCAACTTTCACTAATTTTAGATATTAATTAACACAGCTGAGAGATGAGATATGAAAACTTGATTCTTAGGAGCAGGTTTCAATACACAATGGAAGTACCGGGCATTAGAGTGCTATGTACTTAAGTAATGGGCACTTTGAGTACTATGCAAATTATTTTATATCATGTCTTCTTTAAAGGGGAAGGATTATAATGACCATTAGGTTCCTTTTATCTGGAGAACAGAGTTTCTGCTCATTTCAGTTAGTCAATATTAATGTTATGGAATGGACTGTCTCGGCATGTTTGAAATTGTCATTCCTTACATGTAAAAGGAAAGAAATACGGATCTCTTCTTTCTCCCTTTAATATTCCAACTTTTCACTCTGTTACCTTGATGTTCTCTTTCTAATCTTCTAATTTGCATTGTTGTGTCACAGGCAGTTCAACTAGTTGTATCGTTACTGAATCGGGTGGTGACATTAAGAGGCCTAGGGAGTCCATATAGTTGACTTGTACAGTATCTGGATTTTCTGTAGCAGAGGCACACATGGATTGTATCCGTCTATGTCCAGGAGAAGGACTGGAATGGGTTGGATGTGTTGCAAAGAGTGGAAGTATATAGTATAATAGTATTCTCCAAAGCCAATTAACCATCACAAAAGATACCTCCAAAAATCAGTTATTACTCCAACTCAATGCTCTAAAACCAGAAGACAGAAGGTCTCCTTACTCCCAAGGAGACCTTCTCCAGAGTAAACCTTCCTGCCTCTTGGCAGACCTGCATGCTCTTGCATTCAGGAAAGGAATAGCTCCTCCTTTCTCCACACTGCCATGAGATGCTGGAGGTTCCAAAGGCTCTGGCTGCACAGGCTGCTGTTTGGACACAACACTGGTATAAAACCTCTTTCCTTCACTAAGCCTTGGAAGGTTATTCCTGGTGGTGGAGCTCATGTTCCACCATGCTATTATTCAGGAAAAAAATGTTCACAATCCAAAAATAGGAGAAACCGTCCACCTTGCAAAAAAAATTGAACAAAAATAGCGAAGGAAACATCGGTTTACCATCTGGAGCAGCTGTCTAGAAAGCGTGTCCTCAGAACTAAAAGACATTGATTGATTGTTTATTCATTCAATGTATTTAGATATTTGATACATTATTTCTCCTTCCTCATTTTCAAGGATAGGATAAAGCAAGGGTGTAAAAGCTCAATTTCATTGAGAATTGCAATGGATGTTTCCAGTCATGACAGCTCCATGTAGCCCTCTGCCAATGAAAACAGAACCCCCACCTTTGTTTTCACTTCTCCCGTGGCGGTGGCGGTGGTGGCGGCTGTGGCTTCTCCTCATCATCATCTGCGCTCTCAGCCAGGGGGCTGCGAGAGGGTTTTCTCTGCACGCTTCGGGAATGCCCGCCCTGCCCCTCTCGCAGCCCCTTTGCTGGGAGTGCTTTCGTCCTGAGCTTTCCGCAAGGGGGCTGCAATAGAGGCAGGGCAGGCATTCCCAAAGCGCTCGGAGAAAGCGCCCTCACTGACACACACACACACACACAGAGAGAGCAACAGACAGAGCAAGATGGAAAAAGAGAGGGAGAAAGTAAGTGAGAAAGAGAGAGAGAGAGAAAGGGGGGAGAGAGATAGCAAGAGAGAACGAGAGAGAAAGAAAGCAAGAGAGATAGAAAGAAAGAGGGAGAGAGAAAGAAAGCAATAGAGAGCGAGAAAGAAAAGAAGAGAGAAAGAGTGAGAGAGAGAAAGAGAGAGAGGGAGAGAGAAAGTGAGAAAGAGAGAGAGAAAGGGGGGAGAGAGAGATAGCAAGAGAGAGAATAAGAGAGAAAGAAAGCAAGAGAGATAGAAAGAAAGAGTGTGAGAGAAAGAAAGCAATAGGGAGAGAGAGAAAGAAAACAAGAGAGAAAGAGTGAGAGAGGAACATTGCTCAGAGCCCGACTGTCAGATTCATGGCCCATGGGTTGGATGCATCCTATACTGGCCATTCCCAGTTTTGCAAAGGGGGAAAAAGTCACGAAACATCTTGTGATGCCACCATGATAATGTGAGTTTGATACTTCTGACTTTTATATATTATTATATACTTTCATGATGGGCACTGTGAGTACTATGCAAATTATGACATGGATTCTTTAAAGGGGAATATGCTATTCCATGTAGATTAATGAAGGATTAACATGACCACTGGGTTCCTTTGAGCTCGAGATCAGATTTTATGCTCATCTCAGCTAGACAATATTAACATTATGGAATGGACAATTTTGGCATGTTTCATATTGGCACTCCTTAAGTGTAAGGGGAAAAAATTCTAATCTCTTTTATCTTCAATTTATTCCAAAAATCCTTTTCTGTCATCTTGCTGCACCATCATCTTCTCCTTCTTAATCTTCTAATTTTCATTGTTGTGTCACAGGCAGTTCATCTAGTCCGACCATTATTGAATCTGGTGGTGACGTTAAGAGGCCTGGGGAGTCCATAAAACTGACTTGCACAGTGTCTGGATTTTCTGTAGCAGAGGCCTACATGGATTGGATCCGTCAACATCCAGGAGAGGGACTGGAATGGATTGGACGTGTTGCAAGAGATGGAACTGTGTATTATAACAGCAATTTGCAAAACCGGTTAACCTTCACAAGAGATACCTCCAAAAATCAGGTTTTTGTCCAAGTCTCTGATCTAAAACCAGAAGACACTGCCTTGTATTCCTGTGTAAACAACACACAGTGAATCATCCTTTCTCAAATTGTCCTTCCTGAAGTACATCTACCCATCCTGGGCACAATTGTGCATGTTACAGCTGTTAAAGTCCTAAGGGATGGCTTGTGATACTGTCCATAGCCAAAAATGGTGTATTTACTTCCACATCTCTACTTCGTGGAAATTCGACTTTCGCGGGCGGTCTCGGAACGCATCCCCCGTGGAAATCGAGGGAACACTGTAATAGGGCCTCATTTGGAATACTGAATCCAGTTTTGGTCATCGTGATATATTTTTTAAAAAAGATGCTGAGAGTCTAGAAAAGGACAAAGAATAACAAAAAGTTGTTAATAGATTTAGATGATAAGCTGCAGAATCAATGACTGAAGGAACTAAGTGTTTATGAAGAGAAGGCTTAGGGGAGACCCAGGGGTGGGTTCTACTTACCTTCCCCACCGCTTCGCATCATGATGGAAGTGCACATTTTGTGCCGGGGAACTCAATCTGCTTATGTCTCCACATGCAATTTTGCTTCTGTGCATGCTCAGTAGCTTAAAATCAGCATGAAACAAAGCCATGGAGCTGACCAGCTGTGCTTCAGAAGGAATAATGGTCAGTATAAACTCGGAAGGTGGGAAATAGGCCCTCTCTCTAGTGGCAGAACATCAACATCACCAGCAGGTTACTACCTGTTCGAGAGAACTGGTCCGAACCAGGAGTAACCTATCCCTGGGGAGACTTGATCACAGTCTTCCAATCAGTGGTGGGATTCAAATAATTTAATGATCAGTTTTCAGCTCTATTGACTGGCTGGATGGGTTTGGCCACGGTGGGCATGGCCAGGGAATGTGACAGGCAGCACTTGGCAAAAATGGGCTGCAGGGGAGCATCGCATGCCCCATTTTGGGCCTAGTAGATCTCCCTGCAACCTCCTTGGAGCAAAAACAGACCATGGGGGGACGGGACTGCACCACACAAACCTAAGCCACAATTTGGGCATAGTAGGCTTCCCTGCAGCCTCCTGGGAGCAAAAATGGGTGACAGGAGGTCTAGTAGGTGCCCTATTTTGGGCCTAGTAGACCTCCCTGCAGCCTCCTGGGAGCAAAAATGGGCTGTGGGGGGACATGCTACATTCTCTGCACCCCTTGTAGACTTCCCTGCACTTATCTGGGCACCAAAATGGAGCATGTGGAGACTCCTGGAAGGGGTGTGGCCAGCAGTGTTCCCTCTAATTTTTTTTTTGGGGGGGCGGAAAAGTACAGTGTCTGAGCGGGAGTCCCTTCGGGACTGGGCAGCACAGAAATATTAAATAAATAAACAAACAAACAAACAAATAAAAAACCCACCCAGTTTTGCCTCAGAGAATTTCAAAATAAAATACTGTACTGTGGGTCTATAACAGTGAGCTCATAATAGGGCAACTCTATCAATATCAAAATGCCACTTAAATAGTTGAGCTAGTTTCAAACTAGATTTTGATTTTCTTTCTCTCTTCCTTACTCCCATTCTTTCCTTCCTCTCTTTTTTCTATCTGTTTCTCTCTCTTCCTCTCTCTCTCCTTCCCTCTCACTCTTTCCCTCTCGGCTTCTGGGCAGGTTTGAAAAACTCTGAGTTGATGATGATTTTTAAACCCCTAAATTACCATTTCCCATTCCCTTAACAACCATTTACTCACTATTATTACCGGTACTCAGCATTGAATAAGAAACTTAGTGATCCTGATATTTATAAACATAATTATTTATTAACAATTTTTTTTGGTCATTTATTTGCAAAAATTATTAGTTTGCTGATGACATATGATGTCATTAGGTGGGGAAAAACGTGGTATAGGAAAAAAACCGTGAAGTATTTTTTAATTAATATTTTTTAAAAAACCGTGGTATAGGCTATTCGCGAAGTTCGAACCCGCGAAAATCAAGGGAACACTGTATTGTGTATGGAGCTGTAAAATCACTTTCAGTGGTTTTGATGCTGTCCCTCTGTTTATACTATATTGGCTTTTTTAGGCAACTGCAACTCACTCCTGGCTCATACTTAAGCAATAATCCACCAGGACAACCATAATCCTCTCATGGGCACTACTGTTGAGTCAGATACATCCTATCCTATATCTGTACATTTGGTTTTTTGGCCTCAGTGCAGGACCTTACTTTTCTCACCAATGAACTGCTTCTTGTTGGAGCATGAGGATCCAGTGCTCAAGTCTGTTAAATCCTTCTGAATCGTGAGTCTATCTTCCTAAGGATAAGGATTCTCCCTTCCCTCAATGTGGTATCATCATTCATAATGGTGATGATGATTGAGGAAGAGGAGGAGCAGGGGAGGAGGAGTAATAATTATCTTAAAGGGTTTAATGGATGATCTCTGCTGGGCCCGTGACAGGGGTTTATCCTCTGTCCTGATGCTTATTGACCTCTCAGTGGCTTTCAATACCATTGACTATGGTATCTTTCTGCACCGGCTGGAGGGGTTGGGAGCGGGAGGCTCTGTTTTACAGTAGTTCTCCTCCTACCTCTCTGGTCAGTCAGTCGATGTTAGTGGGGGGTCAGAGGTCGACCTCTAGGTTGGTCCTCTCTCCCCTCAATATCTACATGAAACCGCTGGGAGAGATCATCCAGAGATCATCCAAGGGTGAGGTATCATCAGTATGCTGATGATACCCAGCTGTACATTTCCACCCCATGTCTAGTCGGTGAAGCAGTGGAAGTGATGTGTTAGTGCCTGGAGGCTGTTAGAGTCTGGATGGGTGTCAACAGGCTCACAACTTGGGTGCCCTCCTCGATCCACAGCTAACATTGGAACATCATCTTTCGGCTGTGGCAGGGAGGGCGTTTGCACAAGTTTACCTGGTGCACCAGTTGCAACCCTATTTGGACAGGGAGTCATTGCTCACAGTTGCTCATGCCCTCATCACCTCGAGGTTCAACTACTGCAAGGCTTTCTACATGGGGCTACCGTTGAAACGTGTTCAGAAACTTCAGATCGTGCAGAATGCGGCCGCGAGAGCTATCGTTGGACTTCCTAGATTTGCCCATGTTTCGTCAACAACACTCTGTGGCCTGCACTGTTTATGGTCACAATGCAAAGTGTTGGTAATGACCTATAAATCCCTACATGACATCGGACCAGAATACTTTCAGAACCGCCTTCTGCCACATGAATCCAAGTGACCGATAAGGTCCCACAGAGTTGGCCTTCTCCAGGTCCCATCGACTAAGCAATGTCTTCTCTGTGGCAGCCCCGGCCCAGCTCCGGAGATTATAATGGCCCCCACCCTCCTTGCCTTTCGCAAGTTACTCAAGACCCACCTTTGTCACTAGGCATGGGGTAACTGAGATACCCCTGAGCACATATAGCTTTTATGAATGGTATGATTGTATTATATTGTTTTTAATGATGGGTTTTTAAAATATTTTTGTTTTCTTTTTAAATATTGGATTTGTATATTGTTGTGATTGTTGTCAGTCATTCCAAGTCTCCAAGTCTCTGGAGAGTGGTGGCATACAAATCTAATAAATTAAATTAAATTAAGTTTGCCCAACACTTACTCCAACAACATTTTATGGGATGCAGTCATCAAAAGCACTATTTATCTGTATCATGTCTATCATTTTACATTTTCATTCAATAGGTATCATTTTTCTTTACATATCAATTCCTAAGATTGTTTACTAAAGTAATCTTTCAGAGTCTGAGAAATTTCCTGTTTGTTTATCAATTCCATGTTTAAGCTTACAATCAAAGAACTTTAGGAGAACTGGTATGAAAAGAATGATACAAAATAACATTATTTAATAGAAAATAGTAAAGGCATATGGGAAATAGTGTCAGAAATACTATATATCAACAGCATCCAAGCTACATGAAAATCACAAATTTATTTTTTTATCTCTCATTTACATGTGTTCTCACCAGTAATTTGTTGAAGGTTGGCATGAACAAGTAAATTGAAAAAAATAATTTGAAACTGAATGTAATTATTTGAACAGCAGATGCATAAAATCCATTGTATCTGTCCTTAAGTAAGTATCCATTGTGCATTATTTTTGCATCTGCTTTCTTCTTATGAGTTGCTCCTTGTTGTTCAATTCAGGCCTCAGCACAATTATGAAACATTTGGGGAAAAATATGCATCCCAAAAGCCCAGCACTTGAGGCCAAGATAGAGAAGATCTCCACAGCTACCATATATTTTCCTTTGGTGCTCAGGTAGGTTGGAACAAAGGATAACCAAACACTGGTGAATACCAGCATGCTGAAAGTGATGAATTTGGCTTCGTTAAAACTATCTGGCAACTTTCTAGCTAGAAAAGCAACACTGAAACTGATAATGGACAAAAGTCCCATGTAGCCCAAGACAAGATAAAACATAGCAACAGAACCTTCCTTACACTCTGCTACTATCTCAGTAGCCAGTGTGTCCATATCCAAATTGGGGAATGGGGGAGAGATCATTAGCCATATAGCACACAAGCCAACTGGGATGGAAGAGCTGGAAAGGACAATTAAATATGTAAGCCTTTTTCCCATCCACTTCCTCATACTGGATCCTGGCTTGGTGGCCATGAAAGCTACCACCACAGTGATCGTTTTAGCTAATACACAGGAAACAGCCAGTGAGAAGATGATACCAAAGGCCGGTTGCCGAAGGAAGCAAGTCACTACTCCGGGCTTACCAATAAATAAGAAAGGTGAGAGGAAACAAAGCAAAAGAGAGAGAAGGAGTGCATAGGTGAGGTCCCGATTGTTGGCTTTGACAATGGGGCTGTCTTTGTGAAGGTGGAAGATTTTTAATACCAAAATGGTGGCTGAAAAGAAGAAGATGGCACTTGCGGCTAAGGAGATGCCCAAAGGTTCTTCATAAGACAGAAAAACTATCATTTTGGGAAAACATTCATCTCGTTCTTGGTTTGGATACTGATCAGGTGGACATTTGAAACAGTCTTCTGTATCTGGATGCAAGACAACAGATAAAGGCAGTGTTAATTTTTATGTTCTCATGTCAATCTTTTAAAAAAGAGGCCCATCACTCATGATTCCACAAGATGAAAGGAACTTTGTGAGGAAATACCCATTCTTGTTCAATTGTCCTACCAACTACTATCACAGAAACATCTTTCTTTCTTTCTTTCTTTCTTTCTTTCTTTCTTTCTTTCTTTCTTTCTGCCTGAGTTGGAAGGGACCTTGTAGGTCACCTAGTCCAACTTCATGCCCAAGTAGGAGACCTATACCACTTTGGATAAATGACAGTCCAATCTCCCCTTGAAAGTCCCAGGCGTTACATAAGAAGATAAGAACATAAGAAGAGCCATGCTGAATCAAGCCAAAGCCCATCAAGTCTAGCATTCTGTGTCACACAGTGGCCCACCAATTGTACATAGGGATCTTGAGTAGAAAGAGTAGAAAGAGAAGGCAAAACCCTCCCTTTCCCTTGATCCCCAACAAATGGTACTCAAGGGAATCCTGCCTGCCTCAACCAACATAGAGGCGGCATATGGACATCCGTTTCAATAACCATCGATACACTTGGCATCAATGAATCTGTCTAATCCTGCCTTGAAGCTATCAAGGCTGACAGCTGTCACAACCTCTTATGGAAGTGAATTCCATAAACCAACAACCCTCTGGGTGAAGAAATATTTCCCTTTATTTGTCCTCGCTTTCTTACCTATGAACTTTAAGGAGTGCCCCCTCATCCTAGTATTGTGTGATAGAGAAAAGAATTTTTCTCTATCCACCTTTTCTATCCCATGCATGATTTTATACACTTCGATCAAGTCACCCCTTAAACTCCATCTTTCAAGGCTGAAGAGACCAAGGCTTTGCAACCTGGTTTCATAAAGGAGGTGCTCCTGGTTTCATAAGGGAGGTATTGGAGAACTCACAACCTCCGCGAGCAAGCTGTTCCACTAGTTGATTGCTCTCACCTTCAGAAAGTTCCTCCTTATTTTCAGGTTATTTGCTCAACCTCCATCAGTTATTCCTTCTCTGGCCCTTGGGTACTTTGGAAAACATCCCGATCCCCTCTTCTTTGTGGCAGCCTCTCAGGTATTGTAACACTGCTATTGTGTCTCCCCTGTTCCTTCTCTTTGCTGGACTAGCCATGCCCAGTGTATGTTTATTTATTCTTTGGATAATTTGTGCTAGTATATAATGTGTCCTAGATTTGCTTAAAACACAATGTCTACAGAAATATTAGTCTCCAGTGCTGTACAAACTGCTAGGTTGGCAGAAGCTGAGACAAGTAACAGGAGCTCACTCCTTTATGGAGTTATAGGGATTAAGACCATTGAATTGATGACCTTCTGATCAACAAGCTGAGTGTCTTGGCCACTTAGCCACCACCTCCCTAAGATTTGCTGTACTGTACCATTTACCTCTTTCACTGGAAATCTTCCCTTCTGGGCACTGAACACAATCATAGCAACAAAATTGCTCTCCTTTTTTCTTCTTTTGATAACCAGGCTGGCAATAAGAATTACACAAGGAAAGGGGATGGACCTTTAAAATAATGTTTAATTAAAAGTTAGGTAGAGATGATCTGGTATGACATAACAAATGAATAATCAATTTACACATGTTTAGAAAGTAAGTAGGCAGATAAGTAAGTAGGTAGGTGTTGTGAGTACTCCTCATCCACCTCTGGTAATGATAGATTCTGAGGAGAATGAGCCAGGCGCATCTTGGTACCCTGGCCAGTAGTGTTTCCAGCTGATGCAGAGAGTAAGAAGGAGGGAGAAATAGACCTGTTTGAACCTAAAGGACCACCATAGGTGGCAGATATCCCAATGACAGTAGAGTCTGATTTGGGGAGGAGGAGGGAGATCTGGAACCTTTGCTAGATGCCCGCTTTAGAAGATTAAGAAAGAAACCGGAATACTTGTATGCAGTAATGGGCAGCCAAAATTTTTACTGCCACACTGTGGGTATGGCTTATTTTGTGGGTGTGGATTATTTTGTGAGTGTGGCTTAATTGCCATGTGACAGGGTATTTATTTATTTATTTTATTTATTCATAAGATTTGTATGCCGCCCCTCTCCAAAGGGTAGGGGCGGCTTGCCAGCCATGTGACCAGGTGGGAGTGGCTTGAACAATCATCATCGTTCAAGTGAACTATTAAGACCTCGACTTACAACCTTACCAGTGTTGCTCGCTGGGGTGACAATTTGCTTCATGTTTCCTGCGCTCTCCTTCCTGGCTTACCCCCCCACCTCAGGCTGGGTAGCTAGGCAAATGGGTGCTTGCAGAAGCATAAGTGGTGCCAGCGCTGCTTCCACCCACGCCTTCTGCTTGCACCTCAGGTGGGACGTAGCCGCGTGAGCTGGAGGGGAGCCAGGCAGGTGAGAGGGAAGTTCATCCAAGGCCAGGAAGGAGGAAAAAGGAAAAAAGCAAGGAGTGCAGACACAGCAGCAGCAACAGGAAAAAAAGGAGAGCCAAGCTGAGACCAGTAATACAGGAAGTGACAGCCGCCGATCAGCTGGAGCTGCGCACACATCTTCATTTCCGCCAGTGGAACTGCAATCCACCCCCTCCTGCCTGCTGCCCACCCCTGTTTGTATGGAAAAAGGAAGTAGTCTGTAGTTTGTTAACTCTAGGGAATTATGACCACTTCCTAAAGGTATTTAAGAGTGGAGTTACAACATTCTGCAATGGAGTCGGATGAGGATTTGAGGTCTCATACTGGTTATGCTAGCCATCTGTCATTTCCCTGCTTAAAACCTTTCTAGAAAAAGGTCCTTGTCTGCTGAAATGCTGGGAAACTGTAATTAGTAAGCCTGTGAAACTGGAGAATTCTTTTCTCATGAAGGAATGCAAGCAGCTTTGATCTTTGGCAGCAGCCCAGCCACAGAACTGTTATATCTTAATTACACACACCAAGAAACTGCATGAATCCCAGCAACCAGTTAGGTCCCACAGAGTGGGTCTTCTCCGGGTCCCGTCAACTAAACAATGCCGCTTGGCAGGACCCAGGGGAAGAGCCTTCTCTGTGGTGGCCCCGGCCCTCTGGAACCAACTCCCCCCAGAGATTAGAATTGCCCCCACCCTCCTTGCCTTTTGTAAGCTACTTAAAACCCACCTCTGCCACCAGGCATGGGGGAATTGAGATGCTCTTTCCCCCTAGGCCTTTACAATTTTATACATGGTATGTCTGTATGTATGACTGGTTTTTATATTAATGGGTTTTTAATCGTTTTTAGTATTGGATTATTTTGTATACTGTTTTATTATTGTTGTTAGCCGCCCCGAGTCTCTGGAGAGGGGCAGCATACAAATCCAATAAATCAATCAAATCAATCAAACTGCCAAGAATTATATCACACTCATGACTTCAGCTTGTACAGATGAGACTTTATGTATAAAAAGACTGATTTGAAATATCAATGAGTTGATTCCTCCTTTGTTTTCAAGTTGCGTAGGCCAGGATAGAACAGTAGGTAGGTGGGCCACTGAAATTAAGGCCCCCTGGACAATGTTGAACTTATCATATAAAGTACAACACTTAAAGTAAACATTTTAAAGTAAACTGTTGATGTAGAATTAACTATTAACAATCTTCTCCCTCTTCTGCTTCCCTTTTTACTCCTCCTCATTCTTTTTTTTTCCTTTTTCTTCCTTCTCCTTCCAAGAATCTCTATATCTCTGTGAATCTGGAGTCTATCTGTACCTCTTAATTGAATTTTAAACAGCAAATCTGCATATTACTTTGAAGAAAAAGTAATATCAAACATTTACAAATACTTAAGAGAGTATGAAAAACCAGAGGAAATATTTAAGGATTCGATGACTGCTTGGGTGAAAATTTTTGGCCACAATATATATTTGGCAGAGCGGGAACAAATTTGGAAGAGAAATATCAAATTGACAAAATCTATAACTTATAAAGAAAACCAACATAAAATGCTATATTGATGGCATTTACCACCAAAAAATTGGCTAAGGTTTATCAAAATAGTAATTTGGCATGTTGGAAGTGTAAAGAAAAGCAGGTGGTGGCTATGTCCAGAGGCGAAAAAATACTGGAAGAAATTAAGAAATTGGTTACCACAAGTAACAGACACAGCAGTTGAATTCACGCGAGAATTCTTTCTATTTGGTCAGACCTGGGCAAAGTGCGCCCCAGGGGCCGGATGCGGCCCGCCCACTGTCTGTGACCGGCCCACGGAGGTTGGAAGGAAGGAAGGAGAAATGAAGGAAGGAAGGAAGGAAAAATGGAGGAAGAAAGGAAGGAAAGAGAAATGGAGGAAGGAAGGAAGGAAAGAAAGAAGGAGAAATGGAGGGAAGAAAGAAGGAAGGAAGGAGAAATGGAGGGAGGGAGGAAGGAGAAATGGAGGGAGGGAGAAGGGAGGAGGAGGAAGAAAAGGAATCCAAAGCTACTTTCAGGCAAAGCCTCCACTGTTTTCTCAACTGACAATGTAGGTCAATTGAAGAGAGGCACCTGAAAGGAACATTTTGAAAGAGAATAAAGAACTGCCCAAAAGCAGAAATAAAAGGCAGAGAAAATCAGAGACACAGAGGCTTCTCTCCATCTGGAGAAGGAAGGAAGGAGAAATGGAGAAGGAAGGAAGGAGAAATGGAGGGAACAAGGAAAGAAGGAAGGAAGGAAGGAAGGGTTGGGCAATTAATTTATAATTATAATATAATTATAATATATAATTATATATATATGTATGTATATATATATATATATATATATATATATATATATATATATATATATATATATGTCTGTCACATGTTTAAGCTGAATTTGAAAATTAAGGGAGACTAGGATAGATCTATTTCGGCCTTATTTTGGCCTCATCAGCTAGCCATACCCACTGGGACTTGAACCTGCAACCTTTGCCTTGTAAGGCAGAGAATTATCCTCTAGGCTACAGTATCCAATCCCTTCAGCTCTGTACCAGGGAAGGGTTACATTTTGTGTCGAATCACCCTGGTATATTGAAGGAACATCACAGCTCCTTTTTTGCCTCTCGGCCCAACCCAGAGCCATTTCCAAGGCAGTTAATTTTATTGATAGCCGACAATTCTATCTGTATGTGTCACATGTTTAAGCTGAATTTTGAACATTAAGGGAGACTAGGATAGATCTATTTCGGCCTTATTTTGGCCTCATCAGCTAGCCATACCCACTGGGACTTGAACCTGCAACCTTTGCCTTGTAAGGCAGAGAATTATCCTCTAGGCTACAGTATCCAATCCCTTCAGCTCTGTACCAGGGAAGGGTTACATTTTGTGTCGAATCACCCTGGTATATTGAAGGAACATCACAGCTCCTTTTTTGCCTCTCGGCCCAACCCAGAGCCATTTCCAAGGCAGTTAATTTTATTGATAGCCGACAATTCTATCTGTATGTGTCACATGTTTAAGCTGAATTTTGAAAATATTTAATAATATAATTCTATAATATTTATATATATATATATAATAGAATAGAATAGAATATAAAATTATAATATAATTAACTCAGTTCTACCCAATAATATACAGTATTGGATGGAACTGAGTTAATTATATTAATCCGGTCCTCTAAAACCATCCCAATTTCTCATGTGGACCCATGGCGAAATTAATTGCCCACCCCTGCATTAGGTATTACTAGGGGATCATATGTTAAAAATGTAGGATACTTAATATTGCACATTGTAAAGGCTGCAAGAATTGTGTTTGCACAAAAATGGAAGAACTCTCAGATACCCGACGAAAAAGAAGCAATTAAAAAAATATACGAATGTGCAGAAATGGGCAGATTAACTATGGAGTTAAATGACCAAAAAGACTTGGACTATTACTCAATCTGGACAAAGTGGTACACATGGATACAGAAAAGGAACAAAAATTCATAACAAGAGATAGAATAGTATTTTACATGTACAAATGTCTAATTATAGGAAATATAGAAATGAATGTATATACATGATGTTGATTCACCTGTAAGCATTAACATGTAAATATTAAAAACAAAAAAATCAATATATATAAAACATCTGATACATACATACATACATACATGCATGCATACATGCATATATAATTAATTTTAAAAATTCAGCAAAAAACATGTGATACATACAAACACGCACACACACATATATATAGAAAGAGACAGAGACAGAGAGAGGACATCTCTCTGAAAATATTTTCTTTTCCATTGTAAGTATTCCATTTCTCCTAATAGTAGCATCTAGGAGTGTCCCATAAATATTTTACTATTCTGTATGGGGCATTAGGATCATTGAGTTTGTTTGTTTGTTTGTTGTAATAGAAAGGGAGAGAATTCCAACAATTAAAACTGGGCTTTTCAGGCAATTTACAAATACTCACTTTATTAATGCTTCCATGCCATTTAATCTTGTCATCCTCAATGATGAATGTCTTTCCTTGAGAATCCTTGATCCCTATCCTTCCAACCTTTACTTTATGAAAAGAGTTGTTAGAAAAAATATGCAGGTTTATTATATCGAATCCGGATCCCATCTCCTTGTTCTCATTAAAGGACACTGTTTCTCCATCCGTGCTGTTCAATGAAAGGGTCTGAAGGAAGTGGTGGAGCTAAGAAGATAAAGAAGAACAAAGCGAGAAACAGATAAAATGAATGGATCTTTTCATGACTCAAACTAAGAATAAATACATACAAATATTGTCCCTGCCATTTGTCATCATTCTTGTTATTTAAGAGCTGTAATTCTTCTTCCTATTTTTTATATAACTATTTTAACAATCTTCATGGTACACAGCTATGGAAATAACTAGTTATATTTTACTGAGATTTAATAAAGTTTATACGGTAGAAGTTAAGAAAACAAAATCTTAAAAAGTAGGAAAAAGTGCAAAGAAGAACAACTAAGATGATTAAAGGCCCAGAGACAAAAACATATGAAGAATGTTTGCGGAAATTGGATATGGCTAGTGTAGAGGAAAGAAGAGGGGGTCAATTTATTCAAGCACCAGAAGTCAAGACAAGAAACAATAGATTGAAACTAATAAAGGAGAGAAGCAACTTGGAATTCAGGAGAAAGTTCCTAACTGAACAATTAACCAGTAGAACATATTGCCTTCAGAGGTTGTAGGTGCTTCATCACTGGAAATTTTAAAGAAAAGACTGTACAGTCATCTATTTGAAATGGTATAGGGCAGAGATGGTGAACCTGTGGCACGGGTGCCACAGGTGGCATGTGGAACCATACCTGCTGGCATGCAAGCCATTGCCCTAGCTCAGCTCCAGCGTGCATGTGTGTGCTGGCCAGCTGATTCTTGGCTCACACAGAGGGTGTTTTTGGCTTCCAGAGAGCCTCCAGAGGGATGGGGAAGGGCATTATTTACCATCCTCCAGCTCTAGGGAAGGCTTTGGAGCCTGGGGAGGGAAGACTACATGGACCATTAGGTATTTTTCTGCCATCAATCTTCTATGTTTCTATGTTTTTAAACACGAGCCTACTGGACCCACCAGAAGTTCTGAACTCCAGAGGGCCCTTGGGAGATGGGTGAAGGTGTTTTTGCCCTCTCCAGGCATTGAACTATGGCTGTGGGCACTCACGCATGCACAATAGGGCACGCACAAGCTCTTTCGGGACCCAAGGAAATAAAGGTTCGCCATCACTGGTATAGGGTTTCCTGGGGAGGAAAGCTATGACAAATGTAGGCAGCATACTAAAAAGCAGAGATATTACCCTGCCAACAAAAGTGTGTATAGTCAAGGTGATGGTTTTCCCAGTTGCAACATAAGGTTGTGAAATTTGGACCATAAGAAAGGCTGAGCACCAAAGAATTGAACTATGTTGCTGGAGAAGAATCATGCGAGTCTCTTGGACCGCAAGGCAATCAAACCGGTCATCCTAGAGGAGATCAACCCTGACTGCTCTTTAGAAGGCCAGATCCTGAAGATGAAGGTCAAATACATTGGCCACCTAATGAGAAGGAAGGACTCAGTGGAGAAGAGCCTAATGCTGGGAATGACTGAGGGCAAAAGAAGAAGCAGAGAATGAAGTGACTAAATGGAGTCACTGAAGCAGTTAAGTGTCAGCTTAAATGGATTCCAGAGGATGGTAGAGGACAGGAAGGCCTGAAGGAACATTGTCCATGCCGTTGTGATGGTTCTTTGCTACTAACAACAGGGTCTCCTGCTTGAGCAGACTAGATCTCCAAAGTCCCTTCCAACTCTATTCTTATTGCTACTGCCTCCACTTTCTCCCATTTTAACCTGAGCCAGTTGATTATGTGTCTTTGTAATGCTCTCTGACCTCTTTGGATTTAACACATATTTCTATTAACACTCCCCCCCCCCCCCCGAACAGCTTTTGGATTCCTTTTTCATCTTGCTGGCCTCCTGAACCAGGGCAATAACAGAATAACAGAATGAACTCTTGTTATGTAAGGAGCTGCATCAAATTTTTAAGAACTATGTATTTAAAAGTGTCAAACTTTTAAGAACTATGTATGTAGACATTTCTGTCTGAATGCCTGCATGTAGTCATAACAAATTTGTTCTAGATGATCAGGGTCATTCTTTATCTTCGCACTTCTGCACCTGTGTGGAAGGAGAAAAGAGTTGCTGCTGAGTTGGCAGATGAAGATTGGTCAATGTGGTAGAATTGGGGGTGTGGAGACAAGGACTTGAACTTTCAACTGGGTATGGAACTTTAGATTCAGGTTTCTCCCAGATGTGCCAACATGGCTCTGCTAATAAAATGGAACTTTGAAGAATCCTTTGCGTCAGACTCTGATTTAATTTTTGATGCTATTTGGAACTCTGACACTCAGGTCATCCTGCAGAAGCAACTGGGTCTTGAACCCAAGCTTGCTGATTGTCATCTCAGCATCCTAAGCTAATGAGTCACTGAGCTCCCTAGAAATGGACAATATAATGAGAGCTGAAGATTTTAAAAATTAAAGTTTTGTATATAAAATGTGTAGCCATTGTGTGAACTTTCCTTTTGAGACTGATTAAAAGTCACCTTTGTAACAAAAAGCAGAAAAGTAAATATTTAAGTATTGTAGAAACTTGGAAAAGATACCACAAGTAGATTAAACTACTAACCTACTATGTAATATACTAGAAAAGATACCACGAATAGATTAAACTACTATTGTTTGTGTTTCATCTTAAGAGACAGGAAACCTGTACATAGCTTTTATATAGGGATAGGGGATAGGAGAAATGCACATATCAGGAGATGAACTTAGTTTGTAACCCAGTATATCAGATTAGCTGACATACCTGGGAGGGGTCTGTGTATAACTAACCTGCATTTTGTTTCTGTAAATATGCATCTTTGGGATGGCACCATGCATTGCAAATCACTTGGGACAGTAGAGAGATTACTGTGCCCAAATAAACCCTGTTCCCTTCTCCAAAGCCTTCTTTGTCTGATTATTTCTTTTTTAGGAATTTCAGCGAACAATAAGAGGACTCTTCTCCCCAATGAAAAATATTTTAAACAAGAATGTCATACAGTATCAATGAAAAACTAACTTGTATGTATTTTAGTTTCATGTGCATAGTTTTTTCAATGCTATGTAGCGTTTCTTTTCATCTTCCTTTTCTTTTCCTCATTCTGGAGACATTACCTGCCAAGGATTTATCTCTTCAAGATGTCTTGCAATCCTGACTGCTTTCTGTTTTGATCTAGATAAATCCAGGATGTGTAATGCATGGGCCACAGCAAAGACTGCATTGTAAATGCTATAGCTATGGCCAGTCATGACCATCTCAAACAAAATCCCTGGAAGGTCCCTCAAGGATTCTGTCCCACTACAAAATTTGCGAGACTCTTCAAGGCCCTTAGGATCTGGAACAGAGCAACCAAAGGCTTGTGCCCAGAATTCCTTGAAAAAGTCATCAAGGTGTGCCTTGGTTGGTTTGATATTCTGAAGGTAGGACTGAAACTCTTCATGCTCATTGGAGTGGATTGCAAAAATAAGGGTACCTTGGAATATCTCGTATTTCCAGTCCCTTGAAATGACGGTTGAAGCAAAGTCAATCTGGCCTGTCATAATCCACACTTTTTCAGTATAGTTAACACCCGCAAAAAATAATGCAGTGCTTAGCCACATTATCGTTAGCGTTTCACCATAGACAACAAGGGAATTAACTTTTGGATCTGAGTAGAACTCATTAGTATTTGCAGAAATGGTGTTCAATTCATCGAGTTCGGGGAATCGACTGTCAACTGGCATTCTTTGAACAAAGGCTGAACAAATCTTATTCTGGAGGAATAACGACTCCAGCTTTTTCAAGAAACGTTCTCCGCTTTCATCATCTCCAGCCAAAAGTCCAACCCAGATCCACCCAAAATGTTTAAGTAAATAGATAATGCCTGAATATTGATGACCTTCATTGGAAACTGTATGGTAAAATGAAGACCCTTCTACTGCATTGCTTCTTTGCATAGGAAATGATCCATATGTGAGCTGAAAAGACATGCTCAGAGATATTTAGATACATATTATTTATTTACTTATTATATTTCTATACTGCCCATCTCACCTCTGACTCGGGGCAGCTTATCATAATAAAAATGATATCATGGTAGAAGAGCATAAATCAGAACAAAGTTAAAAACAATTAAAAAGTAGGGTTATGGTATTAAAAGTGAAGAAGAAAAAAAGATAACAAAATAGAGAGAATGTGATAGCAAACGACTCCAGAATTGCATATCACTCTTTGACCCCCATGCCAATTGGAGAGCCAGGTCTTAACATTCCTTCTGAAGGCCAGAAGAGTGGGGGGCTCACCTCACCTCTGGATATAAGTTAGGATGGAAACAATGGCAAATAACTATTCCTTCCTGGATCCCTCCATATAAAATTCTTGAACTGAGAGTATACACAAAATGCCTTCCTTACCCAGGGGTGCGCTGCTAGCCAGAAAGCCTAATTGGGTTTGCCTCCATGGCTTTGGAGGTATTGTGAGTTCAAGCAGAATTATGCTTCTGCGCCGGTGCAGGTAGCAAAATCGCACACGGAGACACAGGTGTGCCCATGTTCTGGTGAGGTTTTTGCTTCTGTGCATGCATCTATCTGTCTGTCTGTCTGTCTGTCTGTCTGTCCGTCCATCCGTCCGTCCGTTCATCTGTCTATCTGTCTATCTATTTGTCTGTCTGTCTGACTGTCTATCTATCTATCATCTATCCATCTATCCATCTGTCTATTTGTCTGTCTGTCTGTCCCTCTATCCATCTATCCATCCAACCAGCCAGCCAGCCATCTATTGTCTATTGTCTATTGTCTATCGTCTATCGTCTATCGTCTATCGTCTATTGTCTATCGTCTATCGTCTATCGTCTATCATCTATAATCTATCTGACTATCATCATCATCATCATTATCATCATCATTATTATCTATCTGTCTGTCTGTCTGTCTGTCTGTCTGTCTGTCTGTCTGTCTATCTATCATATACCTATATACATAGTTACCAACCTACCTGCCTACCTAGCTGTTATTTAGCACATTATTTTGTTATTGACAGTATAGTTTCTACCGTATAGTTTCTACCATATGCTTGCATCTCTTCCAGTCTCTGGAAACTTTCCACATTTCTGTATTCACTTCCACTCCTCCACTTCCATTCCTTTGAGAATGCAAGACTCACTTTCAGAAAAAACAAAACTAGGAGATGTTGTGAACTCCCCAACACTAGACACATTCAAAAAAAGATTGGATTTCCATCTGACTGTGGCGGTATATGGTCTCCTGCTTGAGCAGGGAGTTGAACTAGATGACCTGCAAGGTCCCTTTCAACTGTAATAGTAAATAAAATAAATAAAATAAAATAAATAATTAAAACCAGTTACTATACCAAAAGTATAGGGCAGCTGCTCTGTTGATGTGCACAGATCTTACCTGTGGAATCTTGTACAGGCTTAAGATGTCTGCCACATAGGAGGAGATGTCAGGGCTGATTCCCCCAATGAGTGCTATATGTCTTCGGTAAGGATCACATTTGTAATTGGGGAAAAATGTCTGTGACTTGAAAAGCAAGTCCAAAGTGATCCGATAGGTCATCCTTGAATCAAAATGGCTGTCATAGATGTGGAACCCAAGGGTGAGATTTGACAAGATCATTGGATCCTGGTTGATTTTATTCACAGCAAAGGCCAGAGCCAAGAGGTGTTGGTAGAACTTTGGCAACATACTACAAAAATATATATAAACACATCTTTGGTGAATGTAATCTACAGTGCATGACATCCTACTGTATGGATTTAAACAGGGCTCAATTAATTGGAAATCTTCCCTCCAACCCTTATTGTCTCCTTCATTAATAAAATCAGGGAGCTGAATAGAAGAAAATTCTAAAGGTTTAGAAAGAAATAATAATCACAAAAGTGATTAGAGACACTCCTAGTCCAGAATTATAAGCTGAAAAAATAGGTTGGTTTGTAGCTAACTAACAGGATAAAATACTTGGAAGGGGCCTTGGAGATCTTTTAATCCAACTCAAGGACATTGAAGTATTATCTCTAATGATCTAAGTGCCAGACTCCACTGTAACAACATTGCCAAAAAGGCATTAAGAGTTGTTAGCCTAATCTTGTGTAACTTCTTCTCTGGTAATATTGTACTGCTAACTAGAGCATACAAAACATTTGCTAGACCAATTCTTGAATACAGCTCATCTGTTTGGAACCAGCACTGCATATTAGACATTAATACAATTGAACAAGTCCAGAGATATTTCACGAGCAAAGTCCTCCACTCCTCTGCTCGCAAAAAATACCATGCCATCATGCTTGAAAATTTGGGCTTAGATAATTTAGAACTATTCTGCCTTTGGTCTGACCTAAGCATAGTACATAAAATTATCTGCTACAATATCCTACCCGTCAATGACTACTTCAGCTTCAACCACAACAATACACATGCACACAATAGATATAAAACTTAACGTAAACCACTCCAAATTTGATTGCAGAAAATTTGACTTCAGCAACAGAGTTGTCAATACCTGGAATACGCTACCTGATTCTTAGTTTCTTCCCCAACCCCCAAAAACTTTAGCCTTAGACTGTCTATCGTTGACCTCACCCCATTTCTAAGAGATGTGTAAGGGGTATGAATAAATGTAGCAACATGTCTACTATCCCTGTCCTACTATCCCCATTTATATTTATCCATTTCATGTATTCACAATCAAGTTTATAATAGATTATATTATCTTATGCATACTTGACAAAAATAAATAAATAAATGAATAAATATATAAATAATTAAATGATTTTTTTTTAAAAAAAAAACCCTCCCTGCTCAAGCAGGAGAGCATTCTTTAAAAACTCCAGTAACATGAATGATCCTTGCAGTATAAAACAAAGGTATCTTTTATTTAGAATTTTGCTCGGTATTGTTCTTGTTGTCTTCTTTGTAATTAAGATTGACGAAACATCATGTAACTCACACAATATTTCATCGTACACATGCGGTTTTATAACTATTTGACTTCTTCCATCAATTTGTTCAATATTTCCTCTCCTTCATGCAGTGTACCTCAAAAAAGTAAATAGGATTGAAAAAACTTGATAATGTATTGACTAAGAAAATTCCCCCTTCTCATGGGTGTCATACAATTCATCTTATATTGTTGCTGCCCACTCTGTGCCCAAAAGTAACACTGTGTGTGTGAAATAAAGACATCATTTTTTCTGGTTGATATGATTTATGAGGGTGATGATTAAATTTTAATGCTTGGTATAAGTTTCGAACTGCCTTAGCTATTAAGTGGTACTAAAATAATAGAATACTAACAGAGTTGGAAGGAACCTTGGAAGTCTTCTAGTCTAACGCCCTGCTTAAGCAGGAAACCTTACATCACTTCAGACAAATGGTTATCCAACATTTTCTTAAAAACTTCCAGTGTTGAAGCATTCACAAGTTCTGGAGGCAAGCTGTTCCACTGATTAATCGTTCTGTCAGGAAATTTCTCCTTAGTTCTAAGAGGCTTCTCTCCTTGATTAGTTTCCATCCACTGTTTCTTGTTCTACCTTCAGCTGGAAAATAGTTTGACTCTCTCTTCTTTGTGGCGACCCCTGAGATATTGGAACAGCGCTATCATGTCTTCGGTAGTTCTTCTTTTCATTAACTAGATATACCAGTTCTTGCAACCAGAAAAAAAATAATGAAACCATTCTTTATATGTTTTAGCCCTCCAGTCGCCTAGTCCTCTTTGTTGCTCTTCTCTGCACTCTTTTTAGAGTCTCGACAACTTTTTTACATCGTGGTGACCAAAACTGAATGCAGTATTCCAAGTGTGGCCTTACCAAGGATCTAAAAAGTGTTATTAACACTTCATGTGATATTGATTCTAGCCCTCTGTCAATGCAGCCTAGAACTGTGTTGGCTTTTTTGGCAGCTACTATATTCTCTTGTAACCATAGTTTGTAATGGACAGTGCTGCAGGAAGCGTATCTTGTCATTTTCCTCCCATTTTAAACTGAGGAAAGAATAACATTTGATCCAAAGTAAGAAAATATTAATCCTTTCAGCAGAGCAAGTTTAACAACAAAACAAAACTGGACAATTTCCCTCCATAGCCTTCCTCTTTTGTCCAGCTGTGCTGATCTATCCCTTGTCTCCTTTCATAGCTCTTTATTTTGATTCTGATTTAAACATAAAAAACCATTGGCCCCTTGCAATCTCTCCCATGCATTAAGGCAGTCCACTTTACCTTTATTTATTTATTTATTTATTTATTTATTTATTTATTTATTTATTTATTTATTTATTTATTTATTTATTTATTTATTTATTTATTTATTTATTTATTTATTTATTTATTTATTTATTTATTTATTTATTTATTTATTTTATTCATTTGTCCAATACACAAATACATAGGAAGAAAAATAGACATGTGGTAATATATATAAGGGTAAAAGTGAACCTAGAGGAGGGGATATATGAAAGGAAGAGAATATATATGATAGGTGAAAGAAAGGAAAGACAATTGGACAGGGGACGAAAGGCACACCAGTGCACTTATGTACGCCCCTTACTGGCCTCTTAGGAACCTGGAGAGGTCAATCGTGGAGAGTCTGAGGGAGAAATGTTGGGGGTTAGGGGTTGACACAATTGAGTCCGGTAATGAGTTCCATGCTTCGATTGTTGAAATCATTTTTTTTACAGTCATGTTTGGAGCGGTTCGTATTAAGTTTGAATCTGCTGCATGCTCTTGTGTTGTTGCGGTTGAAGCTGAAGCAGTCATTGACCGGTAGGACGTTGCAGCATATGATCTTGTGGGCAATACTCAAATCGTCTTTTAGGCGCCGTAGTTCTAGGCTTTCTAGGCCCAGGATTGTTAGTCTATTTTCGTAGGATATTCATTCTACCTTAATTATTTTCCTTATGTGTCTTGTTTAATGTGGAATTTCAAGAGCAAATAAATGCTACTAGCTCTAAGGTATAAAAGAACTACAGATGATAGAAAGAAGACAGGATGGTCCTCTGCTTTGTTATGCCATTGAATGAATGACTGGAGTGTAGCCCTGATAGCCGAGGGGGGGGGGAAAGGAAACAAAAGAGACATACTCACAGTGGAAGCTCATCTTTCAGTTTCTTAGAAGGAGCTTCTTCAAAAGTATATTGGAAATATACATTTAAGATATGAGAAACTATCCCACCAATCAGGAGCTTGCCAGGTTGATACCACTCATGCGGCACAAAAAACGACTCTTTGCTAGAACACCTCTTGATGTCTGCTTTAGCTCTCCCATAAGACGGAAGGAGTACTACTATTATTGACACAAACATCTGATTCCATCTCACTCTAGATGAAGGCAGTTTCCAGGCCATCTGTAGGTTGAGAATTTGCAAACATCAGAAAACTACATCATCTAATAACTGGCTGCACAACCGTAGCAAAGCAAAAGGACTAAGGTCAACCAAGTTCTGAAATCACTCCTTAGACTTCAAGCAATGCAGAGATAAGGCAATCTTTACCTAAATAAATTGGAGAAATCTACAGTGGACAGAATTCTGCCTTCTTTTTTGTCTTTTCCTAGCTTGGGATTATGCAAAACAAAGGTTTTATAGTTCCTTGCAGCATCATTTATACATTTGAGGGTTTTTTTTTTAATGTTGCCTAGCAGTCCTTCGGGTAAAGTCAATATGGAGAACGAATGACCTCAGATAATTGCAAGCAGGATAATTACTACTAATGCAAACTAGGTCTCTATGTGGCAGAAAAAGGGAGTAACTCTTTTTTTGTTTTCCTAAGAAAAACACTTAAGAAGTTGAGTTAATGATGATGCAATCGAGTTCCTGCAACCGCTCTTCATGTTTTAGGCTCCATTCGCCTAATCATCCTGGTTGCTTTCCTCTACACTTTTTCTAGTCTTAATATCTCTTTTATAGGGTGGTGACCAAAACTGGATACAATACTCCAGGTGCAGTCTAACTAAGGCTTTATAGAATGGAATTAGTATCTCATTTGATCTAGATTGTATTCCTCTGTTAATGCAATTTAGGATTGAAATGGCTTTGTTGGCTGCTGTTGCACACTGCTAACTCATGTTTACCTGGTTGTCCACTAGGACTCCATGATCCCCCTCCCAGTCATTGCTGTTAAATCTGGTTTAACCCACTTTATATGTGTCCTTTTGGTTTTCCTTGCAAAAATGTATGACTTGACTTTTCTCTACATTCAATTTCATTTTGTTAGATAAGACCAAGTGCTCAAGTCTATCAAGATCTATCTGGATCTTCAGCCTATCTTCTAGGGCGATGGTCCCCAAATTATAGCCCATGGGATGCACGCAGCCCGCTTAGGCCATTTATCCGACCCTTGGAGGGATGAGGGTGGAAGGAGGGAGGAATAAGATGGAAAAGACCAAGGCTGTGACAAAAGCAAAGAGAGAAAGAGAAAATAAAAAGAGGGAAGAGGGTCAGTCGTGGTGTTGGCACACTCAGGGATGCCCTTCCTCCTCCTCCTCCCCTGGCAATGCTCTCCTTCACCCGCATGCAACATTCAAACACAACACCACACCAACAATATCCCACCCACACCTTCATCTTAAGAACATGGGATTCCCAGATAGACACACACACAAAAAACCAGGAGGGGGAGGCTTGTATATCTCTCTCCCTCCCAGGAGGGCCCCCAAAATGCCCATCCCCGCCAGCACCCTTTAGGGAACCCCCAGCAATGCTGCCAGCAGCTTCTTTCCTGGAGGGAAATCCTGAGTTGGGGGGAGGGGAGACTGGGGTTCCCGAAGAGTATCCAAACGTTCTGGCACCAAGTGGGAAAGAAGCCCCAAAGGGAAAGTAATTTCCATGCTGGCTGCAATTGTGGCTTGGAGGAGTTAGGAAGTTCCCACCCCTCCGTGAAAGACCCCCCCCTCCCTTCCACAGTTGCCTGCCCTCTGGTGGGACCCCCTTCCTGGGGATGCTCCTCCTGGCCCCTTGCTCCCTGCCAGACCCCACTGCAGCCTCTTGACTGGGGGAAGGGGTCTTTTGGTGTAAAGGGTGGGGGAGGGGACAGATGCTGGGGAAGCCTTTCCTCCCCTCTCCCCTTTGTGTCTTTTCAGCTGGGGAGCGAGAGAAGTGGAGATGGGCAAAAGGTGGACACGCATGCTCAGTTCCCATTGGAAGCTAACAAGCTGCCAGGGCAGTGCCGCCTGCAGAGGGAGCTGCCTGGTGGTCAGCCACAGCCACAGCAGCCCCCCTTGCGAGCTGGAGGCAAGAGAGATGCGCCTTTGCCTCTTCCTGCTGAGAGGGAAAGTGAACAGCTCTGCTGTGTTGAGAAAGGAAGGGAGAGAGGAAGAGAGAGAGAAAGAGATGGGGTGGAGAAAGAGGGAGAGAGAAAGGGAGGGAAGGGAGGGAAGGAAGGAAGAGAAAGAGAGAGAGAGAGAAGTGACTCTTGATTTAAGCATATGGTAAAAAGCACCCAAATAATAACAGAGAGAAAAAAATCCAGCCCTCACCTGCTTTTGGAAATGGTTCGAGAGTTCACACACATACACACACATACAAGTGGGGAGGGGACAGGGATGGAAAAAGAGAGAAGTGAGAGAGGGAAGGAACGAGAGAAAAAGGGGGGAAGAGGGAGAAATGAGAAACAAATGAGAAAGAAAAGGGGGCGAGACAGGAGAGAGACCCAGAAATGAGAACAGTGGTAGAAATTTGAGGAGGGATGATTGATTATTAAATATGGATTGACTATGGAATATTGGTAAAAGATATATTTAGGTATTGTTTAATATTCGGATGTATTAATTCATAAAATTGGATTAGAATTTTAGAACTATAGAATTTCATAAGTAAAAATTAATGGAAAATACATATGATAAACGGGTTTATGATATGTACTGTATGATTTTATGAGTTTGCATTATGAATTTAAAATATACTTGGAAATGTAGAAGATTGATGAAAGTTAATAATAGTAAATGCTAAGTGCCTGAAAATTAATTGAGCTTTGAAATATTGAATGAAATTATAGAAAAATATAATTTATGGAAATATATTAATTAATGCATTATTTTTCTATTGGTATTTTACTTTTTCATAGGTTTTTTTTTAGTCCGGCCCTCCAACAGTCTGAGGGACATTGAACTGGCCCCCTGTGCAAAAAGTTTTGGGACCCCTGTTCTAGGGTGTTAACTATTCCTGCCAGCTTAGTATCATCTACAAATTTGGTAACTTCCCCTTCTATTCCCCCATCTAAACCATTTATGAAGATATTGAAGAGCTCTGGGCATGGTTGAATGCCTTCCTGAAGTCTAGATATATTATGTCCACAGTATTTTGCTGATCTACTAATTTAGTCACAGTGTTGAAGAATGAAATGAGATTTGTTGTATCTGCTCAGTTACAGCCGCAGATTAGAGCCGGGCGATAGGCGTCCCTATCCAGGGTGCTGATTGGCCGCCAGCCCGTAGTTACAATGTAAGCGGGAAGTTTCTCTCTGCGGGATTGGGTGCTGCCTCAGGCAGCTTGTTATATATAAGCCTGTGTGTGTATATTATTGCTTAAGTCTGTACCTGCCAGGCCTGGCATGAGTTCTGTAATAAACTTCTGAGTTAACTGTGGCCTCTATTACATTGGCGACGAGGTAGCGAGCCTATGCTGAAGATTGACAGTGGAGACAGTAAGTCAGGATGTCTGTGCATTTAACATTCCCCCCCTTTGATCCTCAAGGGGAGACGTGGGACTCCTATGTCGCCCGTTTTGATTGTTTCCTGATCTCAAATGGATACCAGGACATTTCTGGGGATAGAAAGAGGTCCTATTTTTTGGGGTTTTGTGGACCCGATATGTTTGAAACAGCTCGTGCCCTGTTTGCCCCTGTTTCCATCCATGATGTGACTTGGGAGGATTTCTTGAAAACATTACAAGATCATTATGCCCCTGCCCCTTCGAGGTGTGCTCGTCGCTACACTTTTTATCAGCGAAATCAAGCCGAAGGGGAGTCTATTAATGACTTTCTGGCTGCTCTCCGTAGAGCAGCATTATATTGTGAGTTTGGGGACCTTAATGACTACCTTTTAGATAGACTTGTTTTCGGAGTCAGAGACGGTCGCCTCAAGCGGCGTCTCCTGGCAATCCGGGATTTAACCTTTCAAGCTGCGGTGGCGGAGGCTCGTGCTTTCGAGTTATCTACACAATCTTTGGCTTCTATGGACAGCTCAGTTAATGCCACGCAAAAGGCAGCCACTGTCTCGGATAAACCCAAGCTGGCCCCGGAGGAGGTGGGCGATTTAGGGGGCGAAGAAGATGAAGAGGTCTGCAGATTGGCTTCTACTCGGGCTAGGGAAGCACCGACGGGACGTCCTCGTCCTCCTTTGTCGCCGTGCCGTGGCTGTGGGGGGGGTCATTATCGTTCAAATTGCCCGTCCCGAGATGTGGCATGTTGGCGGTGTGGTGCCAAAGGTCACATCGCCAGAGTTTGCCGGTCTCGTAGATCCCCGGCTGCCCCGTTCCGGGAGCAGCGTGAGTTTTCTGGCTTCAATTCTCGGGGTCAGAGACGATTCCCCCCCCCTAGAAGAGATGACTGCAACGCGGTGTACAGCTGCTCTCGTCCGGTCTCGTCTTATGTCAGGAAGACCGCCGGCTCGGCTGAGAAAATTTCTGTGGTGGTTCAATTGGGGGGTTCTCGCTGTAACATGCAAGTAGACACCGGATCTGCTCATTCTTTAATTTCGTGGGCCACCCTCAAGCGCTGTTTCCCTGCATGGAGGAAGAGTCGCCTGCTGCCCTGCGCTTTGAGCCTGAGGGATTACCAAGGAGCTGCAATTCCTATCATTGGAGAAGGCCGTTTTGCAGTCCGCTTCAAGACTTTTGCTGGTAGACTGCCTCTCGTAGTGGTGGATGGACCCTTTGCCAGCCTGCTCGGACTGGACTGGTTCTCTTCTCTGGGACTCTCAGTGGAGGGGGTCAATGCTATTGTGGGGGAGTCAGGATTTGAACAGCTGGCACGGGAGTTCCCTGCCGTTTTTGACAGCAATTTGGGTCGGTATACTGGCACCCCCATCTCGTTCAATTTAGATCCTAAGGTTCCAGCAGTTCGTTTAAAGGCCCGCCGTGTCCCTATTCCCCTCCGTCCTAAGGTAGATGCAGAGTTAGACAGATTAATTGCCCAGGGGGTTTTAGAGCCGGTTGATCAGGCTGCCTGGGAGACCCCTGTGGTGATTGCTTTCAAGGGGGATGGAGGAATCAGATTGTGTGGGGATTATAAGTGCTCTGTGAATCGTGCATTGGCCCACCATTCATACCCCTTGCCAGTGGTGCAACAGCTGCTACATACTCTGGGGGAGGGTCGGGTGTTTGCCAAGCTCGACTTATCCCAAGCTTACCAGCAGCTCCCCGTAGACCCCCTGACAGCCGAGGCCCAGGCGATCATCACCCATAGGGGGGTATTTAAGTGCCACAGACTGCAATTCGGGGTTTCCATCGCCCCAGGCATCTTCCAAGGTTTGATGGAGCGCCTGTTATATGGACTGGAAGGAACTGTGCCGTATTTCGACGATGTTCTGGTGTCGGGGGGTTCCACAGACGAATTAATGGCACGAGTAAGGAGGGTTTTGGCTAAATTTAAGGAAGCTGGGCTTAAACTGAAAGCTAAGAAATGCGTGTTTGGGGTGCCCAGGGTCGAGTTCCTAGGTTTCACGGTGGATGGGCAGGGAATACACCCCACTCCTGAAAAGATTCGTGCCATCAGGGATGCCCCCAGGCCACAATCCAAGGGGGAGCTCCAGGCGTTCCTGGGTTTACTAAATTTTTATGCGGTCTTCATCCCGCATAAAGCTTCGGTGGCTGAGCCTCTGCACAGACTTCTGGACAAACAGTCCCCTTGGCATTGGGGAAAGAGGGAGGAAGCCGCGTTCTTAGGGGTTAAGGAGTTACTCACTTCTAATAACATCCTGGCTCAATACTCACCTGGACTGCCCCTGGTACTCACCTGCGACGCTTCTCAATATGGGGTGGGCGCAGTCTTAAGCCACAGACTGCCAAATGGTACAGAAGCTCCCCTGGCTTTCTTCTCCCGCACGCTGGCTAAAGCGGAACGTAATTACGGCCACATCGACAAGGAGGCGCTGGCCCTGATTGCTGGAGTCCGAAGATTCCACGAGTACCTGTATGGCCGTCACTTCGAACTGGTGACAGACCACCAGCCGTTATTGGGGTTATTGTCTGGGTCCCGTCAAAGCCCAGTAGTTATCTCCCCCAGGATGTCACGATGGATAGTTTTCCTTGCTAACTATAGTTACACTTTATCATACAAACCTGGGCGCCATATATCTCATGCAGATGCCCTTAGCAGATGCCCCCTGGCCGAAGTATTAGTGGACCCCGCACCTGCTTGTTCTGTCTTTGCGCTGTCTGAAGGAGGTCATATTTTATCTGCAGCCGAGGTAGCCTGGGAAACTGGGCGGGATTTCATCTTGTCCCAAGTGAGGCAATGGGTGTTAAGGGGGTGGCCTGTTTCAGCCCCTGCCGAGGAGTATGTGCCCTTCTTCAGGTGTCGAACCGAGTTCTCCGTGGAAAGAGGAATTCTGCTGAGAGGGTGCAGGGTGGTAATTCCGAGTAGGCAGCGCAGCCAGGTATTAGCTCTCTTGCATGATGGCCATCCAGGCATTGTGCGCATGAAAAGCCTGGCGAGGGATTACGTGTGTTGGCCGGGGCTGGATAAGGGGGTAGAACAAAGAGTGGCAGATTGTAGGACATGCCAAGAGCACCGGCCTTTCCCTCCCCGGGGGGAGCCATTAGCTTGGGAGCCGCCTGCGGGCCCCTGGGCTCGGATACATATTGATTTGGCCGGCCCCTTCATGGGGCAGTCTTTCCTGGTAATAGTGGACGCACACTCTAAGTGGGTGGAGGTGGTGCACCTTAAATCCACACAGTCACAAACGATTATAGAGGCACTGATGACAGTATTTGCCACACAGGGGTTCCCAGACCTCCTGGTTTCGGACAACGGCCCGCAATTCACATCTGTACTGTTCGAGTCGTTCTTGGCATCAGTGGGCATTCGCCACGCGCTGACCTCGCCTTGGCACCCGGCCAGTAATGGCCAGGCGGAACGAGCCGTTAGGTCAGTCAAGGAGTCTTTAAAGAAGATGTCTGGGGGTTCATGGCAGAAAAGGTTGGCAGATTTGTTATTAGCACAGCACACGACACCCTGTGTGGCCACCGGCAAGACCCCTGCAGAACTATTAATGGGTCGCAAACTTCGAATAGTTTTAGACAGGCTTCATCCGTGGTATTCACAGTCGGTGCCCTGGCCAGAAACCCCGGCCAGGAAGGTGAAAGTAGGTGACCGGGTGTTTGCGCGCTCATATTCTGGAGAGCAGAATTGGGCTGAAGGAGAAATAAGCAGGGAGCTGGGTCCCAGGTCATTTGAGGTCATGTTAAGGGATGGCCGAGTGTGGAGGAGACATTTGGACCAAATTCGGTTAGACAAGGGAATGGATACTGGCGAGGAAAGAGGTCAAGGCCACCCCGGAATCGTTAGGGAGGAAACCCTAAACCGGGGTGGAAGCAATGGGGAAACTGACAGCTCGGAAGAAGCCTCGCCGCTTGTAAGCGAGGGAAGCAGAGAGGCGAGCCCTGAGACCAGGGAGGAACAAGAAATAGAGCCACGGAGATCGGGACGTCTTTGTAAGAGACCGGAATATTTGAAAGATTACGTATGTGCTAACGAAAGGGATAGGAGTGTTGTATCTGCTCAGTTACAGCCGCAGATTAGAGCCGGGCGATAGGCGTCCCTATCCAGGGTGCTGATTGGCCGCCAGCCCGTAGTTACAATGTAAGCGGGAAGTTTCTCTCTGCGGGATTGGGTGCTGCCTCAGGCAGCTTGTTATATATAAGCCTGTGTGTGTATATTATTGCTTAAGTCTGTACCTGCCAGGCCTGGCATGAGTTCTGTAATAAACTTCTGAGTTAACTGTGGCCTCTATTACAAGATTGCTTTGGCATTATCTGTTTTTAACAAACCAACACAATTCTAGGCTGCATAAAAAGGGATTGAATCAAGATCACATGAAATTTTAAGGCCACACTTGGAATATTGCATTCAGTTTTGGTCATAAAAAAGATGTTGAGACTCTAGGAAGAAAGCAGGAAAGAGCAGCAAAGATTATTAGGAGAGGCTAAAGAATATGATGAATGGTTGCTGGAACTGAGTATGTCTAGTCACTTGAAAAGAAGAAGTAGGGATGACATGTTCCGATATCACAAGGGCTGCCAGAAAAAAGATGGAGTCAAACTATTCTCCAAAGCACCTGAGGGTGGGATAAGAAGCAAATGGTGGAAACTAATCAAGGACAGAAGCAACTTAAAACAAAGGAGAAAATTCCCGACAAGTAGAAAAATTAATCAGTGGAACAGCTTGCCTCCAGAAGTAGTTAAACTGGAAGTTTTTAATAAGACGTTGGATAACCATTTGTATAAAGTTATGTTTTTCTGCCTAAGCAGGGGGCTGGACTAGAAGACCTCCAAGGTCCCTTCCAACTGTGGATTCTTCCATGAGGACAGGAGTCCTATTTTGCTGCCTCGCCCAAGAAGCAAAAAATGACCAAGGTGCAGCCAACAATTATTTGAGGCATTTCTTCTGCACTATGGTTTGCATGGAAGTTTCTACATGAAGAAACGGAGGATATACTTCAAACTTGGTAGATACTTGAGATAATAAATTAAAGTTGCTCTTTGTGTATCATAGGTCTTTAGAATATGGACCCATTGCTACATCTCCTTTACAATAGCCACCAAATATAAAAAGGCAAGGCAAGGCAAGATGTCAAGTTCATAGGGAGGTAGTGTATATAAACTATTTAAATTGTTGGGGAGCTATATTTGGCTTTGCTAAAATATGTAAATCCACAAGAAAGAAGAAAAGAGAAAAAGAAGATAATTTTGGTCATTTGATTTATGCATTTCAGGTACAATAGTACAAAATATAATTGAAATCAAATCAGGACAACTAATTGATGTTGCAGATGTGAAACAGAGACAATGTTTTACTTGTGGACTTAATATTATTGATGGATTTAAACCATCTGTTTTATAAACTGGTTTTAAGCTCCACATGAAACTCATATGCAAATGAAGCCACTGAGCTGTTTCTCCTTTAAATAATCACAAACACACAAAAGGACATCACAGAGCCAAAGCTATCATTGCTTTAAAGAAAATGAGCTTTCTTTACTCCCCAATGGATATTGCCCTCCTTCTGCTTTGCTTAGTATCCACTCCTGTGTGTGAGTATCTTCCAGATAGATCTAAATAATGAGATAAAACAAAAGTAAGGTTGTGTTCTAATTCCTCCTTTGTCATTCGTTTAGATGTCCACTCCTCCATCGTTCTTCAGGAATCTGGACCAGGAACAGTGAGACCCGAGGGATCCTTCAAATTAACATGCAAAGTAACGGGGGAATCCATCCAGGGTCCATTCTATCAATGGATCCGCCAGGCTCCAGGAAAAGGATTGGAATGGGTGGCCCAAATAGACTGGACTAATAATAACTGGAGGATATACTATGCCTCATCCCTCCAAAGCCGAACAACCTTGACAGCCGATGCCTCCCGCAGTGAATTTTATTTGAACATGAGGTCCTTGACAGCTGCAGACTCAGCCACATATTACTGTGCACGAAGATCACAGTGAGAGAAAGCAAAGGAGGAAGTGTGAAAAACCTCTGGGCTTTTGTCTGATGAAACTTTATTCATTCACATGGATGGATTGAGACAACTTAATTCTTTCTCCAGGCTGCTCTCTTCTCTGCAGAGAGGAACAAGTGGCTCTTCCAAGTCAACAAGAAGTACCACTAGACTGTACACAGTAGTTACTCATATTCAGAAGATGCGTAGCTTGTTATTTGTTTCTTCTTTCTTCTTTTGTTTCCTTGGTTCTATTTGCATAATATTTTCAAGGTCTGGCTGCAACATCAAGATCACGGACAAATAGTAAGAGATGCAGTCCTTTGTATGTTGCATTGACTGTAAGTCCCATGAGTCTTATGACCTTTTCTCTTTGTATTCCTCCTTTGTATGCCTATATGTGTTTTGGTTTTCAAATGAAGACCATTATTGTTGTTGTTGTTGTTGTTGTTGTTGTTGTTGTTGTTATTATTATTATTATTATTATTATTATTATTATTATTATTTAGATTTGTATGCCGCTTCTCTCTGAAGACTCGGAGCGTCCATATAGGAATGTGATGGCAGAAATGGAAGAATGGGACCAGTCAATATACAAAATTCTATTTCATGAATAGTAATTTAATAATGGCTGGACTACACATCGTATCCGAGAATATGATTATCTCTTGGTTCTTAATAAAAAAAATGTGTTTGTGTGTGTGTATGTTTGTGTATTTATTGCTTCAAATTTATTAACTGTATATCTTGAGGTGGGCTATTTAGCTCATTCTATTCTATTGATCCCATTTTATTCATTCTGCACATTCTGGAGAACCCCTTGAGACCAGAGACATTCTCCCAATCCAGATTTTCACACCTATATAATGGAAGTCTTTTTTGAGCCTGTGCCTGATAATTCCCTTCTATCTGCTTTAGCACAAGGGGGCAGCAGCATCCAACACAATGACATTATCCAGTTAACACAAATAAAAGGGTGGTTTCAGCTGTTAGACAGAAGGTTTCCTCTGCTGCTTCCAAATTATCATTTAATGGGTCCCTGGAGACCATCCTTCCACAAGAGGTTTTTCAGAATACACTCCATTCTCTCTCTGTGCCTTTTCCTCTTTCCTTCCGTCTCTGTCTCTATAATACCTATCTCTCTTTCTCTCTCTTTCTTTCTCTCCCTCTCTTTGTGTCTCTCTCCCTCTCTCTCTCTCCCTCTTTCTTTCTCTCTCTGTCTCTCTCTCAGATAAAAACATCATCTTTCTTCCTCTTCCACTTGTAGGCCAAGCTTGATATGTTTTGAAACGGTTTTTCTCTCTTGGTTCACTGCCTGCCCTATTTTTCCATTAATAACTGTGGTTGGGAATAACAGAAACGTTCAGATATTTGCATGGACCAAATCAAGCAGGATTATTGACCCATTCTTACATCGTGCTGAGGAGGGTTTAGACAGGAGGATGGGAAAGGAATCAGAAGGGAATTGGAACAAATGAAAAAATAGTAATAAATGCAATGGAAAAACAGCAAATGCAAAATTGGCAATCAACCATCATATTCAGGTGGTAGGTTGAGGAGTGGGCATCTCATGGGTTGTTTAGAATGTTTAGTTCTCCCTAGTCAGTGGAACTAGTCTCCAAAGATTGGAAGACACCACCTTACAACCAATCAGGACTGAGTCTGAAATCTATAGATTTGGTCCTGTGCCTCAATACCCCCTCTTTCGATTCAGTCCTCATCCTAGGATTTTTGCAGGCTAGCCAGATCTCAGGAATCCTGTCACAGTAAAGCAAAATGGATTTCCATATTAAAGATGCCTCCAGGAATATCAACCCTATTGCGCACTTTAGAGTCATTGGCAAATATGACATTCTTTCCAACAAATCCACCTTGGATTTACATATTTCTTAAGGATTAAAATAAATATACTGTAACTGATGTTGAAACATTTTCAGTTGTGTCTACAAAGTAGAATGGAGACACTTTAGAAGGTCAAAACAGAGTTCGTCTCTTTTATCCTGGAGGATATGTAAATTCAGTGACAGCTTCCTCTTCAAAGGAATCATATCTTCCTGTTCTCTTGAAGCCCTCAACATCTCAGAGGTTGAGCTTTGAATAAATGTTTTCCTACCAGTTAGAACCCTCCAAACTTTTTATTTAGAGCAATAATGGAATTCTGGCTGAACTTCATGTCCATGTCCATGTTCGTTGTCCTCCGAGGTATTATCTTCTGCATCAAAGAGAGGGCTCATTCCTCAGTTTCTTGTGGTTTTTACCTGCAGAAAATCTTATTAAACCACCTTTTTTTCTAGGTGTCCAATCTCAGGTTCAGTTGGTAGAATCTGGAGGGGATGTGAGAAGACCTGGAGAGTCCCTCCGTCTCTCCTGCCAAGCCTCTGGATTCACATTCAGCAGCTACTGGATGAGCTGGGTGAAACAGGGTCCAAAGGAAGGCCTGGAGTTTGTGGCCCGCATAACTGTAGGGTCATCTCCTTCCACTTATTATCCAGACAATGTCAAGGGACGCTTCACCATCTCCAGAGATGATGCCAAAAGCCAGCTGTATCTCCAAATGAACAACCTCAAACCAGAGGACACAACAGTCTACTATTGTGTGAGAGACACAGTGAGAGGAAGTATATGTGAAGCCAACCAAAAACTTGGAACAATATACAACTGAATTAATTTGGATTTTCTCTTCATGTCATCCAGAGCTGAGTTCCTACTGGTGCTGTCTGGTGCGCTGCTTTGGAAGTGGCCTATCAATTCTACAAACAAACAAACAAACAAACAAACCAACAAACAAATAAACAATTTATTAGAGGGAACATTGCTTAGAGCCCGACTGTCAGATTCATGGCCCATGGGTTGGATGCATCCTATACTGGCCATTCCCAGTTTTGCAAAGGGGGAAAAAGTCACGAAACATCTTGTGATGCCACCATGATAATGTGAGTTTGATACCTCTGACTTTTATATATTATTATATACTTACATGACGGGCACTTTGAGTACTATGCAATTTATGGCATGGATTCTTTAAAGGGGAATATGCTATTCCATGTAGATTAATGAAGGATTAACGTGACCACTGGGTTCCTTTGAGCTCGAGATCAGGTTTTCTGCTCATCTCGGCTAGACAATATTAACATTATGGAATGGACAATTTTGAGATGTTTCATATTGGCACTCCCTGCGTGTAAGGGGGAAAAAATTCTAATCTCTTTTATCTTCAATTTATTTCTGTCATCTTGCTGCACCATCACCTTCTCCTTCTTAATCTTCTAATTTGAACCAGACCTGCAGATCTAGCAGTCAGCTTTATTGACCTGCAGTACTGCACTCTACCAACTGGGCTATCTCAGCTCAATTTTGGCACGATGCCTCTGGTCTGTCTTTGCTGGTCAATGCATGACTTTTTTTTCTAAACTTTGGTGATTTGGGGCTCTTTAAGAATGCACAGCAGGAAAATTGCCCCTCTGCGCATGTGTGAAAGCAAAATTGTGTTAGGGATGCACCTAGTATAGTTAGGAAAAGGTAAGGAAACCACCTCTGATGTCATTCTTCAGCACTGCAAACTTCAGCTGCCCAATCTATAGGAATGAGCTTCCCCTTCCATTTTAATGTAAGCAGCTCTATGCTTCAAATTCATGCTCATTACAGGTTTATGTTTACTTAATGTATTCACTCCTGACCCTGTATAGGTTATTTATTTATTTATTGTTTGTTCATTCATTCATTCATTCATTTATTTTTGTTTTTAATGCTGCCCTTCTCCTTAGACTCAGGGCAACTTATAACATGTTAGCAATAGCACTTTTGAACAGAGCCAGCATATTTCCCCCACAATCCAGGCCCTCACTTTACCCACCTCGGAAGGATGGAAGTCTGAGTCAACCTTGAGTTGGTGATGCGATTTGGACTGCTGACCTGAAGATCTAGCAGTCAACCTTAGTGGCCTGCAGTACTGCACACCATGCTTCAAATTCATGCTCATTATAGGTTGATGTTTACTAAACGTGATCGTTCCTGACCCTGTCTCATTTCACCACTCTTATTTCTTAGCCCTTAACATAGTAGTTTCTATCATAAATTTATATAAATTAAACCAGAACAAATCGTTGAGGTGGCACATGTGAATACCGCAGTCCAAATAAAATACTGGGATAGGATGAATCGACTAACTTAACCTAACCTTCTTATAAACTGGTTTTAAGTTCCACATGAAACTCATATGCAAATGAAGCCACTGAGCTGTTTCTGCTTTAAATAATCACAAACACACAAAAGGGCATCACAGAGCCAAAGCTGTCATTGCTCTAAAGAAAACGAGCTTTCCTTACTCCCAAATGGATCTTGCCCTCCTTCTACTTTGCTTAGTATCCACTCCTCTGTGTGAGTATCTTCCAGAAAGATCTAAATAATGAGATAAAACAAAAGGAAGGTTGTGTTCTAATTCCTCCTTTGTCATTCGTTTAGATGTCCACTCCTCCATCACTCTTCAGGAAACTGGGCCAGGATTGGTGAGGCCTGGAGGATCCTTCAAATTAACATGCAAAGTGACTGGTTCTTCCATCCAGGGTCCATACTATCATTGGATCCGCCAGGCTCCAGGAAAAGGATTGGAATGGATGGCCCGAATAGACTGGGATAATAATAACTAGAGGATAATCTATGCCTCATCCCTCCAAAGCCGAACAACCTTGACAGCCGATGTCTCCCGCAGTGAATTTTATTTGAACATGAGGTCCCTGACATCTGCGGACTCAGCCTCATATTACTGTGCACGTGGATCACAGTGAGAGAAAGCAAAGGAGGAAGTGTGAAAAACCTCTCGGCTTTTATCTGATGAAACTTTATTCATTCACATGGATGGATTGAGATGACTTAATTCTTTCTCCAGGCTGCTCTCTTCTCTGCAGAGAGGAACAATTGGCTCTTCCAAGTCAACAAGAAATACCACTAGAATGTAGAGTAGTTACTCATATTCAGAAGATGCATAGCTTGTTATTTCTTTCTTTCTTTTGTTTTGTTTTCTTTGCTGTATTTGCACAGTATTTTCAAGGTCTGGCTGCAACATCATTGTCATGGGCAAAGAGTAAAAGATGCAAACCTTTGTAAGTTGCATTGACTGTAAGTCCAAGAAGTCTTATGACCTTTTCCTCTTAGTATTCCTCCTTGGTATATCCGTGTGTGTTTTGGTTTTCAAATGAGGACCATAAAGGAATATGATGGCAGAAATGGAAGAATGTGATCAGTCAACGTACATGACTCTATTTTATAAATAGCAATTTGATAGTGGCTGAACTACACATTGTATCCGATAATGTGATTATCTCCTGCTTCTTAATAATGAAAAGGTGCATGTTTGTCTGTGTATGTTTGGTTTCTGTATGTATTAATTTAAATTTATTAACTGTATATGGTGAGTTGGGCTCTTTGGTTCATTCTATTCTATTGAGCTCATTTTATTCATTCTGCACATTCTGAAGAACGCCTTGAGACCAGAGACATTCTCCTAATCCACATTTTCAAACCTATTTAATGAAGGTCTTTTCTGACACTGCGCCTGATGATTCCCTTCTATCTGCTTTAGCACGAGGGGGCAGCAGCACCCAACACAATGGCATTCTTCACTTAACACAAATAAAAGTGTGGTTTCAGCTGTTAGACAGAAAGTTTCCTTTGCTGCTTCCGTTTCAACAGGTCCCTGGAGACCTTCCTTCCACAAGAGATTTTCTAGATACACCCCACTCTCTGTATGTGCCTCCCCCTCTCTCTCCCTGTCTCTGTCTCTAGAATACTCCCCTCTCTCTTTCTCTCTCTCATACACACACAGAGAGAGAGATAAAGACACCCTCTTTCTTCCTCTTCCAGTTGAAGGCCAAACTTGATATGTTTTGAAATCTTTTTCCTCTCTTGGTTCACAGCCAGCCCTCTTTTTTTCATTCATTACTGTGGTTGGGAATGGCAGAAACATTTGCATGGGTTTGCATGCAAAATAAAGAGGATTCTGCAATTGCGCTGGACATGGAATGAAAACTAGAACACAAGAGCTGGATGAAAATGGGTCACTTTATTGATTACAGTAATAGACCTGCAGAGGGAGCTACATGGGGCAGAATACCTGAACAGAACATACCAGGGCAACCAATGGGCGAACTCCTTGCTTGGTAAGGGTGAAGCGTGCTCCACTTTCACCCAAATGGGACAGCTACACACAGCGTGTGGGAGGGCTGGCCTCCATGACCCGGTACCAGAAGTGAAGCAGATGAGCCCCAAGCGCTCCTGTTTCCCACCGCTCCATCCGTGGAGGAAGCATGAGTTGTGAGATGAAGGAGCCCATCACCATTTAAAAGATGCCTAAGGGAGAACACACAGTTGCTACTGCCACCCTTTCTGCCCTGTTTCTGCAATTAGTGACCAAAATAAAATAAATTCTAATCAACCTATTTACAACCGATACACCCCTTAACCCCCTAAAACCTCACACCTGACCAGGATGGAGAAGGCGAAAAAACAATCTGAAATGAAGCTTCCAGACTGCCAAAAATTCCTCCAAGCCCCAAAGGGTGAACTCTGCCAGACACCCTGGGTAGAGCGGAGGGCAGGTGGGTGACCATTCGGGGAGGAGAGCAGGGACCGAAGGGGCGAGGGGTGCAGGCCCTGAAATAGACCTACGAACCCTTCCCCTCGGTCCCAGCGGCCCTTCGAGCCAACTACGGCTTGAGAGGGGCTCCCGTGCTTTGGCGCCTTGCCAATCAGCTGGGACGGGGCGCCCCGCCCCTCCAGCCATAAGGGACAAGGGGCCGGTGGCATTCTTCCTCCCAACCCGACAGGAACAAAAAAAGCTGAAAGGGAGTGTGTGGCCGTGCCTGTGCTCCATGCAGGCAAGCTCAGCCGGGAGGCGGTGTTCTCGCCCCTCCCAGCCAGTGCAACCATCGCCCCGGTGAAAATATCCCATCCTCTTACCTAAAATTGGGGTGATCTATAGGCCTCCAGGGCAATCTGAGGAATATGAAAACAACATGGTGGATGAAATTACCCAAATGGCAGTAAAGGGAGATATTGTGGTTATGGGTGATTTCAACATGCCTGATGTTGACTGGAATATACCAGTGCTCTTACATGCAAATGTAAGAATATAGTAGAGGCCTTTACAGGATCAGCTCTGGCACAGCTGTTTAAGACACTGACTAGAGGGGAGAATATTCTAGATTTAGTTTTCATGAATGGGAATTGGATTTCAGAGGTTAAGGTGGGAGATAATTTAGGTTGCAGTGACCACCTATGTTTTTTGTTTTATGTAAAAACTGATTGTGAGCAATCCTATACTGCAACCAAAGTTTTGAATTTCAGAAAAACAAATTTTAATGCAATGGGGGAATATTTAAATAATGAATTAAAGGGGAGGGATAAAATGGCAGGGGCCAGCACCAGTGGAATGTAATAAAAAAGGGCATCCTAAACGCCACTCAACTATATTTAAGGTAAATAACTAAAGGTAAAAGGAAAAAGAAACCGCTATGGTTTAGCAATGATGTAAGGGCTATTGATAAGGAAGTATAAAGAGTCTGGAAGTATAGCTGACAGAGAGGTGTATAAAATGAGACAGAAGGAGGCGAAACAGATAATATATGCTGCTAAAGCCTCAAAAGAGGAAGAAATTGCCAAATCTGTGAAGAAGGGGGATAAACCCTTTTTCAGATATATTAGTGATAGGAAGAAGAAAAACTGCAGCATCACAAAGCTTAGTACCGGGAATAACACATAAATTGATGGGAATAAGGAGGTTGCTGACCATTTCAATACCTACTTCTGTTCAGTTTACTCAGATAAATAAGGCAGATGGCATCCACCCCAGAGTTCTTGCTCCCCCCTGACTGCTTTGTTTAACCAATACCTGTTAACAGGAGAAGTTCCTGAGGATTGGAGAATGGCCAGTGTTGTGTCTATCCACAAGAAGGACAGTAGAAAGAAGCTGGTAAATACAGGCCAGTTAGCTTGATATTAGTTGTAGTTAAAATGATGGAGACTCTACTCAAAAAGAGGATAAAAACCAATTATTTATTGGACCCAAACCAGCATGGCTTTACTGAAGGCAAGTCATGTCAGACTAATCTAACTGATTTCTTTGACTATGCCGCAAAGATGTTGGATGAAGGTGGTACCATGAATATTGTCTATCTGGACTTCAGCAAAGCCTTAGATTTTGTTGATGAAATGCACGCCCCCCCCCCCGTTTTTTTAAAATAGTCTTCACTTTATGGATAGTTTTGCTAGCAAAATACATTCTATTTTACTAAAGTTGGTGTGGGATTGGTAGCTTGAACATTTCTGAACATAATGATATGAAAATTGAACTGGAAAAATTGATGCATATTGGTTTATTTTGCACATAAAGTATGCCTCAATTATTTCAATTTATATAAAAATTATGCTGTTAATTTCAAACTTACATACTTTTTTTTAGTAAAATGGATTTGTTTCATAAAATTAGTTCTCTGGCTACAATGTGGTTGATTTTCAAAAGGATATTCCAAATATTTCTAGACAAATATGTATAAACAGTGACAATAATGGCACACAGCAAGGCCGAGGGGGGGTGGCCCTTTTGTGGCAAAAATAAACCAATAAGAACCATTTTTTTCAGTTCATTTATATTTTTCTTATATTCAGAAATGTTCAATTTAGTATATCAAACCTTTTGGGGGAAAATTCCTTAGGGATTTGTAGCCTTAAAAAATAGAAATTGACACGAAATTAAAAAAGGATGGGGGGAGGGGCTTTTTGATCAAAATAAAAATATAAGTCTCAATTCTTCCAGTTCAATTTTCATATCATTATGTTCATAAATGTTCAAACTAGTTTTCCAGTTGAAAAAGTTTTCAAAAAGATCAAATTCAAGTACCTAAAAAAAATATTTTTGGTCCGGTCACATACGAACAGAAACAGATTCAAAGTTATGATTTTTTTTTGCCCAGAAAACAATTAGCCACCACCCCAAAAATATTTTTTGATGATCAGCATTGTTAAATTGAGTAAATGAATGCCTAAGATTTTAAAGAATATTTCGGATTTGGAGCATACAAAAATAAAAAGTGAAAATGGTTGCAAGCAGCCAAGGGGGGGGGGAGGCCTTATTTCTGATGTTAAAAAACCAATAAGAATCATTTTTTTCAGTTCCTTTATATTTTTCTTATATTCAGAAATGTTCAAGCTACCAATCCCACACCAACTTTAGTAAAATAGAATGCATTTTGCAAGCAAAACTATCCATAAATTGAAAAAAAATTCACAAAAACAGGGGGGGCTTGCATTATATCCGCAAAATAAACCAATAAGATTTACTTTTTTCATTTCAATTTTCATATCATTGTGTGCAGAAATGTTCAGACTACTTTCCAAGTGAAAAAAAGCTTTCAAAAAGACCAAACATAAGCACTGCAAATGAAGAGTTTTCGGTCCGGGTCAGGGTGACCCAGGAACATAAGATTTGTAACTTTTTTTGCCCAGCAAAAACTAAGCCCCCCACCCCCCAAAAAAAATTCTCATAGAGAGAACCCCTGAAATGATGAAACTACATGAAATTTCAAGTTTCAGATATGCAGGGAAAATTTTTTACAGGGACTCAAACTTGGCTTCGGGTCACATACGACCCGAACAGAACAGCTTAAACCAGAGCAAATCATTGGGATTGCGCATGTGAATACCACAGTCCAACTAAAATTCTGGCATAGGATGAATCGACTGAGGTAACCGAACTTTCTTATAAACTGGCTTTAAGTTCCACATGAAACTCATATGCAAATGAAGCCACTGAGCTGTTTCTCCTTTAAATAATCAAGAAGCACACAAAAAGGCACCACAGAGCCAAAGCTATCATTGCTCTAAAGAAAATGAGCTTTCCTTGCTCCCCAATGGATCTTGCCCTCCTTCTACTTTGCTTAGTAGCCGCTCCTGTGTGTGAGTATCTTCCAGATAGATCTAAATAATGAGATAAAACAAAAGGAAGGTTGTGTTCTAATTCCTCCTTTGTCATTCGTTTAGATGTCCACTCCTCCATCACTCTTCAGGAAACTGGGCCAGGATTGGTGAGGCCTGGAGGATCCTTCAAATTAACATGCAAAGTGACTGGTTCTTCCATCCAGGGTCCATACTATCATTGGATCCGCCAGGCTCCAGGAAAAGGATTGGAATGGGTGGCCCGAATAGACTGGGATAATAATAACTGGAGGATCATCTATGCCTCATCCCTCCAAAGCCGAACAACCTTGACAGCCGATGTCTCCCGCAGTGAATTTTATTTGGCCATGAGGTCCCTGACAGCTGCAGACTCAGCCACATATTACTGTGCATATGGATCACAGTGAGAGAAAGCAAAGGAGGAAGTGTGAAAAACCTCTGGGTTTTTATCTGATGAAACTTTATTCATTCACATGGATGTATTGGGATGACTTAATTTTTTCTCCAGGCTGATCTTCTCTGCAGAGAGGAACAAGTGGCTCTTCCAAGTCAACAAGAAATACCACTAGAATGTAGAGTAGTTACTCATATTCAGAAGATGCATAGTTTGTTATTTGTTTCTTCATTTTCTTTTCTTTGGTTTTCTTTGTTGAATTTGGACAGTATTTTCAAGGTCTGGCTGCAACATCATTGTCATGGGCAAAGAGTAAAAGATGCAATCCTTTGTAAGTTGCATTGACTGTAAGTCCAAGAAGTCTTATGACCTTTTCCTCTTAGTATTCCTCCTTGGTATATCCGTGTGTGTTTTGGTTTTCAAATGAGGACCATAAAGGAATATGATGGCAGAAATGGAAGAATGTGATGCAGTCAACGTACAGGACTCTATTTCATAAATAGCAATTTGATAGTGGCTGAACTACACATTGTATCCGATAATATGATTATCTCCTGCTTCTTAATAATGAAAAGGTGCATGTTTGTCTGTGTATGTTTGGTTTGTGTATGTATTAATTTAAATTTATTAACTGCATACGGTGAGTTGGGCTCTTTGGTTCATTCTATTCTATTGAGCTCATTTTATTCATTCTGCACACTCTGAAGAACTCCTTGAGACCAGAGACATTCTCCTAATCCACATTTTCAAACCTATCAAAGGTCTTTTCTGACACTGCGCCTGATGATTCCCTTCTATCTGCTTTAGCACAAGGGGGCAGCAGCACCCAACACAATGGCATTCTTCATTTAACACAAATAAAAGTGCGGTTTCAGCTGTTAGATAGAAAGTTTCCTTTGCTGCTTCCGTTTCAACAGGTCCCTGGAGACCTTCCTTCCACAAGAGATTTTCTAGAATACACCCCACTCTCTGAGTGTGCCTCCCCCTCTCTCCCTCCCTGTCTCTGTCTCTAGAATACCCCCCTCTCTCTTTCTCTCTCTCATACACACACACAGAAAGAGATAAAGACACCCTCTTTCTTCCTCTTCCAGTTGAAGGCCAAACTTGATATATTTTGAAATGGTTTTCCTCTCTTGGTTCACAGCCAGCCCTCTTTTTTTCATTCATTACTGTGGTTGGGAATGACAGAAACATTTGCATGGGTTTGCATTCAAAATAAAGAGGGTTTTGTCATTGCGCTGGACATGGAATGAAAACTCGAACACAAGAGCTGGATGAAAATGGGTCATTTTATTGATTACAGTAATAGACCTGCAGAGGGAGCTAAATGGAGCAGAATACCTGAACAGAACATACCAGGGCAACCAATGGGTGAACTCCTTGCTTGGTAAGGGTGAAGAGTGCCCCGCCTTCACCCAAACGGGACAGCCATGCACAGCGTGTGGGAGGGCTCACCTCCATGACCCGGAACCGGAAGTGAAGTAGATTAGCCCCAAGCGCTCCTGCTTCCCACCGCTCCATCCGTGGAGGAAGCATGAGTTGTGAGATGAAGGAGCCCATCACCTTTTAAAAGATACCTAAGGGAGAACACACAGTTGCTACTGCCACCCTTTCCGCCCTGTTTCTGCAATTAGTGACCAAAATAAAATAAATTCTAATCAACCTATTTACAATTGATACAACCCCTAACCCTTTAAAACCTCCCACCTGACCAGGATGGAGAAGGCGAAAAAACAATCTGAAATAAAGCTTCCAGACTGCCAAAAATTCCTTCTCGGCCCCAAAGAGCGACCTCTGCCAGACACCCTGGGTAGAGCGGAGGGCAGGTGGGTGACCATTCGAGGAGGAGAGCAGGGACCGAAGGGGCGAGGGGTGCAGGCCCTGAAATAGGCCTATGAACCCCTCCCCTCGCTCCCGGCAGCCCTTCGAGCCAACTACGGCTTGAGAGGGGCTCCCGTGCTTTGGCACCTTGCCAATCAGTTGGGAGGCGGGGCCCCTCCCCTCCAGCCGTAAGGGACATCGGGCCGGCGGCGTTCTTCCTCCCGACCCGACAGGAACTAAAAATGCTGAAAAGCAGCGTGTGGCCGTGCCTGTGCTCCACATAGGCATGCCCAGCTGGGAGGCGGTGTTCTCGCCCCTCCCGGCCATCGCAACCATCGCCCCAACGAAAATCTCCTGTCCTCTTACTTAAAAGTGGGATGATCTATAGGCCTCCAGGGCAATCTGAGGAATATGAAAACAACATGGTGGATGAAAGTACCCAAATGGCAGTAAATGGAGATATTGTGGTTATGGGTGATTTCAACATGCCTGATGTTGACTGGAATATTCCCAGTGCCCTTACATGCAAAAGTAAGAATATAGTAGAGGCCTTTACAGGAGCAGCTCTGGCACAGCTGTTTAAGACACTGACTAGAGGGGAGAATATTCTAGATTTAGTTTTTATGAATGGGAATTGGATTTCAGAGATTAAGGTGGGAGATAATTTAGGTTGCAGTGACCACCTATGTTTTTTGTTTGATGTAAAAACTGATTGTGAGCAATCCTATACTGCAACCAAAGTATTGGATTTCAGAAAAACAAATTTTAATGCAATGGGGGAATATTTAAATAATGAATTAAAGGGGAGGGATAAAATGGCAGGGGCCAGCACCCAGTGGACTGTAATAAAAAAGGCCATCTTAAAAGCCACTGGACTGTATGTAAGGTAAATAACTAAAGGTAAAAGGAAAAAGAAACCGCTATGGTTTAGCAATGATGTAAGGGCTATCGTTAAGGAAGTATAAAGAGTCTAGAAGTATAGCTGACAGAGAGATATATAAAATGAGACAGAAGGAGGCGAAAAAGATAATATATGCTGCTAAAGCCTCAACAAAGGAAGAAATTGCCAAATCTGTGAAGAAGGGGGATAAAACCTTTCTCAGATATATTAGTGATAGGAAGAAGAAAAACTCCAGCATCATGAAGCTTAGTACTGGGAATAATATATAAATTGATGGGAATAAGGAGGTTGCTGACCATTTCAATAGCTACTTCTGTTCAGTTTACTCAAAATACATCTTACGATATAATACTATAGATGGATATAGCATTACTTCCAGGTGTAGGGATTCAGCTCCATTGATCTTAGAGGCCGATGTCTTAGATGAACTTGAACGATTAAAGATAAATAAGGCAATGGGTCCAGATGGCATCCACCCCAGAGTTCTTGCTCCCCCCTGACTGCTTTGTTTAACCAATACCTGTTAACAGGAGAAGTTCCTGAGGATTGGAGAATGGCCAGTGTTGTGTCTATCCACAAGAAGGACAGTAGAAAGAAGCTGGTAACTACAGGCCAGTTAGCTTGACATTAGTTGTAGTTAAAATGATGGAGACTCTACTCAAAAAGAGGATAAAAACCAATTATTTATTGGACCCAAACCAGCATGGCTTTACTGAAGGCAAGTCATGTCAGACTAATCTAACTGATTTCTTTGACTATGCCGCAAAGATGTTGGATGAAGGTGGTACCATGAATATTGTCTATCTGGACTTCAGCAAAGCCTTAGATATGGTTCCACATAAAGAGCTGATAGATAAGTTAGTGAGGATTGGACTTATTCCCTGGATAGGCAAGGTTTGCCTATTTGCCGATGATTCTAAAGTGTGCAATAGGGTTGATATTCCTGGAAGCGTCTGTATTATGGCAAATGATTTAGCTTTACTAGATAAATGGTTACAGCAATGGAAACTGCAGTTTAATGTTTCCAAATGTAAAATAATACACTTGGGGAAAAGGAATCCTTAATCTGAGTATTGTATTGGCCGTTCTGTGTTAGCAAAAACTTCAGAAGAGAAGGATTTGGGGTAGTGATTTCTGACAATCTCAAAATGGGTGAACAGTGCAGTCAGGTGGTAGGAAAAGCAAGTAGAATGCTTGGCTGCATAGCTAGAGGTATAACAAGCAGGAAGGGGGAGATTGTGATCCCACTATATAGACCTCTGGTGAGACCACATTTGGAATACAGTGTTCAGTTCTGGAGATCTCACCTACAAAAAGACATTGACAAAATTGAACGGGTCCAAAGATGGGCTACAAAAATGGTGGAAGGTCTTAAGCATAAAACTTATCAGGAAAGACTTAATGGACTCAATCTGTATAGTCTGGAGGACAGAAGGGAAATAGGGGACATGATTGAAACATTTAAATATGTTAAAGGGTTAAATAAGGTTCAGGAGTGAAGTGTTTTAATGGGAAAGTGAATACAAGAACAATGGGACACAATCTGAGGTTAGTTGGGGGAAAGATAAAAAACAACATGAGAAAATATTATTTTAATGAAAGAGTAGTAGATCCTTGGAACAAACTTCCAGCAGACGTGGTTGGTAAATCCATAGTAACTGAATTTAAACATAGCTGTAATAAACATATTCATCGTAAGATAAAATACATGAAATAGTATAAGGGCAGATTAGATGGACTATGAGGTCTTTTTCTGCCGTCAATCTTCTATGTTTCTATGTTTCTAGATATTTGCATGGACCAAACCAGTGAAGGGATACCAAAAATTTTAATTCCACACTATGGATGTGGCTTATGCAGGACAGCCTGCATTTTCTTTCAACATGTTACAGCGCAAATTGGGATGGAGCTCCATTTTTATTACTTCAATATGCCCCCCCCCCCCAATCCGGGCAGTAGCCCACTCCCGGCCCAAACCAAGACTATATTCTTACATCGTGCTGAGGATGGGGTGGGCAGGAAGAATCAGGAAGTGATGGGAAAGGGAAAGGAATCAGAAAGGAATTGGAACAAAGGAAGAAATGTAATAAATGCAATGGAAGAACCGCAAATGCAAAACTGGATATCAACCATCATATTGAGGTAAATAGGCTGGGGAGTTCATGGGGCTGTTTAGAATGTCTCAACCGTGGTTATTCAGGTCCCTACTCCATAAGGCCACTGCCATGGCCAATCTGCCCTCACCACTAGCTTATCCTACCAATGTCAGTGCACCCTTGAATGCCCTGTTGGAGGCCGCTGCCCCTCAGACACAGGTGGTCCTGGTCCCAGTCTGTTGAAAGAGGCCATCCTGAAGCAATGGGAAGCTCCAGCAACCGAACACTTACCAAGCCCCCTAGATAAGAAGCATTTCAATGTTGCTACCCACCTGGCACAACACCTGACAGTCCCCACTTTTTTCCTAATATTTGGTGAATTGAGTCATTCTGAGCATGCACAGAAGGAAAATTGCTCCTCTGCACATGCATGGAAGGAAAATTGTGCTGGGAATGCATAGAGCATAGTTAGAAAAAGGTAAGGAACCCACCCCTGATGTCATCCTTCAGCACTGCAATCTACATCCACCCAGTCTATAGGAATGAGCTTCCCTTTCTATTTTCATGTAAGCAGCTCCATGCTCCAAATTCATGCTCATCACAGGTGGATGTTTACTTAACGTATTCGTTCCTGTCTCATTTCACCACCCATATTTCTTAGCCCTTAAATTAGTAGTTTCTATGATAAATTTATTTAAATTAAACCAGGACAAATCATTGGGATTGCACATGTGAATACCACAGTCCAACTAAAATTTGGGCATAGGATGAATCGACTAAAGTAACCTAACTTTCTTATAAACTGGTTTTAAGCTCCACATGAAACTCATATGCAAATGAAGCCACTGAGCTGTTTCTCCTTTAAATAATCACAAACACAGCAAAGGGCATCACAGAGCTAAAGCTATCATTGCTCTAAAGAAAATGAGCTTTCCTTACTCCCCAATAGATCTTGCCCTCCTTCTACTTTGCTTAGTATCCACTCCTGTGTGTGAGTATCTTCCAGATAGATCTAAATAATGATATAAAACAAAAGGAAGGTTGTGTTCTAATTCCTCCTTTGTCATTCGTTTAGATGTCCACTCCTCCATCACTCTTCAGGAATCTGGACCAGGAACAGTGAGACCTGAAGGATCCTTCAAATTAACATGCAAAGTGACGGGGGAATCCATCGAGGGTCCATTCTATCATTGGATCCGCCAGGCTCCAGGAAAAGGATTGGAATGGGTGGCCCGAATAGACTGGACTAATAATAACTGGAGGATAATCTATGCCTCATCCCTCCAAAGCCGAACCACCTTGACAGCCGATGTCTCCCGCAGTGAATTTTATTTGAACATGAGGTCCCTGACAGCTGCAGACTCAGCCACATATTACTGTGCACGAAGATCACAGTGAGAGAAAGCAAAGGAGGAAGTGTGAAAAACCTCTGGGGTTTGTCTGATGAAACTTTATTCATTCACATGGATGGATTGAGATGACTTAATTCTTTCTCCAGGCTGCTCTCTTCTCTGCAGAGAGGAACAAGTTGCTCTTCCAAGTCAACAAGAAATACCACTAGAATGTAGAGTAGTTACTCATATTCAGAAGATGCATAGCTTGTTATTTGTTTCTTCCTTTTTTTCTTGTTTTCTTTGCTGTATTTGCACAGTATTTTCAAGGTCTGGCTGCAACATCATTGTCATGGACAAAAAGTAAGAGATGCAGTCTTTTGTAAGTTGCATTGACTGTAAGTCCTAGGAGTTACTTTTTCTCTTCGTATTCCTCCTTGGTATGTCTCTGTGTATTTTGGTTTTCAAATGAGGATCATAAAGGAATATGGTGCAGCAATGGAAGAATGTGATCAGTTTATGGACATAATTCTGTTTCATAAAGAGCAATTTGATTATGGCTGAACTGCACATTACATCCAAGAATTTGATTAACTCCTGGTTCTTAATAAAAAAGTGTGTGTTTCTTTGTGTATGTTTGTGTATTTATTACGTTAAGTGTATTAACTGTATATCTTGAAGTGAGCTATTTAGCTCATTCCATTCTATTGAGTTCGTTTTATTCATCCTCACACTCTGGAGAACTCCTTGAGACTAGAGACATTCTCCCAATTCACATTCTCACACCTATGTAATGAAGGTCTTTTCTGACCCTGTGTCTGATGATTCTCTTCTGTCTGCTTTAGCACAAGGGACAGCAGCATCCAACACAATTACATTCTCCACTTAACACAAATAAAAGGGTGGATTCAGCTGTTAGACAGAAGGTTTTCTCTGCTGGTTCCAAATTATCATTCAATAGGTCCCTGGAGACCACCCTTCCACAAGGGATTTTCTAGAATACATCCCACTCTCTCTGTGTGCCTCACCCTCTTTCCCTCCCTGTCTTTGTCTCTGGAATACCCCTCTCTTTCTCGCTCGCTCTTTCTCTCACTCTCTTTGTCTCTCTGTCTCTCTGTCTCTCTAAAAATTGCTCTCCCCCTCTCTCTCCCTTCCCCCCTCCCTCCCTATCTGATAAAAAACCCTCTTTCTTCGTCTTCCAGTTGCAGGCCAAGTTTGATATGTTTTGAAATGATTTTTAACTCTTGGTTCACTGCCTGCCCTTTTTTTTTCATTCATAAGTGTGGTTGGGAATGACATAAACTTTCAGATAATAATTAATAATAATAATTTATTAGTCTTGCATGCCACCCTTCTCCAAAAACTCAGTGTGGCTCACAACAACAATAAAACCAAATTGTTTTAGAACAAATCTAAGAAATAAAACTGTAACTAAAACCCATTATCTTAAAAACAATCATACACAATCATACCCACTCATAACTTTAATGGTCAGAAAAGTAGATACATTAGTTACCCCATGCCTAGCAACATAGATAGGTCTTCAAGCTCTTGTAAAAGGCGAGGAGGGTGGGAGAAGTTCAAATCTCCGTGGGGAGTTGATTCCAGAGGGCTGGGGCCGCCACAGAGATGTTGTCATGCCAATGGAGCAAAAAGGCAATAAAAGACGAAGCAGAGGTACGAAAGACCAGCTCCTAATTGATAAAATGATTTTGTAGAACTGTAAGAACAGGAAAACAAACCCATATATGACCTGGATTGACTACAAGAAAGCCTTTCACGCATTGCCATATAGCTGGATCATAAAATGCCTGGAAGTCCTTGGAGTCAATGAAAACATCAGGAAATTCATAGAAAAGGCGATGAAATATTGGAAGACTGAGCTTTTTGTTGGGAATGAAAGCTATGGACTGATCAACATCAGAAGGGGCATCTTCCAGGGGGACTCTTTGTCCCCATTGCTATTCACCATTGCTATAATCCTGCTGTCACTCATTCTACAGAAAACAAACCTAGGCTACCAAACTGCTATTATTATTATTATTATTGTTATTATTATTATTATTATTAGTATTATTATTATTCTATTACAGAACCGTCAAACTTGTGGCCCATGGACCAGATGCATCCTATGCTGTCCATGCCCCCATCAAGTTTAGTGAAGGGGGAAAAAATCCAGATATGTCACATGATGTCACCATGTTGATGTGAGTTTGACACCCTTGCTCTATTAGAAGGACGAAAATGAGAACTTTGCCCTCTCTTTGCCCTTTCTCCTGACAAGTAACCTTCTCAAAGTTATTTCCAATGAGGAAATCAGTGAACAGTTTTTCTTTCTCATTGCAGCTGTTTTCATCGTCAGGAGCTCAAACATGCTTTCGGAGACACTTTCAATAGAGCATGTTCCTAGAGAATCAACTTTGCTTCTGTTTATCATTTACACCAGGGGTCACTATTGTCCCATAGAATTGGATTGATCCTGGGGGAGGGGAAGGCAAACCACACCAGGATTTTGTGGTGAGATTTCAGTTTGGAAGCTAATTATTCCCTTGGTTGTTGGCTTGAAAATTCGTCGAGGTCATCCCACAACCACAAAAAAAGAGTTAATTATAGTCCTTCTTCCTTGAACATAAGGCAAACAGACTTTTTTTCAAGACCACAAGGTATTCAAATTAATACCACATTCAATACCACACTCTACTTCCTACTATGCTACCGAGCTCATGACTACGATATTACGCATGCAACCAAATTAGCCTCACTACTCATGTGGGCAACCTCCTGCCCCTGCCCCACTATCTTCCTTGGTGACCTCAACCTACCATACATCAACTGGACCTGAAACGAATGCAGCATGGAACCAATCCATGCTATCTTATTCAATGCCGTCACCAGCCTGGGGCTTGACCAATTAGTATCAAACAATAGTAGACTCAACAGCTGTCTTGACCTCATATTCTGTAATAGCAAAACCACTATCTATGGACTGCATGTAAAGGAACCCTTTTCCAACAGTGATCATAGTATGATTAACTTCAATCTCAATCTATACCAACCTAATACCCATCTGAATAATGAGACACCTAAGTACAATTTCAGGAAAGTCAACTATGAACTCATAGATTCCAATCTCTCAATTCTTAGCTGGCAAACTTTGTTTTTGAACTGCAACACTATTGATGATCTCAACAACACATTCTTACTCCAAATTAAAAGACTTATCAACTACATGTACCACTAACATCAACTGAAGGTAAAAGGAAAAATAGCTTACCTGTCTCAATAAGGAAACTACAAAAAAAAAAAAAGATCTCTCTGGCGTAAAAACAAAAACAGCCAAATAATTTAATCCTGCTGTCCTGTTCAAAAACACTATACATTTGTACTGTTTACAAGTCTGTGAGACTCGCACCAAAAATTCTTTATTGTAAGTGCTTATATTTGGCCAATTTGAAAACTTATTTCCCTTGGAAACTAGGTTGAACATTTCTGCACACAATGAAATGAAAATTGAAATAAAAAATAATGCTTATTTTGCTCATAAAAGCCTGTCCCCCCTTTTTTGTGAATGTTTTGCCTGCAAAGAACATACAACTTTACTAAATTTGGTGTGGAATTACTAGTTTGAACATTTCTGAACATAATGATATGAAACTTGAACTGAAAAATGATGCTTATTTGTTAATTTTGCTCATAAAAGGGCCACCACCACCCCGTTTTTTCAAGCATGTCACTTTATAAATTTTTCTAGGCCCCTAATTCCAAATATTTTCAATACCTTTGGCATTGAATTACCAGTTTGAACATTTCTGAACATAATGAAATGAAAATTGAACTGAAAACATTTATGCTCATTTGTTTATTTTGCACATCAAAGTCCCCCCTGCTGTGTTCAATTATTTCAATTTATATAAAAATTATGCTGTTAATTTCAAAATTACATACTTGTTTTTAGTAAAATGGATTTCTTTCATAAAATTAGTTGTCTGGCTATCATGTGTTTGCTTTTCAAAATGGTATTCCCAATATTTCTAGCCAAATCTATATAAAAAGTAAAAAGTGAAGGCTGACGGGGATGGCCCTTTTGTGAGCAAAATAAACAAATAAGCATCATTTTTTTCAGTTCATTTATATTTTTCTTATGATCAGGAATTTAGTATATCAAAACTTTTGGGGGGAAATTCTTTAGAGATTTGTAGCCTAAAAAATATAAACTGACACGAAATGCTCAAAAAATGGGAGGGAGGGACATTTTGATCAAAATAAAAATATAAGCATCATTTTTTCAGTTCAATTTTCATATCATTATGTTCCGAAATGTTCAAACTAGTTTCCCAGTGAAAAAGGTTTTCAAAAAGACCAAATTTAAGTACCTAAAAAATCTTTTGGGTCCGGGTTGTATACGACCAGAAACAGACTCAACGTGAGGATTTTTTTGCCCAGAAAAAAGTTAGCCCCACCCCCCACCCCAAAATATTTTTATGATGATCGGCAATGTTAAATTGAGTAAATGAATGCCTAAGATATTAAAAATATTTCGGATTTGGAGCCTAAATTTTTTTTTAAGTGAAAATGGTTGCAAGCAGCTGGGAGGGGAGGCCTTATTTCTGATTTTAAAAAACCAATAAGCATCATTTGTTTCAGTTCATTTATATTTTTCTTATGATCAGGAATGTTCAAACTAGTAACCCCACATCAAATTTAGTAAAATTGTACACATTTTGCAGGCTAAACTATCTACAAATTGAAAACAAATTCACAAAACAGGGGGCGGGCAGGCATTTATGAACAAAATAAACCAGTAAGTACTATTTTTTAATTTCAATTTTGATTTCATTGCGTGCAGAAATGTTCAAAATTTCCATGCTTCCGGACAAGTCCACCACATGTGATAGAATGACCAGGTAACTCGCTATATTTCCAGAAGTTCATCGACAAATTATGAAACACCTTTGCTAGCATTTGTGGTGATATATGCCATCTATAAAACATCTTATACATATTTTCCTTGAATGCAGTTGACATTGCCATTTTATAATTTCTCTCCCATAATTGCTGCCAACAATCTCTATCTGAATTGGAAATTGAAGGAACTCTACAACATCTAACGTAATGTGAGGTTATTTTTTTAAAATATATATCCCGAGGGCTATGTAAATTCAGTGACAGTTTCCTGTTTAAGGGGACCAGACCTTCCTGCTACATCCAAAGATACAAATCTTGAGTCCAGATCAGAATGTTTACAGGAATCCTCTGACTTCTTGAGGGAGCAAAAATGGGAGCCTATCTAATCTTCGTGTGGTTGCTGGTAGCCCTCAGAGGTATTATTTTCAACTCCAAGGAGATGGATCATTCTTTTCTTTATTGTCTTTGTGGTTTTGTCTAACTAAACAGCCTTTCTTCCTAGATGTCCAATCAGAGTCTAGCTTGGTTGAATCCGGAGGACAAATGATAAGACCTGGGGAATCCCTCCATCTCTCCTGCCAAGCGTCTGGATTCAACTTTGGACAATTCTGGATGCACTGGGTGAGACAGGCCCCAGGAGAAGGATTGGAATGGGTTTCATGGATACATTATAATGAGAAGGAAATATACTACTCAGACAAAGTGAGGGAGCGTTTCATCCTCTCCAGGAACAATGTGAACAATCGGATGTATCTGCAAATGAACCGCCTCAAACCGGAGGACACAGCAGTCTATTACTGTGCAGGAGGCACAATGAGAGGAAGTTAATCTGAAGCCAAGAAAAAACAGCTCTGCAAATTTCTTGACATAAAAATACCACTGAGGCTGATATTGCCTCAATCCATTCCTTTCTGAACTTCTCCCTCTCATTTAATCGCTCACATTTCTTAGCCCCAAATTTGGTGATGTGGTGGTCAATGTTATCTAAACTGAATCAGGAAAATCAAGAAAAAGTGCACAACAAAAGGCTTCGAGTAGTGAAGTAGTGTAGGGTCTCATGCCCAAGCAGGGGGTTGGACTAGAAGACCTCCAAGGTCCCTTCCAACTCTGTTATTATTATATACGCAACTCTATTTTTTCCTGATTTAATTTAGATAAAATGTAATACATTATTGTTAATTTGTTTTCAGAGCTACAAGGTGGTAGCAAAGAGAAAAAGAAGATTAATTATATTGCCTTCTTCTAGTCCAGATTCAATAGTCCTAAATTTAATCTAAATTAAATCAGGACAAATAGTTGGTGTTTTAGATGTGAGGCCGCAGTCAATGTTCTATTCTGATACCTATTTATCTACTCGCATTTGGATTCTTTCAAACTGTTAAATGGGCATCCATATTACTTACTCCTAAATTTAACAATGATTCATTACATTTTATCTAAAACAAATCAGGAAAAAATAGAGTTACATATATAATAATAACAGAGTTGGAAGGGACCTGGAGGTCTTGTCATCCAACCCCCTGCTTGGGAATGAGACCCTACACTACTTCAGACAAATGGTTATCCAACATCTTCCAATGTTGGAGCATTCAGAACTTCTGGAGGTGAACTGTTCCACTGATCAATTGTTTATTGAACATATAAAATCACCATGTCCCATTTCTGGGCTAGGTCTAACTGTTGGAGTTAATTTCCCTTTAAAAAACAAACATATTTATACAAAACAAACAATAGACTTACAACATACAATGTACACATAAGATACATCTAAAACAAGATTGAAAAGAACATGAATAATTCTTTTTCTTTACAGCTTTTAAAGGAAATAAAAATCCAATTCATCTTTGTCCTGGAATTCTATTGATAACGTACTCATTTCTGCACATTTAGTCGGGATTGAGTCAGTTTTCTAATTCTGCTCATATACAATTCTAGCAACGGTTGTAATGCAGTTGCCAATAAAATGCTACAGAAGACAAACCTAGGCTACCAAACTGCTATTATTATTATTATTATTATTATTATTATTATTATTATTATTATTAATTAGACTTCGGAAACTCTATTCTATTCTGTTCTATTCTTTGAACCTCCATTACATAAATGATATTTAGATGATTAATTCTAAGCCCATCAACATAATGTGTTAAAATTGTCATAGAAAACTCTACTCTACTCTATTCTAGATTTAAGCCGCTCTACTCATTCCCAAAGCACCATTCATCATTTCATCATCTATATTACTTTGAGGATATGAAAACACAATCAAAGTTCCACTTTTGAGGGTAGGAATGAGGGTGTAGTGTACATTATTATAAACTGGTTTTAGTTTCCACATATAACTCATGTGAAAATGAGATCACAGAGCTGTTTCTCTTTTAAATAATCACAATCACAACAAGGATCATACCAGAACCAAAGGTATCATTGCTGGAAAGAAAGGATGCATTTCTCTCTGCCCAATGGATCTTGTCATTCTTCTATGCTTAGTAGCCACTCCTGTGTGTGAGTATCTTCCAGATAGACCTGAAGAATGAGATAAAAGAAAAGCTGTAGTAATTCCTGCTTTATCATTCATTTAGATGTTCACACCACCATCCAACTTGTGGAATCTGGGCCTCCCGCAATGAGTATTATTTGACAATGAAGTTTCTGACAGCTGCAGACTCAGCCACATATTACTGTGCCCAAAATCCACAGTGAGATAGTGCGAAAAACATAGTTGCTTCTCGGTCTTTGCTTGAATAAACTTTATGTTTTTGCCCTAAGGGATTGAGATGACTACTCAGGTGATACCGAGAATGCAGATAAACCTCCAAGTCCTTCAACAACCCTCTAAATGGATGCAAATGACCAGCTCTCTACGACAGAAACAAATGCTTAAATTCTCCACCATTCAGTCTGAGCTTAAGAAGCTTCTTTAGATGAAGCTGTTGTGTAGGACTATTGGTAGGTCCGGAAATTCTGGGCAACCCCTGGAGTTTAGAAACTTTGCCCCAAAAGCTCTATTTACTTTCCTATCCGATGAAAGTCTCTTCAGACCATTAGTCTGATGGTTCTCTTCTATCTGCTTTGCACAAGATGGTAGCAGTTATCTAACAAACTGACATTCTCTATTTTACAAAAAAAGGAATGTGTGGTTTCATCCGTTAGCCTGGTGGTTTCTTCAGATGCTTCCCAATTATCATTCAAGAGGTCTCTGGAGACCCTCCTTCCCCAAGAGGCTTTCTCATAATTCTTTTTATAGCTCTGAAATAAAACTGTTTCCCTTTCTTCCTTTTTCATTTAGAAACCAAGCCTGATATTTTTGAAACAGTTCCTCTCTCTTTGCTCACTGCCTGCCCTCTTTATTTATGTATAAGGTTCCATTAGGTCCCATAGAGTTTGCCTTCTCCAATTAACTTTTCTTTTATGTACCCTGAGAGCATTTCACCAAGAGAAATCCCTTGTGTATCCAATCACACTTGGCCAATAAAATTCTATTCTATTCTGTTCTATTGTATTCTATTGTATTCTATTGTATTCTATTCTATTCTATTCTATTCTACTCTACTCTACTCTACTCTACTCTACTCTACTCCATTCCATTCCATTCCGTTCCATTCCATTCCATTCTATTTCTTTTTTTTTTACATTGAAAACATTTGACTTCTCATCCAAGAAGAAGCTAAGCATCTTCAAAAGAAAAAAAGAAACAAGAAATGTCTAGTTGCCTCACGAAAAACACTTTTGGGACAATCATAGGTTTGGATGACTGAGAATCTCCATAGACCTATAGCTCCAATGCAAGAGCAGAAGGTTGGATTGGATAGCAATAGAATTTGGACTTATATACTGCTTCATAGTGCTTTTATAGCCTCCTCTAAGCAGTTTACAGAATCAGTATATTTCCCCTAACAATCTGCTTCTCATTTTACCCATCTCAGAAGGATGGAAGGCTGAGTCAACTTTGATCCGGTAATGAGATATGAACTGCTGTGAGCTACAGGTAGCAATTAGATGAAGTAGCCTTCAGTGCAGCACTCTAACCACTGTTCCACCCAGGGCTCTTTGGATGACCGCCAAAGGTTCCTTCCAACTCTGTTACTGTTCCCCTTTTCCTTGGGATGATCAAATATGTGTTGGTTTTCCAACCAGGACAGTATGGACATGAGATTGTAGGAATGGGAGTAATTTAATCAGTCAAATCTTCTTCTTCATAGAGATCCCACTTATCAGGACTGTACTACACATTATAATTGTGACAATGAGTGTGGGGGGCTATTGAATTCATTTTATTTAGTCTACAAATTCTGGGCAACCCCTAGAGATCAGAAACATTGTCCCAAGCCTTATTTTCTTTCCCATCTAATAAAAGTCTCTTCAGACCATTAGCCTTATGGTTCTCTTCTACCTAATTTGCAGAAGATGGCAGCAGTGTCTAACAAATTGACATTCTCCATTTTACAAAAAAGGAAAGTGTGGTTTCATCTGTTAGCTTGATGGTTTCCTCTGTTGCTTCTGACAGTCTCCGAAGACTTTCCTTCCCCAAGAGACTTTCTATAACATTGTCTATAAACCCTGCGGCACAGGGTTTCTTCCTTTTTTCATTTTCAAACAAGCTTGATATGTTTGAAACAGTTCCTCTTTCTTGACTCATTACTTCCCTCTTAGTTCATTCATAACTAGTGTTGGGTGAAGCAAACTTGCAAAGTTCAGATCCGTGCGAACTTTGCAGTGATTTTTTTGAAATCTTCGGGCAAAGTTTGGGGTTGCATTCGGCATTCGGTCACACACTGCAAACCACCCCTGCCCGGGAGCAGAGTGGGATTCCGGGGGCGGGGCTTTGACATCACGGAGACTCCTTCCTCCCATTTTGGCTGGCCAGGAAGTGACATCTCCGTGAGGTCAAAGCCCCGCCCCTGGAGTCCCATAGTGGGATTTTGGTGTGGAGGCTGGGAGAGTGGGGCGGGGAATTCCCCTCTGCCCGTCACCGCTCCACTCCCCTTTGGTGTTACAGAGACTGCTTCCTGGCCCGTGGCTTTATTTCCTCCTCAACTCCCCTGTTTTGGCCCTGGCTGGGAATGAGTCTCTGGGATGTCAAGGGGCAGGGGGGAAATCCAGAGGCTGGGGCAGTGGGGGTGGGGGGATTTCCCTCTGCCTGCCACCGCCCTCCTCCCCTTTGACGTCGGAAGGCAGCTTTGAGGGCTAATCCCAAATCCAGGAGTCCCCACAAATTTCAGACCCTTACATTTTTGTCCAGCTTCATCTTCCAGAGAGAGAGAGAGAGAGAGAGAGAGAGTGCGCACCTACTCGGCTCACCAGGCCGGGGGCTCATATTAGGCTTCGGTGGCGGATTGGTCTCTCTCTGTCTCTCGTTCTCTCTCTCCTCTGACTTGTATGTATTTCTTTGCTTTAAGCACTGTGGTGACCCACGCGCCAGCCGGGTGTGAAGCGCTTGCCACTCAGAGAGCTAATCAAAAGTGGTGCGTGCTCTATCTCGCTTGCTCCACGCATGCCGCGATTGAAGGAGGCGGGGCAGGGAAGTGAGGCTTCCCCCCCTTCCCCTCCTCAAGTCCACAGAATCCAAATGGTTGGTGGGGTTCCCTCAGCCCAGCACTGCTCCTACAGCAAACAGGGGAACACCAACACCACCCACCCCAACTGCCAGCCCCATCTCTTTCCTCATAGACATGCACACATGCAATCCTGGGGACCTGTTTATCTGCCGCACACCCTTTCTACGTCAATGCCCGGAGGGAAAATGCCAGTCTCGGAGGGCTGAGGAAGGAGCCTTCTTGCAACCGTAGGGCATTGCGCCGAATCACACAGGGATTTGGATCCGTGCTTCTCCAGGTGAGGATTGTGGAGAGCTCTCTTTGTCTCCGGGGGAAGGTGCCCACAGTGTGGTATCTGGCGCCCCATTCATTCCCCATGATCAGTTTGATTTTGTCTTCTTTTACTGTAGCCACAACCGCTGAGGTTATCTGGGGCTGCCGGTGGTGGCTTTGAGCACTAATCCCAAATCCAGGAACTCCCTGCAGATTTCAGACACTTACATTTTTGTCCATCTCGGTGTTTTGTCCAGCCTTCCTGTCTTTGCAGAGCAAGTGAGCCAGGGGGGCCTTAAAGCAGCAAAGCTCCCCACTGCCACTTTTGCCCTGTCCTCTGCAGCAGTGGGGGGTGGGGGTGGAAGACCCACTCACTCACTTGCTCTGCTGCTGGCTGCAAAGACAGGAAGGCTGGACAAAAGAGGAAGCTGGACAAAAATGTAAGTGTCTGAAATCTGCGGGGAGCTCCTGGATTTGGGATTAGCCTTCAAAGCTGCCTTCTGATGTCAAAGGGGAGGGGGAGGCGGCAGGCAGAGGGGAATCCCCCAACCCCACTCCCCCAGCCTCCGCGCCGCTGCCCGGCTGTCATCTTCTGAGCCAGTGAGCGAGGGGGGCTTTAAAGCAGCAAAGCTCCTCACTGCCGCTTTTGCCCGGTCCTCCGCGGCAGTGGGTGGGTGTGGAAGAGCCGCTCGCTCACTTGCTCTCCTGCTGGTTGCAAAGACAGGAAGACTTGGCGAGGGAGCCGCGGGCTGCTTTGGCAGAAGACGGGAGGGTAGGACCAGAAGTGTTCGGGTTCCACGAACTTACCCAAATCCACTGCCAAGTTTGCCCGAACCCGCTGAACCCGAACAGCATTGGGGGGTACACGTGCATTATGGGGAGGGAATGGGAGTGGGCACAATGCACAGATGCACACCCTTTTGGCACACAACCAAAAAAGGTTCTCCATTACTGCCTTAGACTGTCTTTTGTTGAGCTCTCCCTATTCCTAAGAGGTCTCTAAGGGGCATGCATAAGTGTACTTAGCTTGCCTACCATCCCTGTCATAATGTCCTGAAATATTCATAACTATCTCCTGCACTCATTACCATGTTTATACATTTTATGCATTCACAATTATGTTTATATTTTGTCTGTGATCATATATACACTTGACTAAACAAACAAACAAAGAAACAAAGAAATAAAATTGATGATATAGTCTTGCACCTATTTCCCAAGTGCAAAAACAATTGATGTGTCTATTAAAACGCCACCACATTATTGTGAGGAAAGGGCTTTCTGTGGTTTCTCCAAATGACGCCTTTTTGAATGATGAATTCCAAATGGTTTTCATGATTCTTTTTTTATCTAAATGTGTATGCAAATATGGAGACAGTTGCTTTTTAAAGAACTTTACACCCATCCTTCCACCCACAGCACCATTCAGGGAAATAAATGTGAAGTTTTTTGGATTGAGTGAAAGGAACTCAAAAATGATGATTGGGCTGCAGTTAGTTTTCCTTGCAACTATTTTTAGAGGTAATATTTCTTCTTTTTATACACAATTGAAATACACGTACACACACAAAGAGAGAGACAGACACACAAACTAACACACACAGAGAGAGAAAGAGAGAGAGAGACTGATAGTGACCTGTAAGGTGATGTCTCAATTTTAAGATAGTGCTGCAGGGGAGACCAATGAAGTTGTAGAAAGGGGCTGAGATAAATCATTTGAGGACAAATACAAGGGGTATAATTAAAGTGGAGGAGGGGAGGTTGAGAGCTAAAACACTTTCAATCCCCCATTAAAAGTTGTACAAATCACCACTGCAGAAATCAGCAAACTAAAATAGCTGAAAATGCTCAGAATGTGTGAATTTCACCTACAGACTTTCAGATCATCTTCACACAAATGTGGACTGGACATCAGGACTGGAAGTAGGTTGAATCCTAGGAGCTTGTCACCTCCATTAGCATCTTTATTTGCCAAATAAAACACCATGATCTTGGTGATTTGGCTGCCAGATTTCAAGTACAAAATCTGGAGCTGAACTTTGAATAACAAAAGCCTTCTTTGTAATTCAAAGTTCAACCTTTGAACTAGAGAAAGAAAAAGATGGGATTTGTCTGTCAAATAATATGAAAAAGATGGAATGTTACTGTGCATCCTTTTGTCCAGGTATCCACTTGGAAGTCCAATTGGTGGAATCTGGAGGAGATACTAAACGACCTGGTCAGTCCCTCCACCTCTCCTGTTGGTACTCTGGAACCACATTCAGGAGAGATGAAATGCATTGGGTGAGACAAATTCCTGGGAAAGGACTGGAATGGGTTGCATGGGTAGACAACACGGGTGATCAAAGCCCTGCGTATTATGCTGATTCAGTGAGAGGACGCTTCGCAATCTCCAGGCGAGATGCCTCCAACATGATCTACTTGCAAATGAACTCCCTAAAACCTGAAGACTCTGCCTTCTATTACTGTGCAAGAGAGCCAGCCACACACAGTGAGAAAAGGCAATGCAAAACCCTCTTTTGTTTATGGAAGCACCACAAGGCAATTCAGCTGCAGTGGTACTCAAAGGGGAAGGAAGAGATCATGCTGACAATCCACAGCTCAGTCAAGCTGAGTGTCAGGATCCTGGGGGCTATGTATCTATTTTATTTTATTTTATTATTTTATTATTTTATTATTTTATTATTTTATTTTATTTTATTTTATTTTATTTTATTTTATTTTATTTTATTTTATTTTATTTTATTTTATTTTATTTTATTTTATTTTATTTTATTTTATTTTATTTTATTTTATTTTATTTTATTTTATTTTATTTTATTTTATTTTATTTTATTTTATTTTATTTTATTTATTTTATTTATTTTATTTATTTTATTTATTTTATTTTATTTTATTTTATTTTATTTTATTTTATTTTATTTTATTTTATTTTATTTTATTTTATTTTATTTTATTTTATTTTATTTTATTTTATTTTATTTTATTTTATTTTATTTTATTTTATTTTATTTTATTTTATTTTATTTTATTTTATTTTATTTTATTTTATTTTATTTTATTTTATTTTATTTTATTTTATTTTATTTTATTTTATTTTATTTTATTTTATTTTATTTTATTTTATTTTATTTTATTTTATTTTATTTTATTTTATTTTATTTTATTTTATTTTATTTTATTTTATTTTATTTTATTTTATTTTATTTTATTTTATTTTATTTTATTTTAGGCACTCTGGTGCACTTATGTACGTCACTTACTGACCTCTTAGGAACTTATTTTATTTATTTATTTATTTATTTATTTATTTATTATTTAGATTTGTATGCCGCCCCTCTCTGCAGACTCGGGGCGGCTCACAACAAAACAAAACAATTCATAACAAATGTAAATTATAGTTTCAAATATTTAAAAAACCCATTTACTAAACAAACATACATACACACATACCATTCATAAATTGTATATGCCCGGGGGAGATGTCTCAGTTCCCCCATGCCTGATGACATAGGTGGGTTTTAAGGAGCTTATGAAAGGCAAGGAGAGTAGGGGCAGTTCTAATCTCCAGGGGGAGTTGGTTCCAGAGGGCCAGGGCTGCCACAGAGAAGGCTTTTCCCCTGGAGCCCGCCAACTGACATTGTTTAGTTGATGGGACCCGGAGAAGGCCCACTCTGTGGGACCTAATCGGTCGCTGGGATTCGTGCGGCAGAAGGCGGTCTCGGAGATATTCTGGTCCAATGCCATGAAGGGCTTTAAAGGTCATAACCAAAACTTTGAATTTTCACCGGAAATTGATCGGCAACCAATGCAGACTGCGGAGTGTTGGTGAAACATGGGCATACCTAGGTAAGCCCATGACTGCTCTCGCAGCTGTATTCTGCACGATCTGGAGTTTCCGAACACTTTTCAAAGGTAGCCCCATGTAGAGAGCATTACAGTAGTCCAACCTCAAGGTGATGAGGACATGAGTGACTGTGAGTAGTGAGTCCCGGTCCAGATAGGGCCGCAACTGGTGCACCAGGCAAGCCTGGGCAAACCCCCCCCCCCCCCGCCTGGTGAGGTCAACTGTGGATAGTCTAAAGGTGAAGTGTTGGGTGTTAGGGGGTGATACTATAGAATCCGGTAGTGAATTCTACGCTTCGACAACTCGATTACTAAAGTCGTATTTTTTACAGTCAAGTTTGGAGCGGTTAATATTAAGCTTGAATCTGTTGTGGGCTCTTGTGTTGTTTTGGTTGAAGCTGAAGTAATCTTTGACAGGCAGGATGTTGCCTCATATGATCTTGTGGGCAATACTTAGATCATGTTTTAAGCATCTTAGTTGTAATGTAAGTTGTATTGTAAGGCGTCTTAATGTAAATTGGAACCATATCATCGTGCTCTCCTGCTGCACTCAACATCTTAAAGGTTGAGTCCTTGTTTAAGTGTTTTGTCATCAGTAAGAATTGAGCAATTTTTGAACAAGCAAAAATAGCACTCCGGCTAATTGTCGTGTTCTTACTATTTGTGATCAAAGATATCATCTTCCCCTCCAAAGAGAATGGTTATTCTTCAATTTCTTGTGTTCCCTGCAAGAAGTCCTACTAAATAGTCTACAGAGAGGGGCGGCATACAAATCTAATAAATTATTATTATTAATTAAATTATTATTGTTATATTTTATTTATTTATTTCTTGGACTTAAATGTCGCCCCACTCCGTGGACTCGGGGTGACTTACAACATTTCAATAAAAAAGATACAACATATAAAACATTTCTAAGCTAATTAATAGAATAGTTAATTTTAAAAAATATCTTAAAAACTAAACATTTAAAATCGAACAGTCACATGCATACTATCAAGATCAAAAGGCAGAGAGTTGCCTAGAGGTCTGTGGGCACTGCCATCTTTTTGGGGCTTTTTTCTGTTTTTTTCTTCTTCTGTGCATGCGTAAAAGCAAACTTTTCGGTACTGCACATGCACAAGAAGGAAGCGAACCGGCTGCGAGGTAAGCAGTGTCGGTCCCTTCACAGGGTTGCTTTTCTCCATGCCCAAGAAAGATCAAAAGGTTCACTGCTTCATAAGGGCAAGATATAAGTCAATCAATAAAATAAAAGTTTAACACATTATCATGATGGTTTTAAAATTTGTTAATCATCAAAATACCTTTTTCATAATACAGGCTCAATAATATCTGCAAGTTGAAAGCAGAGACTGATACTTTGATCCCAAAACAATGAAAATTCAAATTTGTGTTGAAATGATATATGACCTTAATGTCAACCATGAAACTGGCCTCACCAATGCCATTTCTGGGACTTCAGTGTTACCACACTGGAGCTGAGGGATAAAGGAGTTGGGAATAGAGATAGCTGGGGGTTTTCTAGCCAAAACAAAATAGTTTATCCTGTGAACCAAGGACATTCCAACACCTAGTCAGAGAGGAGGAGGAGGAGAAGGAGAAGGAGGAGAGAAGTAACCAGGCAACCACCAGCACTTAGATTGGATAGTGAGACTTATTATTTGGGAGAAAGGGGAACTTCACTTTTTAATTAACTGCCCCACTTTTTCAGAGAAGAGCGGCATACAAATCTAAATAAGAGTAAGAATAATATGGAACTATGGAAGAGTTTTCACCAGTCTCTGCCAATATGATATCTCCAAATAAAATTTCTTTTGAGGAATCTACTTGCCTCAGAGTTCTGTTGGCTACAGATGTGTTACTTGAAATGCTGACACTTAAATTTTAAAGTGATCAATTTATATCTTCCAAAATCAACCTGCTGCTTAAGGATTCAAAAATTGATTCCTGATGGGTGTTGAGATCCCCCCCCCCCAGCCTTTGGAAACCATGTCTGCAAAGAGGTTGAAGCAATTTTGGAAGCCTGTGGCTCTTTTATCCTGAGGGCTATGTAAATTCAATGACCGTTTCCTGTTCAAGGGATCCATATTATCCTTATTTCCTGCTACACCCCACAATATATAAATGTTGAGTGCTTATCTGGATGTTTTCCATCAGTATTAATCATCCAATCTGTTCAGTGAGCAAAAATGGCGTTGTGGCTACATCTCCTGTCCTTGCTAATAGTCCACAGAGGTATAATTTTCACACCCAATAAGATGGGTTATTCCTCCCTCCCTCATTCCCTTCCCTTCCCTTCCCTTCCCTTCCCTTCCCTTCCCTTCCCTTCCCTTCCCTTCCCTTCCCTTCTTCTTCTTCTTCTTCTTCTTCTTCTTCTTCTTCTTCTTCTTCTTCTTCTTCTTCTTTTTCTTCTAACATGTACCTGCAGGAGGTCTTATTAAACAGACTTTCTTTCTAGGTGTCCAGTCAAAGATCCAGTTATTGGAATCTGGGGGTTCTTTAAGAAGACCTGGTGAGTCCCTCCGTCTCTCCTGCCAAGCCTCAGGATTCACCTTCCATGGCTTCCACATGGTCTGGGTGAGACAGGATCCAGGGAAAGAACTGGAATGGGTGTCATGGATACATTATAATGAAGGAGAAATCTACTACTCAAAAAAAGTGAAGGGACGCTTCACCATCTCCATGGACAGTGCCAAAACTCAGCTGTATCTTCAAATGAACATCCTCAAACCAGAGGACACAGCAATCTATTACTGTGCGAGAGGCACAGTGAGAGGAAGTAAATGGGGCACCGAGCAAAAAACCCCCTTCCTTTCTTCACAGCAGCTCTGCAATTTGACTCAGAAGACATTTAGGATCTTCAGAAGTGTATCTGAAGCAAAGAAGAAAAAATCCATGCCCAGTCCATTCCATAGTCACTGAAAGTGAATCTGGAGGCTTGGCAGGAGAGGCGGAGGGACTCTCCAGGTCTTTTCCCATCCCCTCCAGATTCTACCAATTGTGTCTGAGAATATGGATAAACCTTGTATCCTTACTAGCAGTAACTATTTCCCCTAGGTAAAGCTTATTTCCATGTTCTGCTCTTGCATGCAGAAGATCTAATTTTTTTTAAAAAAAATATTTCCTTTTAGAAGTCAAGTCTCAAATACAATTGTTGGAGTCTGCAGGTGATGTGAGAAGACCTGGACAGTCCCTTCATCTTATCTGCCAAGCTTCTGACAGGCTCCAGGGAAAGGACTGGAATGGGTGGCTTACATAAGCTCCCGTTCCAGTAGTATTTACTACTCAAAGTGAAGAGACGCTTCACCATCCCCAGGGATGATGATGATGATGATGATGATGATGATGATGATGATGATGATAATAATAATAATGATAATAATAATAATGGAAGGGAAGGGAAGGGAAGGGGGAGGAAGGAATAACACATCTTATTGGGTGTGAAAATTATACCTCTGTGGAATAATAATAATAATAATAATAATAATAATAATAATAATAACAACAACAACAACAACAACAATAATAATAATAATAATAATAATAATAATAATAATAATAAGATTTGTATTAGATTTGTATGCCGCCCCTCTCCAAAGTCTCGGAGCGGCTTACAACAGACAATATACAGTGTACAAATCCAATGTTTGATAAACAGTTAAAAAAAATACTTATAATAAAAAAGCAATCATACAAACTAAACAAACCATGCATAAACCATAATAGCTGAGGGCCATAGTTCCCTCTAAGCTGAGCAGTGAGCAATCGCTCACTTAAAAATCATCATCAACCCAGAGTTTTCCAAACCTGCCCAGAAGCTGAGAGGGAAAGAGTGAGAGGGGAGGAGAGAGAGAGGAAGAGAGGAAGAGAGAGAAACAGATAGAAAAAAGAGAGGAAGGAAAAGAGAAAGGAAAAAGAATGGGAGTAAGGAAGAGAGAAAGAAAATCAAAATCTAGTTTGAAACTAGCTCAACTATTTAAGTGGCATTTTGATATTGATAGAGTTGCCCTATTATGAGCTCACTGTTATAGACACACAGTACAGTATTTTATTTTGAAATTCTCTGAGGCAAAACAGGGTGGGTTTTTTGTTTGTTTGTTTATTTATTTATTTATTTATTATTTCTGTGCTGCCCAGTCGCTATACTTTTCCGCCTACCCCAAAAAAAAGTTAGAGGGAAGACTGCTGAGGGCTATACCATTTTCCTCATGCCTGGCAACATAGGTGGGTTTTAAGGAGCTTACGAAAGGCAAGGAGGGTGGGGGCAGACCTTATCTCGAGGGGGAGTTAATTCCAGAGGGCCGGGGTCACCACAGAGAAAGCTCTTCCCCTGGGTCCCATCAGATGGCATTGCTTAGTTGATGGGACCTGGAGAAGGCCAACTCTTTGGGACCTAATTGGTCGCTGGGATTCGTGCGGCAGAAGGTGGTCCCGAAGGTAATCTGGTATGATGCCATGTAGGGCTTTATAGGTCATAATTAACACTTTGAGTTTTGACTGGAAACTGATTGGCAGCCAGTGCAGGCCGTGGAGTGTTGACGAGACATGGGCATATCTAGGAAAGCCCATGATTGCTCTCGCGGCTGCATTTTGCACGATCTGAAGTTTCCGAACACTTTTCAAAGGTAGCCCCGTGTAGAGAGTGTTGAAGTAGTCGAACAATGCCAAAATCCAGCTCTGTCTGCGAGTGAGCAGCCTCAAACACAGCAGTCTATTATTGTGTGAGAGATATAGTGAGAGGAAGTGAATCTGAAGCTTGGCAAAAAACCTACAATTCATCAGAAAGAACCCAACAACTCTATCCAGTCTCAGAATAAGGCTGCATTTTTCACTGGCAGGAGGTTGAAAAATCTGCTGTTTTTTAAAGAGGATAAAGAGCTTGAGAAAATGTCTCCTGAATAAAACTTTGTATTGACAACAACTCCATTCAGTTGCCCAGACTCCACCCTGCAAGTGATTATGGAGTTATTAAATGAAAATCTAGAAGTGTGATGGGTAGCTGGACAAATGAACAAATAAGTAAAGATACAAACCAATAGTTTAAGGCAGTGTTTTTCAACCAGGGTTCCGCAAGGGCCAGCCAGTGGTTCCACGACTTAATAAGGAAAAAAAATGTTGATTAAAAAAAAAAATAGAGCAAATCTGACCAGGACCTTATCATGCCTAACCTGCATACTTGCACCATGTTATGCATGCGCATTATGTGGCTATTAGTTGTTGCACTTCTTTACCTTCATACTCTTTCTATTTCTGTTGTTAGACCATACGGTGTCATACACATTAATTTTCAATATAGTTTAAATCTAAATGTGTTTTTACTGCTAACATGGACCGATTTTTAAAAAAACAAAAGTTAGATGAAGCTGACGTTACTGAGCAATCGGCTGACGTTGCATCTGAATCCACAGAGCCGACAGTGCAGAAAATTGATGCTGTTGATTCTTGTTGTTAGATTCATCAGTACAGTAACAATTTTTTTAGCAAGCATGATCAGTGATATTTTTTTTTTCTATGCAAACTGCGCAATTACATGATTAGTGGACTAGTTTTCTGACATGTGCAAGGAAAAATTACAGGCATGAAATATGCTATAGCAGAGTGTTGACTTTTTTGAAGTTCAAAAGGTCTCCAACAGTCCAACTCACCTATGAACATTTTTAGATCGAAAAAATAGGGGGGTTCGCTTTGAAGGGACATAAATGGTACCAGTACATAGAACAGGTTCCACCAGAAATCTGATGACACCAAAGGGTTCTGCTGAAGAAAAAAATGTGGAAAAACACTGGTTTAAGGGCTATAGAGATTTAACATTTTGCTGGAGTTTTTATTTTCTTCTTTTCTTTCTGTCCTTATGGTTTGACGATTGTTAACTGACTTGCTATGTTAGAACATATTATGTAAAATTGCATAAGAACTGCACAAAATCGGGGAGGGGGGACAATCATAAAATCTATACAATTGCTGACTTAGAGGCCAAACTAATGAGGAATACCTCACAGAATTCCAGATGAATTTTGAGTCCAACTCGAATGTGTTTGCATATTTTAATGATGAATTTGAAATTGTGCCTAATGGCCTGCTTTGCACTGTTGATTTAATTAAGCTTCTCAAAAAAAAGATGGTCAGGCTAATAAGTGTAGAACAAATATTCTGAATTCAGATGTACCCTCTTTTTAATATTTGGTCTCTAACATGACTAATTTAATAAGTTTCATTCCATGGTTTCTTTCACCAATCTAAAAATATTGTTTTTGTAATAAGGAGGCTCTGTTGGACCTTGCTTTACTTATTCTAGTGAAATTCTGTCTTTTTAACCTGTGTACTGACAATAAAACACTTGATAATCTGGATTGTTCCAAAGATTGAACTTCATTAGAAAATGGTGTGTGGAATCTATGTACAAAGCAATACAGTATATAAGTAACTGAAATGAAGAGGCTCTTTTATCCCTAGTAGTATGTAAATTGAGGCAAAATTTTCCCCCTTAAAAGAGGCAGTTGGTTTTGCTTTTCAGACTACACTCATCAACACAAAGTTTGTGTACTTCCCCAAATCCTTTGGCATCAATTCCCTCCCCCCCCCCAATCATTAGAGGGAGAAGAAATGATCTTGTGGTTAATCTTGGTGTCCTTATTATCAGTCCTTAGAGGTAATTGTTTCCTCTCTATCCAGTTTCTTTCCAATTTAATTCATATATACAGGAATGCTCAATGAAACTGCTTTCATTTTAGGTATCCATTCTCAGACTCAGCTGGTGGAATCTGGAGGGGATGCGAAAAGACCTGGAGAGTCCCTCCATCTTTCCTGCCAAGCCTCTGGATTCACCTTCAGTGACTATGGGATGGATTGGGTAAGACAGATTCCAGGGAAAAACCTAGAATGGGTTGCAGGCATCTATTCTGACTCCAGTGGAAAGTTCTATTCAGACAAAGTGAAGGGACGCTTCACCGTTTCCAGGGACAATGGGAAAAGCCAGCTGTATCTTCAAATGAATAGCCTCAAAGTTGAAGACACAGCAGTCTATTACTGTGCAAGACACACAATGAGAGGAAGTAAATCTATAGCAAAGCAAAAACTTTCAATTTCACATAGCAGAGAGAATTCAGAATCATAACATTGTGGTGCATGCTTCCCTTGGTCACTATTGTCACACTGATGGTGAGCAGGGAAGCATATGGAAATTGAACCACTGTGTACAAATAATATCTCATTTTCAAAGTAGAACTTTTCCATCTCATATGCTTGGAAATTCACTAAATTGATCTCAAAGGAATATCACTTATTTTACTTGCTTGTCAAACATGTATAAGAAAGCTGATATACAGGGTGCGTTCCAAAAGTAATGCAATTATTAGTAATTTATTGAACAGACTTTAACAAACATTTAAAATTCTTCAAAGTACTGTCCTTGGGCCTCTACACATTTTTTCCAGCAACTCTGACATGACCAGTACACACCCAGGAAGGCATCTTCGGGGACCTCTTGCAAGGTTTTCATCACGGCTGATTGGATCTCTTCTATGGATGAAAAATGGGTTCCTTTCAGGACTGGGAACAAAAAGAAGTCTGCTGGGGCGACGTCAGGACTATAAGGGGGTGGGGCAGCATTGGCACCTGGTGTTTGGCCAGGAACTCATGGACTCCTGGCAAGGCACCTTTTTCATCAATAGAAGAGATCCAATCAGTCATGACAAAGACAAATAATCTGAACTCAGATGGACTACCTTTTCATGGTTAGTCTCTAATTGGCTACTCAAGAAATTTTCAGGCCATTTTTTTCTCACACCATGGCACATTTTCTTGAAATGAAGAGATTGTGTTAAAGCTTGCTTTACTTACTCCAGAATAGAGTAGAGTAGAGTAGAGTAGAATCGAATAGAATAGAATATAACAGAATAGAACAGAACAGAACAGAATAGAATAACACAGTTCGAAGAAACCTTGGAGGTCTTCTAGTCCAATCCCTTGCTTAGGCAGGAAATGCTACACTACTTCAGAAAACTGGTTACCCACAATCTTCTTTAAACTTTCCAGTGTTGGAGCATTCGCAACTTGCGAAGGCAAGTTGTACCACTGTTTAATTATTCTAACGCCAAGAAATTTCTCCTTAGCTCTAAATTGCTTCTCTCCTTGATTTGTTTCCACCCATTGTTACTTGTCCTGCCCTCAGGTGCTTTGGAGAATAGTTTGACTCCCTCTTCTTTGTGGCAACCCCTGAGATATTGGAACATTGCTATCATGTCTCCTCTAGTCCTTCTTTTCATGAAACTAGACATATTGAGTTCCTGCAGCCATTCTTCATATCTTTTCCAAGGCATTATAAAGTGGTATTGATACTTAATATAATCTTGATTCTATCCCTCTGTTTATTTACCCATATTTATCAGTAATATGTCCTTCCCCCTATGTAGTCACCAAAAAACACAAGATAGTCTTGACTATTCCTCCAGCAACAACCTTATCTGAAAACTATGTGAGAAATCTTTGTTCAAAGAAGTATGAAAGTAAATGCACTGAGGAGGTTCTTTTATCCCTAGTGATATGTAAATTGAGGCACAATTTCCCACTTAAAGAAGGCAGTTGGTGCACCTTTTAAGGCTACACCCACCAGCACAAATGTTGTTATCTTTTAAAAAATACATAATGTTCTACCGGGCTCTCTGATAGGAGCCTCCCGAAAATTCAAGGGTACAAATTTCAGACACATTCAAAACAATGTTCTTTATCACAAAAGTCAAAATACACTAAGCACTATTTTTGTATTGCAAAGAGCACTCATCCCAAAACAACCGGGTAGTCTGTCCAATTTCCCTTAAGCAGTCATTAAGTACTTAGCCAGCAGCTGTGGAGAAACTTCACACCCCTTCTTCTTCCAACGAAGTGAGACACACACACACGTTGCTCTGCTTTGGTTTCAAAGGCATGAAAAAGCAACAAAGTCCAGCACACAAGATTCCTGATGAAACTGCAACAGATATTCTTCCACAATGGCCAAACCCACATGCTACTATTTATAGCAGCAGCCCTAATTACTGGAGCCCCACCCAAACACAGGTGGCCTCCCTTATTTCCTGTAATATGTTCTTACTTGGTCTCTTCTACGTATAATTCTGTGCTTACGTGGGTCCAAAATGTCATCATCTGAAGCAATAGAAGATAAGGAAGATTGACTGCCTTGGCTGTGTGCCAAGCCCTCCTGTGCTGAGTCACTCCTACCTTCTTCTTCGTCTGAGGAAACTAAACTCTGAACTGATTCTGTCAGCAATAACACAGGCCTGTGACATGTTGAAGTTTCCCCTGTATCCACCTCCCCATTCCCTGGGGCAGGAGCTGGGCCAGAGCCAACCACAACACATAATAACACCAACAAATACACATATAAAATGTACATATAACAAAATAGTGTGTATGTGTATGTGTGTGGGGGTGGGTGGGTTCATTTTTTTCTACTTACAATAAGTCTGCATTTGTGTATATCCACATTTTTAATTTTGCCTTTTCAATACATTTACATATGGCAGTTTACAATTTACTTCCCTTGTTATTAATATAATTATATATCATAATCCTCATTTCTTATACTTTCTATGATACTTTACATTAATTATTAAATATTTATTATAATCACCCAAATTATCAACACTTTCATTTCTCACCCCTGCTATACATTCCTTTATTTCTTTCCTCTAACCATTTGTATAATTTATTCTATAGTAAATTAGTATTAGAATTAGAATTCTATAGTATTCCATCTCTTCCTTTTTTTTTTATTTCCTTTATAAATTTACCCATCTCTGCATATTCCAAGATTATTCTTATTATTTCTTTGTCTTTTGGTATATTCTTATTTTTCTAATGTTGTGCATAAATTATTCTTGCCTCAGTTATTATGTGCATAACTAGGTATTATATTTCCTTCTTATAATTTTTTTCAATATGCTCAATAATAATGTTTCCAAGGTATGTCCCCTTGCAATAATAATAATAATAATAATAATAATAATAATAATAATAATAACAACAACAACAACAATATTATTATTATTATTATTATTATTATTATTATTATTATTATTATTTAGATTTGTATGCCACCCCTCTCTGAAAACTCGGAGCGGCTCGCAACAAACAATATACAGTGTACAAATCCAATGTTTAAAAAAACAGTTTAAAAAAACCCTTATAATAAAAAGCAATCATACAACACAAGCAAACCATACATAAACCATAATAGCTGAGGGGTATATATCAATTTCCCCATGCCTGGCAACATAGGTGGGTTTTCAGGAGCTTACGAAAGCCAAGGAGGGTGGGGGCAGTCCTGATCTCCAGGGCGAGTTGATTCCAGAGGACCGGGGCCGCCACAGAGAAGGCGCATCCCTTGGATCCTGCCAGACAGCATTGCTTAGTTGACAGGACCCGGAGAAGGCCAACTCTGTGGGGCCTAATTGTCGCTGGGATTCGTGCGGCAGAAGGCGGTCCCGAAGGTATTCTGGTCTGATGCCATGTAGGCCTTTATAGGTCATAATCAACACTTTGAATTGTGACCGGAAACTGATCATCAGCCAGTGCAGGCCACGGAGTGTTGACAAGACATGGGAATATCTAGAAAAGCTCATGATTGCTCTTGCGGCTGCATTCTGCACGATCTGAAATTTCTGAACACTTTCCAAAGGTAGCTTCATGTATAGAGCGTTGCAGTAGTTGAACCTCGAGGTGATGAGGGCATGAGTGACTATGAGTAGTGACTCCCTGTCCAAATAGTGCCACAATTGGTGCACCAAGTGAACCTGGGCAAACGCCCTCCTTGCCACAGCGGAAAGATGGTGCTCTAATGTTAGCTGTGGATCGAGGAGGACTCCATTGCAGACCCTCTCCAAGGGGGTCAATAATCAACCCCCAGGTAATGGACAGACAGATGGAATTGTCCTTGGGAGGCAAAACCCACAGCCACTCCGTCTTGTCAAGGTTGAGTTTGAGCCTGTTGACATCCATCCCGACCCTCTTCTAACCATAATTTAATTTTACTCCAATATTTTTTTTGCTAACCTGCAAGTCCACCATAAGTGGTAATATGCCCCAAATCTTTTCTTACACTTCCAACATAATGGGGATGCATTTGGGAACATCTTGGATAGTCTTGCAGGAGTTAAGTGCCACCCATAAAACATCTTACATTGGTTTTCTTTTATATTTCTTAGCACTGAAATATTATATGAAAATCAAAGGTGTAAAGGAATGTGTAAGGCAAAATATGAGGTCATTACACTGTGAAATTCCTTTATCTCAACCAATATGTAAATCGAGGCTCGTTTCCCCTTTAAATGAGACATTCGGGCTGTTTCCATCAACACAAATTTTGTGCACTTTCTCAAATCATCTCCTATCCATTATCTTCCTTTCATTAGAAGGGGAGAAAAATATGACTATTCGGCTAATTCTGTTCTTCATGTTAGTCCTTGGAGGTAATTATTTCTGATTTATTCACTTTCTTTGCATTTTGATTCTGGAACACAGTAGAGATTGCTGAAGTATTTTTCATTTTAGGTGTCCGATCTGAGGACCAGTTGGTGGACTCTGGAGGGTATGTGAGAAGACCTGGAGAGTCCCTCCGTCTCTCCTGCCAGGGATCTGGATTCACCTTCAATGACTATGGGATGCACTGGGTGAGACAGGCTCCTGGGAAAGGCCTGGAATGGATTGTGTGGATATATTCCGATTCCAGTGGTATTTTCTACTCAGCCAAAGTCAAGGGCCGCTTCACTGTCTCCAGGGATAATGCCAAAAGCCAGATGTATCTTCAAATGAACAGCCTCAAAACTGAAGACACAGCAGTCTATTCCTGTACAAGGAACCCAGTGGAACACACAGTGAGAGGAAATGAATCTGAAGCTAAACAAAATCATTATTCAGATTCGCTTCAGATTAATTTACATTGTCTAACAAAACTACTTTGGGACTTTTTTTTTCATAGATAAAGCTAAGAAATTTTTCAAGAAAGGTGATCCAATAGACTATACTGAGAAGAAAAAGACTCCATAAGCTGGAAGGGTGACCTAAATTTAATATTTGAATTAATAAGGATGGACTTTTAAAAGTTTGGTATATGTATTGATAGAAGGAATGGGGTGATGGCCTAGAGGTGGTGCTCTCGTCTCACAGTCAGGAAGCTGTGAGTTCAATCCTACGTAGAAGTGGATATTTCTCTCTGTGTGTGCACAATAATAATAATCTTTATTGTCATTGTACATATATACAACAAATATATGAGAATATATCTGCTGAACAAACCTCCGCGTTGGTGATAGGAAGGTCCTCTGGCCATAAATACTCTGATTGCTCCATTCAATTGCCCAAACTTCATCCCACAAGGGATTATGGGCTTTCTAAAAGATATATATGTACTTGTGGAAAGTTAGTTTTTATCTCCCACTGTGGCCAATATCTACATAGAAGAAGTAGAAACCTAAAGCCTAAATTCCTTGACAAGAATCCCACCCAATCACCAGTATATATTTGTGGATGATAGTTGGGTAAAGTGACCAGACGTCCTGCTTTCCACGGGACAGTTCTATTTTGTGATCATTTGTCCCATGTCCCGCGTTGTTTCAAAAATGTCCCACTTTTTTTTAAAGGTCAACTGCCGCTCTGGGGCTTCCTCTGCCCTGCCAAGTCCCTCAAGTTCATGAGGGCAGATGAAGAGGAGGGGGAAAGGAGAAGGTGCTCAGCAACTGAGATGCCCAGCCTTTTGCAATGAAGGAGCCTGGCAGAAGGACTGACATGGGAAGGAGAACTTCCTGAGTGGCTGGTGCTTGTCAAACGCTGATTATCAAGTAAAGAAGTGCCTGAAGCTACCTCCCCAGAGGGTCTCCAAAACAACAGCAGAATGAAGGCAGGTAAGAGCCAGCTGGGCATACAAATAGCCCCCGGGGGACTAGAAGTTCCTTGGAGGTGCCTTAAAGCAAGCAAATCAAACTACCATGCCCATGAGTCTCTACCCTTAATTGATTTGAAGGAGGTGGGACCTTCAAGTCGCAGGGTTTCCAAGGGAATTTACCAGATGCTGGTGGAGCGATGAGGAAGCTTTGCTTCTTCTTTTTTTGCCCATCCCGTCAAATGGTGAGTCAGTTTCATGGCTCCCTAGGAGATGTGCTGCTGCGAGCAGGGTGGGGAAGAGCAGTAATGACCTGGGGAGAAGTTGAGGAGGTGGGAGCATGGCTCACTCTCCATCTGGTGCCGTCACTTGCTTGCTTGCCTGCCTGCCTTCCTCCCTCCTTTTCAGGATGCCTGGTTCATAGCTGTTGCTCCTGCGCTTGACAGGTGACTGTCAAATCATGGTCTGTGGGGTGGTTGTTCAGCAGAACCCGCCTCGGGTTGTATGACCATTAAACATAAGTACAATTATGCACTATGCCAGAAATAGGAGTTAAAATGTACCAGCGTTTTTATTTAGCCAACATGAAAAGCCATGATGTATTATTACAGAAGAAATAGCAGTAACTTCAGATTTGTACATTACCCTTTCCCTTTTGGTATGGTACAAATAACTAGTTAAGAAAAAACTTTTAGACTAATTGAAATTGCAATTAGATCCCATTTTTTGGCTGGGAAAAAAAATCAAATCTGATCTGGCTTAACTGAAAATATATCTCAAAGATTTCAGCAGAACCTACATCCAAGTAAATATTCTGAGGATTGAATTATAAATAATAAAAAGAAAGGACAAACAAATGAAATATTATCCCATGGTTAGAATAATTTCGTACAACTGAACAATTTTCCTTAATAAAAAATTGAAATCAGATTCCAAATTCATTACACCTATCAACCCTACTATTCACAATTTTGGCTACACAGAACACACCCTAGCTGAATGCACAGGTGAATGCCATTGAGGCAAATTCAGAGTCAAATACAGTGGAAGGCATGAACCTCTCTGCATCAAGTGCAGAATGCTGGTGCTATAGATATCATTATGCCTTTTAAGTTTCTTGAAAAAAAGTAAATCACTACCTTTCAAACATGTTATAGTCCTTAACTGGAAAAAGTGCTGCTGACATGAAAAATAGCTTTAAAAAAGTCTCAGCACATTCTGTGAGAGAAAGAGGGAGGGAAGAAGAAAGAGAGATAAATAGAAAGGGAGGGAAAAAGAGAGGAGGGGAGAAAATGAGGGAGAGGAAAGGAGGGAGAGAGAGAGAGAAAGAGAAAAAGGAAGGAAGGGAGAGAGAGAAAAAAAGCAGAGGAAGGAAGAGAGAGAGAAAGAAAGAAGGATGGAGAGAGAAGAAAGAGAGGAAGGAAGAGAGAGAGAGAGAAAGAAAGAGGGAGGAAGAGAGAAAGAGAGAAAGGGAGGGAGGATAAGAGAGAGAGAGAGAGAGAATTTTTTCAAAGAAAAAATTCAAAGTGAACTGCCCCAAACTTGACTGTAGAAAATACAACTTTAGCAACAGTGGGTAATGCCAGGAATTCACTTCCTGACTCTGTGATTTCGCCACCATATCCCAAAAAACTTTTGTCTGTCTGTCTGTCTGTCTGTCTGTCTGTCTATCTATCTATTATTTATCTAATTACCTATTTATCTAATTACCTACCTACCTACCTACCTACCTACCTACCTATCTATCTATCTATCTATCTATCTATCTATCTATCTATCTATTAGATTTCTATGCCACCCTTCTCAAAGCGACTCAGCCATACATTGTCCACTGTTGACCTCATGCAATTCCTAAGAGGTCAGTGAGTGGCATGCATAAGCGCACCAGCATGCCTTCCATCCTTGTCCAATTGTTTCCTCTTATCAGTACCCACCTTATGCATATAAATAATGTTTTATCTATGTATATTACAAATATGTACTTGACGAAACAAACAAACGAACAAACGTTTCTTATTGACAAGCTCAGTGCCTTAGCCATTGAGCCACTGCGTCCCCTTTTTATACACCTAGTGATATGTAAATCAAAGCATAGTTTCCCCTTTAAAAGAGACAGTTGGTTTCCCTGCTTGGGTGACACCAACACAAAGTTTGTGCACTTCCAAAAATCCTTTACCATCAATTCTCTTCCCATCTTTACAGGGAACAAAAATGATCCTGTGGCTCAACTTGTTATCCTTACTAGCAGTCCTAAAAGATCATTTTTTGCTCCCTATAGAGTTTCTTTTAATTTTAATTCTTGTCTACTAAGAGGTCACTCAAATTCCTTTCATTTTAGGTGTTCAATCTCAGATTCAGTTGGTGGAGTCTGGAGGGGATGTGAGAAGACCTGGAGAGTCCCTCCGTCTCTCCTGCCAAGCCTCTGGATTCACCTTCAGAAACTATCACATGACCTGGATGAGACAGGCTCCGGGGAAAGGACTAGAATATGTTGCTCACATCTACAATGATGCCAGTGGAAAGTTCTATTCAGACAAAGTGAAGGGACACTTCACCATCTCCAGGGACAATGCCAAAAGCCAGCTGTATCTCCAAATGAACAGTCTCAAACCGGAGGATACGGCAGTCTATTACTGTGCAAGAGACATACACACAGAGAGGAAGCAAGGCAAAAACTGCTCATTTCACAAAGCAGCTTGGCAAATTCATTTGCACCCTTCCTTGGTCATCTTGCATTCCAGCAGGCATTTATCTTGTCAGAGTTTGTTGCATAAAAGCAATTCCAGAAGCACACAGAGATAACTGATTTAGCTGGATTCACTAATATGTATGTATGTATGTATGTATGTATGTATGTATGTATGCATGTATGTATGTACACACATAATACCATTAGCAGAGTTCCTCTTCAATGTAGGAACTATCACAAGTAAAACACTAGCAGTTTAGAGTTCAGAGTTCAGAGCAGACAAGAGCACAGAGTGGGGTAGCATTATCACAAATACCCAGCCAACGGTTTCAACCGTCGGCCGGAGTTGCCTCAGGGGCGGGGGGGACGATGATTCAGCTCTTTCGAGCTGCGAACTTCCGGGTTCTTCGGAAACCGGAAGTTCGGGTTTTGGCAGCGCGCCAATGAGAGCGCGCTGCCGGCTGGCTAAGGCGGGCCCACAGATCGACCTATTTAAAGGACGATCTGCAAAAGCGGCCACACTGTTTATTTCTGTTTGAAAACAGTTTGCAAACAGGCTTTTCTTTGCGAACGAACAGCTCGGCTGTGTCGGACGGCGATCGGTGGCGGCGGCAGCGGATCGCTTCTGTGGGAGGACGGGGCCTATCGAGGCCTCGGCAGGTTTCAGGGTCTGGGGCTTGCGGGCCCCTGACTCGTCTACTTTTTACTTTTACAAGCGGAGAGTAGGGTAGCCTACTCTCCAGGGGGGTGGGGGTAGGTCGCGGCAGAGCCCGAAGGCCTCACCCGGTGGCAGTCGTTGATTCAGAGGCTTTTGCCTCTGAGTCTTGGTTCGGGGATTTTGGTTATTTTTGCTGGGTACTTTTGTTTTGGTCTGGGAAAGGTTGGTGCCCGGGGTAAAGGGGGTTATAGGTAGGCCCCTTCCCCCGGGGGTGGAAAGCTAGCCCACCCACCCCAGCCTAGAACCCCCTCCCTTTTTTAGTTAGGGGGCATAGGGGTTTTTTGGGTTTGTGAGGCCAGGGGGCCTTGTTCTGGGGGTGCTGGGATTAGGTAGGGTGACCTAGTGGTTCCCTACGGTCCCTGGGGCTCCCATTAAGAGGCCACGCCTTGGTAGGTTTTGGGCTTCCCTTTGGTGGGGTTTGCCCCGGGTTTTAGGACCTCAGTACCTCCCATCCGGGTGGCTGAGGGGGAATAGGCCCAATTTTGGGGTTTAATTTTGTATTCGGTTTGTGATTGGGTGGCCTGTTTAGTATGGGCCCCAGGAAGCGTGTAGCCAAGCAGGCTCCGCAGGGCCCTCGCTCTCGGAGGGCCAGGGTCCCATCTTTACGGGCTAGGGAGGCAGGGGTTGTAGTTCCTACCCCCCAGGTGCCACCCCCTCCTGCCGCCCAGGCCCCTCGGGGCCAGGAACCCGTGGTATCTGCTCAAGCCTTCTCTGCTCTCTTAGATCGCCTGGACCGCATGGATGCCCGCTGGGAAGCCGCCTTTGGGGCACGCAGTGGATCCGGGCCCTCAGCAGCGTTGGGAGCCCCTCCTGTCGCTGGGCATGTGCAAGAAGCTCCGGACCAGAGCGACCCTGTGGCACGGGATGCCAGTTCTGCGGCCGGGGCCCTTGGGGCCCCATTGGATGGCAGGGGTGAGTCTCTTTCCATCACACCCGCACCGGTTGTTCAGGGGTTACCCACCTTAACCCCCCCCGGCAGGACCGGCCGGCTTGGGCCCTCCTTTGGGGTCCAGCACGCCTATGGTCTGCTCCCAGGTTTGGGGGGCGACCGCACCGCCGGCTTTGGTTCCAGCCGGGGCGCCAGTGGTGAACACGGGGTCTTTGCTTGGCACAACTGGGGTGGCAGGGGTCCAGGTAGCCCCCTCGGGGGTGGGTGGTTCTGTGGTTCTGCCTGGATTGGCCAGCCTTACGGCGGCCGTGTCTTCTGCGGGGTTGGCCAATAACAGCGTGGCCACCTCGACCGACCCCATGGCGGCTGCCATGGGGGCGGTTCCTGCAGGCCTTCCCTCGACTCCTTTAGGGTACCATTTGCACCCCTCAATTAGAGATAAGATTTGGAGGGGGGAATATATTGATCTCTACACCCTATTAAATAGGGAAGTTCCCAAAAAGGAAAGGGATGAGGAAGCCCGTACCGATCGGGCCAAAAAGGTCAAGGTACCTAGGTCTTTCAGGTCTTGGCTTTACGCCTTCCTGACCTATGCCACCGTTATCATACAGAAGGAGCCGGGCAGGGCCACGGCGCTCCTTAAGTACATTGACCTTATTGCCATGGCGCACTTCGAGGTCAAAGGGGATGCCTGGCAGACCTACGATGAGGCGTTCCGAATGAGGGTGGCGTTTGACCCTTCTCTGCCCTGGGATCGGGAAGTGCCCGATCTATGGTTTCAGGCAACCCGCAAGAGCGGGTCGGGTCAAAGGACCGACAGTGGTCATTTAATGGAGGAGGAGCCGGCTGCGCCCCGCACGGTTGCGGGGCAGGGTGTTCGAACCACCCCGCTTTGTTTTGAGTACGGCGCCAAGGGCTCTTGCGCTCGCTCCTCCTGTAAGTTCCGGCATGCCTGCGGGAAGTGCGGAGGTTCCCACGCCACGCACATGTGCCCGCGTCCCGGGAGAAACAGGAACGGCAGGGACAAGAACAAGCCCGCCGTTCCTGCGACTCAAGGGCCCCAGTCCGGTCAGGCTTGAGTGCTTGACTGAACTCTTGCGGGGATATCGCCCGCCCGAGAGGGCGGCTGCTATCCTGCAGGGCTTTAGTGAAGGCTTTAGAATTCCGTATCAGGGTCCCCGTAGGGCCTTTATGGCAAAGAATTTGAGGTCACTTCAAGGTAATGAGGAGTTGGTTAGGATAAAGATTAAGAAGGAGGTAGATGAAGGGAGGGTCCTGGGCCCCTTTCCCTCCCCTCCCATCCCGAATTTAAGGTATCCCCCCTGTGGGTGGTACCCAAGAAGGCCCAGGGTGAGTACCGGTTGATTCACCGTCTTTCTTTCCCCCGGGGGGAGTCGGTGAACGACTTCATACCGGAGGAGCTGTGTTCAGTCCGCTACGCCTCGTTCGACGCGGCAGTAGCTATGGTTCGGGCTTGCGGAGTCGGGGCACTAATGGGCAAGAGCGACATTAAGTCCGCTTTTAGGCTCCTGCCCATACACCCCGACGATTTCGATCTCCTGGGTTTCTGCTTTGAGGGAGGTTTTTACATGGATCGAACTCTCCCCATGGGGTGTTCGATTTCATGCGCTCTCTTTGAGAGCTTTAGCACTTTCCTCGAGTGGGCGCTCAGGAGTCGAACTGGGTCCAGGTCGGTCATACACTATTTAGATGACTTCCTAGTGGCGGGCCCGGCGGGCACACCTCAATGCCAGGCCCTAATGGCGGCATTTGAGGGGCTGTGTGCTTATTTAGGGGTGCCCCTAGCGCCAGAGAAAACGGAAGGGCCATCCTCTAGGATGTCCTTCTTAGGTATAGAGCTAGACTCCTCCATGCAGTCTTGCAGACTGCCGGAGGACAAGCTGTTGAAGATGAGGCTCAAACTGGAGGAGGTAGCAAGCCTGAAGAGGGTGACCCTCAAGCAACTCCAGGAGCTTACAGGGCTGCTTAACTTCGCTTGCCGGGTAATTGCTCCCGGTAGGGCGTTTTTACGCAGACTGTATTCCGCCATGCAGGGTCTGAGCTCGCCCCGTCACCATGTGCGGCTCAGTGTGGGGGCCAGAGAAGACTTGCGGGTATGGCAGACTTTCCTGGCCCATTTTAATGGGATCTCCTTCTGGCGGCAAGATTTGCTTCTCCAAGCAGACTTGCAATTGCACTCCGACGCCTCGGGTTCCCTTGGCTTCGGGGTGATGCTAGGAGGGAAGTGGTGCCACTCCACATGGCCGGCTGAATGGGCTGCGGCCGGTATAGGGAGGGATCTCACATTCCTAGAATTTTTTCCCTTAGTGGTGGCAGTTGAACTGTGGGGCAGTCAGCTCGCCAATCGGGTGGTTCATTTCTGGTGTGACAACCTGGCGGTTGTCCACGTGGTAAATTCTTTGTCTTCAAAGAATGAGAGGGTAATGCACCTGGTCCGATTTTTCGTCAGTAAAGCCTTGGCTCTGAATGCACTGTTCTTGGCACGCCATGTGCCGGGGTTAGAGAACAGTGCGGCTGACGCTTTATCCCGTGGACAGCTTGCCAGGTTCCGGGCATTGGCGCCCTGGGCGCAACGCACACCAGAACAGATGCCAGGACACTTATGGAGCCTGGCCGGGCTGCAGAACCATGGAGGCAAGAGGCAAATCGGGCCATTGGGCTGTCGATAGCCCCAAGCACCCGGGCTGCGTACCTCCGGTCAGGTAAGGAGTTTATGGAGTTCAGGGTTATTAAGGGTTATAGGCAGATGTGGCCCGTACCGGTCGACCAGTTGTTAGAGCACTGCGTGCTGCTACACCAACGTGGTCTGACCGTGAAAACCATTAGGGGCAAGTTGGCAGGCCTGGCATTCATCGCCAAGGCTCAAGGGTTCCCTGACACGTGTAGTGACTTTCGGGTTAGGAGAATGTTAGAAGGGTGGTCCCGGGAACGGCCGACACCAGCGGCTGATGCCCGGCAGCCCTTATCCATATTATAGCTGTCGGCCCTAAGCCACACGTGGATCAGGCTGTGCACTTCACACTATGAAGCCTGCCTTTTCCATGCGGCAGCGACTACGCTCTTTTTTGGGGCTTTTCGGGTGAGCGAAGTTTTAGCCAGCTCTGTTCGGGACAATAGCATGCGCGCGCTCCAGCGGAGCGACGTGCAGCTACGAACTAGTGGGGTCTCCATACGCCTGTGACAGTCCAAGACGGACCAGCGTGGTCGCGGTGTGGAGATTGTTTTAGCACCAACGACTGATGGTGCCGTTTGCCCGGTGTCAGCTCTAACCGCTTTTTGCGCTAGTCGTGGGGAAACCCCGGGATTTTTATTTTGTCATTGTAATGGGGCCCCCTTGACTAAGTACCAATTCTGGGCGGTTACTAAGTGGGCCCTTGAACAGGTGGGCGCGGACCCCTCCAGGTTCGGCACCCACTCGTTTCGTATAGGCACGGCTACCGCAGCCGCCAATGCTGGTTTGGCGGATCGCCACATTATGGCCATAGGCCGTTGGAGGTCGGCAGCCTTTCGTACATACGTCAGGCCCCCCCGATAGGGACCCGTTTTGGCTGTTTTAATTTTCTGTTTGTTGTTTCAGCTGTTGCTGGTTCCCGGCCCGCAGTTTGGCTCATGGGCCACAGTTTCGTGTTTTGGGCCGGCCGTTTTGCTTCATGGTCCCCTGTCGGATCGCAGCTTTCCCTGGGCTCGAAGATGGACGTTGTTTGGATGGGCCGAAGGGGAATGCGCTGGGAGGGGCTTTGCCCCCTGTTTTTTGGACGGTGTCGATCCGAGGGAGCCCCCGAGTTGTTGGTGATCCACCTTGGGGGCAACGATCTCGGCGTTTTGAGCGGCTTGTCGGTGAGCATCCAGGCTCGCGAAGACCTTCGGGCCATCGCAGCCGCGTATCCAGGCACACGTCTTGTGTGGTCTGAGATCCTTCCCAGACTTGTCTGGCGGGATGCTGTTTCACCCAAAGCCGTTAACAAGGCCAGGTTGAGGGTCAACCAGGCCATTGGGAAGGTGGTTAGGGAGTTGGGTGTGTGTGTAGTGAAGCATCCCCATATAAAATTTGGAACCCCCTGGCTCTACCGAGCCGACGGCGTTCACCTCTCAGAGGAGGGGAACGCCATTTTCCTGTCGGACCTGCAGAGGTGCCTCCAGGAATTGGTGTAGGAGGCTGGGTGGGGGTCGGGGGGGCCAAGATTGAGATCTGACCCCCCCTCCGTGGCAGGTTTGGGGCGGAAATGGGCAATTAGATGCAACTGCGCATGCTCCTTTCAGGGCATCATTAAAGGGTGATGGACCGCCTCTCTCCAGGAACCAGAGGTTTGAACAACGTCGGGGATTGGAGAGAGGATGTCCATGGGAATCACCGGATCCAATGTCCCATGGGGATTGGAGGGTGATCTCCTCCCACACGCAGAAGCGTGGCTAGGATCCAGGTGAAGGTGGTACCTTCACCTGGATCAGCAAGGAGTTATTGCCCAATGTTGCCAAAGAATGTTATGGTAGGAATTTCCGCCCCGTTAGTTTTGCTCTGCAGGTCCTTAGTTTGTTTTGAATTAAATATTCAAATTTGTTTATTCAAATTTATTCAAATTTATTTAAAGTTATTTAAAGTTATTTAAAGTTATTTAAATATGTTAATTAATAAATGACTCTTAATTAATCCACAATCCATGTTTCAGCGTCTTTACTCCGCCTCCGGGGGCAAATACCCGGCCAACGGTTTCAACCGTCGGCCGGAGTTGCCTCAGGGGTGGGGTGGGGGGACGATGATTCAGCTCTTTCGAGCTGCGAACTTCCGGGTTCTTCGGAAACCGGAAGTTCGGGTTTTGGCAGCACGCCAATGAGAGCGCGCTGCCGGCTGGCTAAGGCGGGCCCACAGATCGCCCTATTTAAAGGGCGATCTGCAAAAGCGGCCACACTGTTTGTTTCTGTTTGAAAACACCCGCCCACCCTCCGCTATCACCAGTGTGTCCTCCTGAGGTCGCCTCGGGGCCAAATAGGAATTTTTTGCGGCCTCCCCTTTAGAGGCGGCCGTTTTTTCGCCTATTCCACACTGACGGGTGCGGATTGGATTGGTTAGGGGGCGCGGTGCAGTTAGATAATAAATAGGTCTCCCTTTGGTCATTGGGGTTGGCAGGTTTGGGGCGGAAATGGGCAATTAGATGCAACTGCGCATGCTCCTTTCAGGGCATCATTAAAGGGTGATGGACCGCCTCTCTCCAGGAACCAGAGGTTTGAACAACGTCGGGGATTGGAGAGAGGATGTCCATGGGAATCACCGGATCCAATGTCCCACGGGGATTGGAGGGTGATCTCCTCCCACACGCAGAAGCGTGGCTAGGATCCAGGTGAAGATGGTACCTTCACCTGGATCAGCAAGGAGTTATTGCCCAATGTTGCCAAAGAATGTTATGGTAGGAATTTCCGCCCCATTAGTTTTGCTCTGCAGGTCCTTAGTTTGTTTTGAATTAAATATTCAAATTTGTTTATTCAAATTTATTCAAATTTATTCAAATTTATTTAAAGTTATTTAAATATGTTAATTAATAAATGACTCTTAATTAATCCACAATCCATGTTTCAGCGTCTTTACTCCGCCTCCGGGGGCAAATAGCTGTGTTGGCCATGGAGAGAGAAGTTGGCTCTCTCTCTCTTTCTTTTCATTTTGCTATAATTTAAAGTATGCATTCACTTTTGAAAGGCCTGGGAAGCAATTTCAAAATCCCCTATGTAGGGATTGTGCAAGAAAAAATAGGAGTTCATTGAGGAGTTCTTTTATGTCTACCAATATGTAAATTGAGGGACAGTTTCCCTCTTTAAAACAGCTGCTTGGTTTTCCTTTTCAGGCTACACATACCAACACAATATCTTTGCACTTTTCCAAGTCATCTCAATTCTCTTCCATTCATCAGAGGAAGCAAAAAATGATTCTCTGCCTAAACTTTATGTGTTTATTAGCAACCCTTGGAGGTAATGTTTCCCCCTCTGTAGCATTTTTTGTTTTTGCATGTTAGGGATGGCACTGAAATTTCTTTCTTTTTAGGTGTCCAATCTGAGTTTGTGGAGTCTGGAGGAGATGTGAGAAGACCTGGAGAGTCCCTTCGTCTTTCCTGCCAAGCCTCTGGATTCATCTTCAGCAGCTATTATATAGCTTGGGAGAGACAGGCACCAGGGAAAGGACTGGAGTGGGTTGCAGATATTGGTAGATCCTCATCTCCAACTCGCTACTCAGACAAAGTCAAGGGACGATTCACCATCTCCAGGGATGATTCCCGCAGCCAGCTTTATTTGCAGATGAACAACATGAAACCAGAGGACACAGCTGTCTATTATTGTGCGAGAGACACAGCGAGAGGAAGTGAATCTGAAGCCTGACAAGAATTTTCTCTGCCTCTATAGTTTCAGACATATAAAGTTTGAATTTGTATATGAGATCCAAGAAGGAACTTATACATTTGTATGATATAGTAAGGGGGATCTTGGAATACATTCACTGAGCTGATCTTGGGATAAGCCATATCCAATCTTCTCTTTACCTGCTGAGGAAGCAAAAGTAATAGTTGGGGAATAAAATGAGAAGTTTAAATAATGCCTTTGGATGCTTGGGAAAATAGATTGATCCTTTCCTCTCTGTAGCAACTCCTCAAATACTTAGAATATTGCCATCTTGTCTCCCCTGGTCCTTCTCTTCACTATATTAGCCATGCCCAGTTTCTTCAATCATTCATTATATGTTCTAGACACCAGTCCCCCAATCATCTTGGCTGATTTTCTATCTCTTTTACAACAGATAACATAGAGGAAATATTTTGGATAAGACAAAGAAAATTATTTATCATTCTCTTTGAACTGAAAGAATGTTCACAATATATGACTTGGGTTCAACTTTGTGATTGGGTGGATCTAAATACTGTGGATGACAAATCATTTTTCAAGGCTTAATGATCATTTAGCATATTGGCTGATATACAATATAAATGAATCATTTATTTATCTATTTATTTATTTTATTAGATTTGTATGCTGCCCCTCTCCGTAGGCTCGGGGTGGCTCACAACAATAACAAGAACAATGTAAAAAACAAATCTAATAATTTAAAAAACACTAAAAACCCCATTATTAAAAGCAAACACACACACAAACATTCCATGTATAAACTGTATAGGCCCGGGGGAGATGTGTCAATTCCCCCATGCCTGATGGCAGAGATGGGTCTTAAGAACTTTACGAAAGGCAAGGAGGGTGGGGGCAGTTCTAATCTCCGGGGGGAGCTGGTTCCAGAGGGTCGGGGCCGCCACAGAGAAGGCTCTTCTCCCGGGTCCCGCCAAACGACATTGTTTAGTCAACGGGACCCGGAGAAGGCCAACTCTGTGGGACCTAACCGGTTGCTGGGATTCATGCGGCAGAAGGCGGTCCCGGAGGTATTCTGGTCCGATGCCATGAAGGGCTTTATAGGTCATAACCAACACTTTGAATTGTGCCCGGAAATTGATCGGCAACCAATGCAGACTGCGGAGTGTTGGTGTGACATGGGCATATCTTGGGAAGCCCATGATTGCTCTCGCAGCTGCATTCTGCACGATCTGAAGTTTCCGAACACTTTTCAAAGGTAGCCCCATGTAGAGAGCATTACAGTAGTCGGACCTACATTAAACAAACAAACAAAAATTTTAAGGGAAAAATCACGTAACAAACATCCTAACTCAGATTTGCTAATCTTTTTATAACTTGCTTCTATTCACAAGGTTATAAAACAAGGATATTATCCGTTGTTTTCTCCATCTTCCATTGTTTCTCAGGATTGCTGAGAATTTTCAAGTCTTTGTTTCACTTACCCCCAAAATAGACATGTTTTATTAACTGAGAGAAAAACAAAACACATGCGACCAATAATGGGAAATATTTGTGGCTCAGGGTAAAAGTCCTTGGTGCTTTCTGATCTTGGTAGTTTTCTTGCAGATGTTTCATTTTCATGAAAACTTTGCAAACAAGCTCAGGGATCTCCTTCCTCCTCTCCCCTCCTTTCCCCCTATCCCTTCTCTTTCCCATTCTCCGTCCATCCCTTCTCTCCTCTCTCCTTCCCTTCGGCTCAACCCCATATCCTGATAAGACAATGATGGTCGATAACTGTCTAGTGAAAACCTCGGGACTCTCTTGTTCTAGGTACAGTTAGAGAGCTGTCTCGAAGAAAATATAAAATAATGAAGATGGTTTGAATATTTCAGCTTCAGCTCCTTTGTTTACAAAAAATAAAAATAAATACATCTGGCTTTTGTGGGGGTGGGGGGACTCTCTTGAATGAAACATAGCCCTAGAGTATCATGGCAGAAGGCAGGAAATGAAACTTTATAATCATCTTTCTAAACATCCAAACTGCCACAAAAATATTGAGGAAACATCTGGACCAAAAGAATTTCCTTGTAGTATGAAAACATGTCCTCACCTTCTCACTTTGGACATTAGGGGGCAATGTTGTCACATGAAATAAATAAATAAATGAGCCTTTGCCTCCCATTTTTGTCCACTCCACTCTGCTCATCTCCCTCACAACTTTCTCCTCTCTTGAGCTCCGTGAGTTCCTGTCTCCCATTTTTGCCCGCCCCCCGCTCATCTTCCCCATAACATTCTCCTCTATTGAGATCCATGAATCTTTCCCTCCAGTTTTTGTCCACCCCACTGTGCTCATCTCCCCCATAACCTTCTCCTCTATTGAGCTCCATGACTCTGCCTCCCGCTTTTGTCCACCTCATTGTGCTCATTTTCCCCATGAACTTTGGAAGGGGGGATTCAAATCAGTGCTGGCAAAAATGAAGGGAATCCCAGGGAGGGGAGCCTCATGTAAATCCCAGCAATGCAAGAACGGGGCACTTTGACTGGCAGCAGAAGTTCAGAGGCAGGGATTCCCAGGAAAATTCCAGTGGCTTGGGTTCATAAGGTGAAAATATTTCGGAACAAGAGGCAAAATAATCTTAAACACCGGGTTCGTTTCACAAAAAATGTGTATGAAGAGGGGTTCGTAAGACGAGGTATCACTGTATTTTATTTGCTGATGATGTAAAACTATTAAACACTACCAACAATGCTGTAACCTTTCAAAATGACCTTGAATATGTGTCAGAATGGTCAAACAATTGGAAACTTCAAATCTCAACCAAGAAAATCAACATTGGCAAAATAACTGCCACCCAAGAGCCATATGACCCCCACCCTGTTGACTTTCCATAAGGCCTAGCTATGCTGGCAGGCCTGGTGGCCCTAAATCAATCACTAGCTTGTCCACGTGCCTGAACTGATTTGAATGACTTGTATGTATGCTACTGAATTGTCTTTAGATTTAATTAGGATTTTAGCAATTCGTTTTTTCTTGACTTCTTTTTATTGCTGCTGTTATTTGTAATTTTTATATTTGTAAGCCACCATGAGTCCTTTGGGATTGGGTGGCATAGAAGTCTAAACAAACAAACAAACAAACAAGTAAGTAGGTAGGTAAATATGCTCAAGAATAGAAAGACTCTAAACCACTCACACCATGGAGGAATGAATGGAGAGGATGAAGGAATTTGGAGAAATGATGACTAAATACTTCTTTAAAAGATCAGAAAGATATAAGCATTGACTGGAAATTGTATGAAATTCTCGTGATTTATGGATTATGGATTTAGAGGATTAGAAAAAATAGGAAAAGAGAAAAATGCACTTTTTGACTATCATAAAAATTAATAACATAATTTATTTTGAATTGGAAGTGGGTTCTTCCCATTTCTTCTCATTTTCTCTTTCTGGATTTTTATTCTTCCTTTCTTTTTTCCTTCACCATTTCATTTTCTTTTTTCCCTTTCCTTTCCTTTTTTTCTTTCCTTTCCTTTTTTCCTTCCCTTCCCTTTCCTCTCATTGTTTATCAGACTATTAGTTTCTACTTTCTTCATAACATTTCTAATAAACCCCTCACATATTGTATGTCTCTCTGTGTGTCTGTTTTAAATGCAAATCCTTGCTATCAAACCATACTTCTGCTTTGCCAAATGCCACCCAACCTGACTTTGTTTAGAAGTCCAAAGAGATTTTTTTAGTATAATTCAGTCTTCAGAGAGATTGTGCATTTAGTGCAAACTTAATGCATGCTCATCATATGTTAACTTGAATCATTTCTGAAAAGTGATGAACATTTTCAAGGCTTTGGTTCAATTGTTCTAGTTAAAGGATGCCTTCAGTTTACTCAAGGATGGAACATTATTTAAAGATTTACCTCCCTTTGCAGGGAGTGTGCAAGCAAAACCAGGAGGTAAATGCATTGAGAAGTCATTTGATCTCAAGCAATATGTAAATTGAGCCACAATTTCCCCTTTAATAGACAGTTGGTTTTGCTTTTAAGGCTACACCCACCAGCACATATTTTGAGCACTTTCCCAAATCATTTCCTATCGATTCTTCTCCATTCATTAGAGAAAGGCAAAATGAACTCGTGGCTGAAGTTGGTGTTCTTACTTGCATCCCTTGGAGGTAATTGTTTCTCTGTACATAGAATTTTCTTCAATATGCTTCTCTTGTACACAGGAGATCTCACTGAAGCCCTTTCCTTTTTAGGTGTCCAGTCACAAGCCCAGTTGGTGGAATCCGGAGGGGATGTGAGAAGACCTGGAGGGTCCCTCCGTCTCATGTGCCAAGCCTCTGGATTCACCTTCAGCAGCTATGGGATGAACTGGGTGAGACAGGCTCCTGGGAAAGGACTCGAATGGGTCGCATACATATATTCTTCAGATCTTTACTACTCTGATAAAGTCAAAGGACGCTTTACCATCTCCAGAGATGATGCCAAAAGCCAGGTGTATCTGCAAATGAACAGCCTCAAACAAGAGGACACGGCTGTCTATTACTGCGCAAGAGACACACTGAGAGGAAGTGAATCTGAATCTAAGCAAAAACTGCCCATTTCACATAGGTCCTTGGGGAATTTCTTTGAAAATGTAGCATTCTGACAATTTGGTCCCTGCCTCCCTGTTTCACACAAGGGATCGCTGTGTTAGAACACACAGCTGCATGGCCATCAAGGACATGGAAATCAAACCACTGTGTACAAATAATATCTCATTTCCAAAGCACAGCTTTTCCATCTGGTATACGTAAACATTCACCAAATTGTTCTCAAGAGAATTCCATTTATCAAAAGAACATAAAATACAGATTGGATGGACACAACCTTATAGATGACCCTCACTCTGTTAAGGACCTTAGAGTACTCATCTCTAATGATCTAAGTGCCAGAGCCCACTGAAATAACATTTTTTTAAAAAGCAGTATGGTTGACTTAATCTTGCATAGCTTCTTCTCTGCTAATATTGTACTTTTAACTGGAGCACACAAAATATTTGTTAGACCAATTCTTAAATACAGTTCATCTGGCAGGAACCCACGCTACATATAGGATATTAATACAATTGTGAAGATCCAGAGATTTTTCACAAGAAGAGTCTTCTTCTGTTGGCAACAGAATACCTTATGCCACCAGACTGGAAATTTTGGGACTAGAAAATTTATAACTATGCTGCCTTTGGTCTCACCTAAGTGTAGCACATAAAATTATCTGTTACAACATCCTTCCCATCAATGTTGACTACTTTAACTTCAATGACAATATATTCACATATAATTGATTCAAATTTAATATAAACCACTCCAAACTCGATTGCAAAAAATATGACTTCAGCAACAGAGTGGTCCATGCATGGAATACATTACCAGATTTTAGTTTTTTATCCTGGAAACCCGCAAAACTATAAATTAGAATGTCTACCGTCGACCTCACTCCATTCTTAAGAGGTCTGTAAGGGGCATGAATAAGCATATCAACATGCCTCCCTTCGCCGTCCTAATGTTCCCATGCATCTCATGTACAAATTTTTATCCTTTTACTGTAATCTTATACGTGTTTGATAAAAACAAACAAGGAAATAAATAAACAAACCCACAATATTCTATTTAAAGCCATGTCTGAGTTCAAAACAAGGGTGTCCCAGTGGGACAAGCTGGCCCCATAGAGTCATTTTATTTGTGATAACTGCAGTGAGGTGGAGGGCCTTCTCTGTTGCTACCCCGACTTTATGGAACCAACTCACCCCCAAGGTCTGTATGGCCCCCCACCCTACTGGCTTTCCATAAGGCCACAAAGACCTGGCTTTGCCTGGGGACCCTGAATCAACCACTAGCTTGTCCATGTGCCTGAATTGGTATGAATGACTTGTATGTATGCTACTGAATTGTCTTTAGTTTTAATTAGGATTTTAACAATTTAGTTTTTTTCTTGACTTCTTTTTATTGCTGCTGCTATTGTAATTTTTATGTTATTGTAAGTCACTCTGAGTCTTTTGGGATTGGGTGGCATAGAAGTCAAATTGAATGAATGAATGAATGAATGAATGAATAATTAAACAAACAAATAAATAAATATGCTTGGGAATAGGAAGGCTCTACACCACCCACACCATGGAGGAATGACTGGAGGGGATAAAGGGATTTGGGGAGATGACTAAGCTATTTTTTTAAAAAAATCAGAAAGATATCAGCGTTGACTGGAAATTGTATGAAATTGTATAATGATTTACGGTTTTGATGATTAGTAAAAATAGGAAAAGAAAAAATGCACTTTGTGATGTATTGTATTTTGAATTGGAAGTTTGTTTTTCCCATTTCTTCTCATTTTCTCTTTCTGAGTTTTTATTCTTCCTTTCTTTATTCCTTCATCGTTTCATTCCCCTTTCACCCTTTCCTTCCTTTTTTCCTTTCCTTTTTTCCTTTCTTTTTTTCCTTTCCTTTTTTCCTTTCCTTTCCTCTCATTGTTTATCAAACTATTAGTTTCTACTGTCTTCATAACATTTCTAATAACACCCCCCCCCCATATTTTATGTCTCTGTGTGTCTGTTTTAAATGCAAATCCTTACTATCAAAGCATACTTGAGTTGTCTGTACTTCTGCTTTGCCAAATGTCGATCAACCTGAATTTGTTGAGAAATCCAAAGAGATTTTGTTACTATAATTCAGTCTTCAGAGAGATTATGTATTTAATAATCATAATAATAAATAATAATTTATTAGATTTGTATGATGCCCCTCTCCGAGGACTCTGGGCAGCTTACAACATAGCAATAATACAGTACAAATACAAATCCCATATTAAAAAGTTAAAAAATGAATTTAAAAATGCATTATCATAGCAATCATCAACTACAAAGTCATACACATTCAGTCCATCTATTCACAACAGAGATCAAATAAAAGGGGAGGGGTTAATTCCCCTACACTTGGCGACAGAGATGTGTCTTCAACATTTTGCGTAAGGCGAGGAGGATAGGGGCAGTTTGAATCTCCGGGAGGAGTTGATTCCAGAGGGCCAGGGCCGCCACAGAGAATCTCTTCCCCTAGGTCCCGCCACATTGTTTAGTCGACGGGACCCGGAGGAGGTCAATTCTGTGGCACCTAATCAGCTGCTGGGATTCCTGCAGCAGAAGGCTTAGTGCATGTTCATGATATGTTACATGATGAACATATGTCATCAACTTAGTACATGTTCATCATGTTAACTTGAATCAATTCTGAAAAGTGCTGAACATTTTCAAGGCTTTGGTTTAATTGTTCTAGTTAAAGGATGCCTTCAGTTTACTCAAGGCTGGAACCTTATTTAAAGATTTACCTCCTTTTGCAGGGAGTGTGCAAGCAAAACCATGAGATAAATGCATTGAGAAGTCATTTGATCTCAAGCAATATGTAAATTGAGCCACAATTTCCCCTTTAAAAGAGTCAGTTGGTTTTGCTTTTAAGGCTACACCCACCAGCACATATTTTGAGCACTTTCCCAAATCATTTCCTATGATCCTTCTCCATTCATTAGAGAAAGGCAAAATGACCTCATGGCTGAAGTTGGTGTTCTTACTTGCATCCCTTGGAGGTAATTGTTTTTCTGTACATATAATTTTCTTCAATATGCCTCTCTTGTACACAGGAGATCTCACTGAAACCCTTTCCTTTTTAGGTGTCCAGTCACAAGCCCAGTTGGTGGAATCCGGAGGGGATGTGAGAAGACCTGGAGGGTCCCTCCGTCTTACCTGCCAAGCCTCTGGATTCACCTTCAGCAGCTATAGTATGAACTGGGTGAGACAGGCTCCTGGGAAAGGACTCGAATGGATTGCATATATATGGTCTTCAAATCTTTACTACTCTGATAAAGTCAAAGGACGCTTCACCATCTCCAAAGATGATGCCAAAAGCCAGGTGTATCTGCAAATGAACAGCCTCAAACAAGAGGACACGGCTGTCTATTACTGCGCAAGAGACACACTGAGAGGAAGTGAATCTGAATCTAAGCAAAAACTGCCCATTTCACATAGGTCCTTGGGGAATTTCTTTGAAAATGTAGCATTCTGACAATTTGGTCCCTGCCTCCCTGTTTCACACAAGGGATCGCTGTGTTAGAACACACAGCTGCATGGCCATCAAGGACATGGAAATCAAACCACTGTGTGCAAATAATATCTCATTTCCAAGGCACAGCTTTTCCATCTGGTATACTTAAACATTCACCAAATTGTTCTCAAGAGAATTTCGCTTCTCAAAAGACCTCAATTTCCTCCTTGAAGCCATGTGTTAGTTCAAGACAGATAGAAACATAGTAACATAGAAGATTGATGGCAGAAAAAGACCTCATGGTCCATTTAGTCTGCCCCTATACTATTTCCTGTATTTTATCTTAGGATGGATATATGTTTATCCCAGGCATGTTTAATTTCAGTTTGTTCCAAACTTTCAGTAAAATAATATTTTTCAGTAAAATAACTCTTTCAGTAAAATAATATTTTCTCACGTTGCTTCTGATCTTTCCCCAAACCAACCTCAGATTTTGCCCCCTTGTTCTTGTGTTCACTTTCCTATTAAAAACACTTCCCTCCTGAACCTTATTTAACCCTTTAACATATTTAACTGTTTCGATCATGTCCCCTCTTTCATTTCTGTCCTCCAGACTATACAGATTGAGTTCATTAAGTCTTTCCTGATAAGTTTTATGCTTAAGACATTTCACCATTTATTTATCCCAACTTTCGACCCATTCAATTTTATCAATATCTTTTTGTATATGATATCTCAGAACTAAACATACTATTGAAATGTGGTTTCACCAGCACGCTAAACAGCAGGATCACAATCTCCCTCTTCCTGCTTGTTATATCTCTAGCTATGCAGCCAAGCATTCTACTTGCTTTCCTTACCACCTGGCCCGACTGTTCACCCATTTTGAGACTGTCAGAAATCACTACCCCTAAATTCTTCTCTTCTGAAGTTTTTGCTAACGTAGAACTGCCAATACAATACTCAGATTGAGGATTCCTTTTCCCCAAGTGCATTATTTTACATTTGGAAACATTAAACTGCAGTTTCCATTGCTTGTTCAGATGTGACCTGAAAATTGTAGATGTCTGAAATCTTTGCAAAGTAGAAAATGTCACATTCTTTTTTGGGCTCCTGAGAGGTGGTTCAATATGAAGTTATTATTTGATTGCTTTAATTCTATTCCTTAAAAAATGTGATTTATGTCTTACTGTATATGCAATTGATATAATTTTCTTCCATGGAAAATCTGGTTAAGAATATAAGGATTCTGAACTCAGATGTACCATTTAAACTGATTTACCATATTTAAGTTCTGTCTCTAACTTGTCTGTATAAAAAAATTATTAGTCCATGCGTTCTCTTTGGTGCTTCAAACCACTTTCCTTAGCAAAAAACTTTATGTAACAATAAAGCCCTGTGATCTGAGGGTCTCCCAATAGAATTTTATAAAGAAATGTTAGAAGGGCCGTTGGCCTCTTACCGGGCCGGCGGTGTTTGTGGTGTGTGCGGGGAAGGAGGCCACCATCTTGGGGCGGAGCCTGCGGCCCCACGTCATCACCGGGGGCCGCAGTGTCAACATCTCGGTGCGTAGGGCACCGATTGGCTGAGGAGAGGCCAGGGAGGTGCCCTATATAAGGGGCCTGCTCGTGGTGCCGCTCCTCTTTGTCTTCCTGTCTCCAGGCCGGAGACAGCAGCATCGGCAGTCCCACTCAGCCACGTAGTGTCAGGAGGTGGTTGGGATGAGTGGCGAAGAGGACACCAGAAAGAGGATGAGAAGAGGACAGCACCCACTGTGACAGTGACCCTATGAGGAACCAGGCTTGTCCAGTGGGGGGTGGACCGTGTGGGGAGGGAGCGTGCTAGGGAGCAGCTGCAATGTCCCAGGGGACAGGTTGCAAAGGTCGGGCGAAGGCCCCGGTGGCAGAGGGTGAGGGGGCAGAGGTGGGAGTGACCTTGCCCCCCAAAGAGCCCCGCCGTACGGGGTGGAAGAGGGCCCCTATGAGGGCCTGGAGTGAGACCACCCTGGCTGCACAGGATAAGAGGGCCCGCAGGCCTGGTGGAGCTGCAGTTCCTGGGGAGAAGGAGGACAAAAGGGCAGGAACTCAGGTGGCAAGGGACCTGCAAAGGGTGCAGGCAACAGGGGTCCCATGTGGGCCAACTGCCTGGGGCTCCCTGGGGTGGTCGCTGGGGTGTTGGGTCCTGGGGAGGGGTGTCCCAGCGGTTCCGAGCACAGTGCCCTGGAGGAGGTGGCCCCTATGGGACAGGCCCCCAGGAAGGAGGGGTGCAGGGATGATAACGTGGTGGTACCCACCCGTTTGTTGTCTGCACTCTTGGAGAACCTGGATAAGAGGCCTGGGAAAAAGAGTGGGGCGCTATCCGATGGGGCCCCAAGCCCCAGGAGGATGTGAGGAGCTCATCAGGATTGGTGGACCGGTCAGGGAAGGATCGCATGGAGTGACGGGCAAAGCGGTGGTGCAGGAAACAACGCGAGAGCCTGCAAGTCTCGTGCTCTGAAGATGTGGACAATGACTCCGTTGGTCCAGCAGATTGCGTGGAAGGCAACGGGCCAGTAAAATTAGAACAGACAGGGCCCACAGGGCCATTCGCACATGCACAGCATCACAGGTGTGGGGGAGAAGTTGCAGCCGGGTGGCAGGAGAAGGGACACGTCACGGGACAGCTATGAGGGGTCTGCGATGGAGTCTGCTGACCCATATGAGGGTGACAGTAATAATCCCATAGTGCCTGGCCTCCTGGACACTCCTTTGAGTATGCACATGTTGCAGGCCCTCAAAAGGAAGATCTGGTGGGGGGCATACGTGGACATTTTTAATCTATTGTTACCAGAGAAGTCCAAGAAGGAGAAGGAGGACAAAAAAGGTTCCAGGGACCTGTGGAGAGAACCAGGGGTATTTGTGTGGTCACTGCACATCTTGGACTGACCTTCATCTAATCCATCAGAGCTTTTCTTATCTCCTTAAAATGGAAGTTGCAAAGGGATTCCTTTCACTACTAGGAGCCATTTTGAGACCTAAACATTAATTCCCAATGGATCAGCAATCTGTCTGGTTGGAAAGCAGGACAGTTTCCATGGGTGCCTCTTCCAGAAATCTATATGTTCCTACCAGTGATGAGATTCAACCAGTTCACACCACTTCAGGAGAACCGGTTGTGACCTTTCTGAGTTTTTATTTATTTATTTATTTATTTATTTATTTATTTATTTATTTGTTTGTTTGTTTGTTTGTTTGTTTGTTTGTTTATTTATTTATTTATTTATTTATTTATTTTTCTTTCTTGGTTGGTTGGTTGGTTGGTTGGTTGGTTGATTGATTGATTGGATTTGTATGCCGCCCCTCTCCATGTACTCGGGATGGCTCACAACAGACATAAAATACATATTAAATCAATTTGATCCAATTAATTACAGTTAAAAAAAACTTTAAAAGATCCTAAAAACTTTACAAAACATTCCATTTATCATCCACTCAGTAATTCACTCTAAGCACATTCGTTGGTCCGGGGGGGGGGAGGAGATCTAGTTGCCCCAGGCTTGGCGGCAAAGATAGGTTTTCAAACTTTTTTGGAAAGCAAGGAGGGTGGGGGCAGTGCAAATCTCTGGAGGAAGCTGGTTTCAGAGGGTTGGGGCCCCCACAGAGAAGGCTCTTCCCCTAGTTTGGCAAACTGATTGTTGGAAGAAATCATTAGGGCAGAGAACAGGTTTTTAAATTACTTGAATCCCATCACTGGTTCCCACCCTTGTTCACCCTCTTTTTGGATTTGGATGAATATTATGCAGGACTGAACTTTTGTGACCTGTCTTTAGAGAGGATCCCTTCAACCTCCTCCTGGGAAGAGTCTCAAGGTCTCCTTTCTCATTAAAAAATGATACACCTTCTCCAGCCCTTCACAGACAAGACAAGCTCAGAAGAGGAGCAAAGTAAGTGCTTTAGGCAGAAACTGCTATTTTATTTCTCTACTTGAAAGAAAAAAACACAGTGGACATTTCATTAGAAACTTTATTTTTTAAATTTGCTTTATTTTTTTTTATTTTGGTGTGAAGTACAGAAACAAAAGATTGAAATCCTAAATAAAGAAAGAATTATATAAGAGGGATGAAGATTTCCCTTCCAAGCTGAGAACCGATCAAACATGGCATTTTGCATCATTCTGGCATTCTCACGGAGAGGATTAGGCAACCAGACTGGTACTTAGTCCCAACAGCTTCATCCTGACCTCTTTTCCTGCTCATTCTCTCTCACAAACACTTTTAGCTGCTAATAAGTGCCCACATTATTATCTATAAGCGTTCACATTCAATAACTGAACAGCTGAATTCCTCTGAATTTTTCAAAGATTTCTTTAGCAAGATTTATTGAAAGGGGACGGAGCTGCAAGAATTCCCATTGTTCAACAATTCCCATTTTGAAACATATAGACATGGTTTTATTTGATTCCTGCATACTATCTAAATGGAAATAAAATAAAAGTCACAGTAGCATTTTTTCCAATATCACAATGGTGTAATATATCATGTTTTTACATTTGTTCTGTTTGTGAGATGCTCCTTTGTGTTCAGGTCTGGCCTCAGAAGGATAATGTAGCACTTGGGGATGAAGATGCAGACCAGCAGACCAGCACTGGAGGCCAGGATGGAAAAGACCTGCACAGCCACCATGTATTTCCCTTTGGTGCTCAGGTAGGTGGGCACAAAAGTCACCCAGACACTGCAGAAGACCAGCATGCTGAAGGTGATGAGCTTGGCTTCATTGAAGGCCCCAGGCAGATTCCTGGCCAGAAAAGCCACTGTGAAGCAGATGGCAGCCAGGAAGCCCATGTAGCTGAGGGTGATGTAGAACATGACAGCAGCCCCTTCGTTGCATTGCAGGATGATCTCTCCATGCTGGGAGTAGAGATCAGATTCAGGGAAGGGGGGAGAAACTGCCAACCAGATGGAGCAGATGATAATTTGGACAGCAGCAGAAGAAAGGATGATGGAGTTGGCCAAACTCTTTCCCAACCATCTCTTCATTTGGTTTCCTGGCTTTGTGGCCAGAAAAGCCAGCACCACTGTTATGGTTTTGGCCAAGAGAGAAGAAACGGCAACTGAGAAGATGATGCTGAAAACTGTCTGTCGGAGAAGGCAGGTGGCTTTTCTTGGTTGACCAATGAAGAGAGAAGAAGACAAGAAGCAAAGCAGAAGGGAGACCAGGAGGATGTAGGAGAGGTCCCGGTTGTTGGCTTTGACAATGGGGGTTTCTCGATATTTAATGAAGATGATTAAAATAAGGTCTGTGATTAAGAACAACAGTAGGGCAAAAGAGACCAGAATTATGCCCAGAAAATCTTCATAAGACAGGAAGGTTAAAACTTTGGGGATACATTGGACTCTGTGCTCATTAGGATATTTATCATCTGGACACTTGGTGCATTTTTTAGTATCTGAAAAATAAAAAGCAATATTTCTTTAATATTTTGGTTTTTTTTACAAGAAATGCAGTTTTTGGAAAAAACATAATTCAAGCAACATTTTCCAAGAACTATTTCTGAACTATTTCATTCAAAAGAGCTAAGAAAGGTATTTTAAAAAATATAGCTAGGTATATAAAGTTGAGGCGAGTCATAGGATGTTAATTATTTCCTATGTAATGTGTAAAATCTTCATAGGAACCTACATTATTAGAGGTTAATAATGAATCATATAATCTTTTAGCCAAACATCCTGAGTCCAGCCCCATGGCAGTTAAAGGGACTCGGAGAATGCCTAGATTATCCTATAACATCTGTAAGCAAAATGCAATTAAGGAGAAACTTTCTAACAGTGAGAACAATTAACCACTGGAACAGCTGGCCTCCAGAGGTTTTGTGTTCTTCAATATTGGAGGTTTCTAAGAAGATATTGGACAGTCACTTTTCTGAAATGTATAGATCCATGATGGCAAACTACGGCACAGGTGTCAGAGGTGGCATGCAGAGCCCTCACTCTGGGAATGTGTGCCATTTCCAGCTGATCTTCTGATTTCCAGTGCAGGCAGTGAAACAGAAGAAACAGCATGAAAACAGCCTAGAAAATGGCCCAGAAAACAGCCAAAAGAAAGACAGTTTTCACACCATTTTTTGGACCAAAATTGACCTGAAAACCAGCCAGAAACAGCCAGAAAACGGCCCCCAAAAGGCCAAAAAAGGCATGTTCATGCTGGCCAGCTAGTCTTTGAGTTTCCAATGCTCGAGCATGTGTATCTGCATGTTCTGGTTTGGTCACTCAGTTGGCCAAAAAGGTTCATCATCACTGATATAGGTTCTCCTATTTGAGCAGGGGGCTGGACTAGAAGACCTCCAAGGTCTCATCCCACTCTATTTTCATTGATCGATGGATCGATATGACGGGCAAAATATTCCCCCCAAAACTATCCACAATACCACATGATGGACCTTCTCAGTGATCCTCAAGGGGAGGCCAACAAACAGTGAATTGCAAGGTCTTTCAGAAGAAGGACCTGAAAGAATTCATCAAGTTTCAAAGCTCTCAGATGGTCCTAGAAAGGGAAACTAAAAAGCAGAAAAGATATTTCCTCTGCTGTTAGTAAAGATTGACCAGTCTGCCACCCCCTCCTCCTGTCTCTTCCCAGCCCTCCTTCAAAGTCTTTTTGATTTACTTCCTTTCAGATAAGAAATTGTGTAGGTTACAAATAAAGGAAAAAAAACAGGTTTCCTCCAATCTGTCTTTTAACTTGCACTTTCTTGAAAATGTTCTGGATGGATCCAGTTCACCAAGCCTCCCATTTTCCTCAGGGTCACCCACCTTCCTGAGTGGAGAAGGTCCCCCCAGGACAGGGAACACAGTTGTAGCAGCAAACTGGCTCTCCTTCTCGAGCCTTCTTGACAAATCCAGGATGACAACTTTCCACACATTTGGACTCAGGCAGGGACTGAGCAGAAAAAAGAGAATTTGTTAGGAAATACGTTATGACTCTCCATCTATAGAAAATGTAGGTAAAAATGGCAGGAGACAATTAACCAGTGAATTGGTCTTCACTGAAGTAAATATGAAATCTCTGACTTTTTGTAAACAGATGCAGGAGGTATAACAACTGGCAGATGCTTCATTTAATATCTCCCCTTTGTTTTTGGAATTCAACATTACAATAAAGTACTTTTCTATTTAATAAAGTTTGATGGGATGGACTTGCAAAAGAAAGATTTAATTATGAGGATATATTCATATTAAATCTGAGAATAAAGTTTACCTTAAAGGGTTCAGGAAACTTTTATTTCATTCAGTCTTTTAATGTAGAATAAAACTGTCATGAAAAAGACACCACTGACCAGTAAGATCTTGAAAGTTTTCCATAAAATATGACAAAAAGTCTCAATTTAGTTTCTGTCTAAACTTCCATTAAATGACGCCAACTGGCATGGAAGGCCAACCACCCTGGAGACTCTACGCTTTCCCCACTTGAAATGGGACCTCAGGCTTTGGAAAACAGAGAAAAGACAGCAACATTTCTCCCACCTTATTGAGCAACTTTATCCATGAAAGAGCATCTTGGTTGATAGAAAGTCTCTGCCTTTGAAAATATGCCAGAATCTGTCTCTTGACATCCTCCTTGGAGAGAACCAAGTACTGCTCAATGGCCACACCCCCACCTGGTCACATGGCTAGTAAGCGCCTCCCACTCAATCACATGACCATCAAGTCACAGCCATAAAATAAGCCACACCCACAGAGTGGTAGTAAAATACTTGGGAAACACAGAGAGAGAGAGAGAGAAAGAGAGAGAGAGAGCTTTGGAACCATTATTCCCTGAGTAATTAAATTGGGCTGATCTGTTGAGGTGGTTCCACTCTTTCTCCTCTGGATTCCTCCTCCAAAGGATCTCAGATCCATGGATCCATATCGGGACCCCCTACCTGCCACGGCTGCAGCCTTGGAGACCCTGACCTCTTTTCTCCCTCCTTCCTTTTCCTCCTCGATCTGGAGGAATAAGCGGCATTCAAGACATGGGCCAGAGTCTTTGTGAGGCTGTAAATTTCATAAACATTTCTGATCCCTCTTCTGTCCTTTTTCTCCTGGGTCTCCAGTGGGACTTTCTGGGTGCATCTTCTGCGGCCTTTGACAGAAAAGTCGTTCTTTGAAAGAGAACAGAGAAAATAAAGATTTTGAAAGTTTTCTTCCACAAAGAAACAAGGTTCAAAGGCTTCATCTTTTGGGCTTGTTTTGCGCAGATAACCAAAGTTCACAAAACTGTGGATGTATTTGAGAAGTCTGTGCTTGTTTATTATAAGCCCTGCAAAAGTTGTGAGGATCCAGACTTTCTCTTCAATGAGTCCCGGCAAGCGCAGAAGTGTTAAATGGAAAGGAAGAATTCTGCCCCAAAGGGAATCACTTTCCATGAAGTGAACAAAGACATTGACTTGTCTCCACTTAGAGAGGGCATCCCTGAGGGAGGCTGTAGGTTCAGTTGTTGAGAATTGTTGTGATAGAACCAGACAAATTCCATTCCTCACAAGCACAGGAGGGAAAGTCCTCATGAAATTCTCTCCCTTCTCTGTGTCTGAAGCAAAGAGGCCAATAATGGTCCATCTGAAATGGAGGAGCAGTTGGACAATGACTGGGTACTGGATCCCTTCTTTCTGGATCATCTGATGGAAAAAGGGGAATTTGATTTTATCACTCAGAGCCTCTAAAGCAATTCCATATTTGATCTGAAAAAGCAATTAAAATGCTGTGTCATATTTGGGGTCAGATCAAATTCAAAATATTAGATTTTAATAAATCCAATCTGCTCCTCATGAATATATTAGAACAATTTGTAGTTAGACATTGTTTGAAATATTAAAAACAGAATATTAGCAAGATTGTATAATAAAAAAATGAAAAAGAATAAATTTTAAAAACTATAAACATTGTGAATAATCACCTTTACAATTTACCACAATTAGATTATCACATTGAAATCCTGACTGAAGCATTATATTCCAATAAAGGGCCTATTATAATTTTTGAGGATTGGTGCATCTTTTTCTGTTTCTGTATCCAAGATTTTTTCTGAAGGACTTTTTTTAGCTTCTTCTCCAGTTATACAAGAAACAGGTAGACCTCAGTTCCTAATATGATTTGTCAGTTGTATAATCCAAGATTTCTCTTTAATTGAACTTTTGTCTGTTTTTGGAGTCTGTCAGTTTTCGTAGATTAAAATTTATGCCGATATCCATATTTTCTGAATTTAGACAAAGCAGAAATTGTGTAAATTCCCAATACAACTTTACGGGCATCAGCTGGAGTCCTTTTACACACCCCAAGATACTCCTCAGAGGCTGTGATTGGGTTGCTTCTGCTAGAGACTTCTCTCTGAAGCCCCAAACATCAGATGGATGTAAGAACATGGGGGAAACCTTGGCCTCTGATGCTTTGATAATTGGGGCTGAGGAAGCTGGAGAGCTATGAGGTTTTCATTTAAGCACCACTTTCACTGATGCCCTTTCTCTAACTGAGCTCCTTTGATGATGAGGGTCCCAGATTCAGTCTCAGAGAAAACAACCCCAGGTAAGGAAAGGTGTTACACGCTCCATTGGCTGACCAATTGTGGCTACCATGTCATTTCCCAAAGAGCATAACATTTGAACTGGATTTATTAATTATCAGATAATTATGACAAAAGAATATTTTTGTTCACAGGGTATACAACCCAATGTGTAAGTATGATAATATCATTTTTTAGTGTAAACTAGTGAGTTTTTATTTATTTTATTTTTATTTATTTATTTAATCAAACAATTATAGGGTGGTAATTTGTACAAATAAAACATGAGATAAGTAATGATAAAACATAACAAAAGAAGACACTAGGACAGGGACGGTAGGCACAGTGGTGCACTTATGCACACCCCTTACAGACCTCTTAGAAAGGGGGAGAGGTCAATTGTAGATAGTCTAAGGGAATAGGTTTTGGGATTAGGAGTAGAAACCACAGAATCAGGTAATGCATTCCAGGTGTTGATTACTCTGTTGCTGAACTCGTATTTTTTGCAGTCAAGTTTGGAACAGTTGACATTTTGTTTAAATCGATTTCATGCTCATGTGTTGTTGCGGTTGAAGGTGAAGTAGTCGTTAACAGGTAGGACATTTTGGTATATGATTTTATGTACTATAATTAAGTCAGAACGGAGACGACGGAGTTGTAAGTTGTCTAAACCAAGAATTTCAAGACTGGTGGAGTAAGGTATTTTGTTGTGAGAAGACGAGTGAAGGACTCTTCTTGTGAAATATAGTTCCAATAGGTTTTTAGCATGCTCAATATGTGTACCTATAACAGAACTTAAAACAGAATAAAATAATTGGAAGGGACCTTGGAGGTCTTCTAGTCTAACCTCCTCCTCAATCAGGGGACCATATACTCTTCCAGAAAAGTAGAGTGGTGCCTCGGTTCTCGACCACAATTTGTTCCAGAAGTGTGGTTGAGAACCGATTTGGTCCAGTACTGAATTTATTTATCCCATAGGAAATAATGGAAATGGATTTAATTGGTTCCCAGCCCCTGTTAACTTGCTGGGAACCAATTAAATGTATTTTCTTTATTTCATATGGGATAAATAAATCCGGTACTCTAAGCTGCAGGAAGGGTGGGGGCGGCTGCAATCCCGGCAGCTTTGGGGGGCTCCTTTCCTCAATGCTTCATATTATTACCTTTAAGCAGCTGTAAAAACTTTCTCCTTCCTGGCGGCGGCAATGGCGGCGGCTTCCCTTCGAGGAGCAACAGCGCTGGGAACATCAAGTAATGAAGGGAAGCTGCTGGAGCGGCGGCAACTGCTGAAATGGCTCCGGCAGCTTCCCTTCATCACATGACGTTCCCGGTGCTGTTGCTACTTTTTGCAGCTGCTTACAGGTAATAAGAGGAAGCAATGAGGAAAGGAGCCCCCCAAAGCTGCCGGGATTGCAGCCGCCCCCACCCTTCCTGCAGCTTAGAGCTCTTATAGAGCTCCTCAGCCCCCTGAAGCTGCTGGGATTGCAGCAGCCCCTGGCGGTAACATTTCGGATAATGAACAAAATTTTCTGTGGCTGTTCGGTATCCAAATTTTTGTTCACATACTGAAGCAAATTTTGTTCGTTATCCGAAATGTACGAGAACCAAAGCGTTCGAGTACCAAGGTACCACTGTATTTGTGGGGTCTCTTTTTAAAAACCTCCAGTGTTGGAGCACGCACAACTTCTGGGGACAAGTTATCCCACTGATTAATTGCTGTAAGTGTCAGGAAACTTCTCCTTAGTTCTAGGTTGTTTCCACTGTTTCTGGTCTTGTTTTCCAGTTTTTGAAAAATAGGTCAACCCATCCCCCCTATTCTTTCGGGCAGCCCCTGAAATATTGCACACTGTTATTAGGTCACTGTCAGAAAAGTAAAAATAATGACACAGGAGCCAGGTGAACAGGAACAGATGTTTACTATCTCCTTAATCAAGGAGAGGCCAGCTCAGGTAGAGAATCACACTTGAAGAAGGCAATTGACATCTTCACATCTCCATTTTTATACCACATCGACAATTCATACATGACTCCCGGTATACCGAACACTCCCATAAGTCATGACGTGAGCAATGACATATGTTCTTAATGTGGTTTTTCCTCTTACTTAGGGACTAGCCCCAGTTTCATATCCTGTTTTTCACACAATGAGCTAAAAATACAATATGTGTTCATAATACTGCTTCACGTACATGGTTATATAATGGTAAAGAAAACATCATTTGAGTATAAAAGACAACTTGATATCACAATTTGGCTGCACTTTGATTCCCTTTTTTACACAAAAGAAACCATATTTACATTTTCCTCTCAGTCACCCCCAGTCCTTTTCATTCAACTAGACATATTCAATTCCTGCAACAGTTCTTCATATGTTTTAGTCTCCAGACCCTTAATAATCTTCATCTCTACATTTTTTTTAATAATATTGTGATCAAAATCAGATGCAGTATTCCAGGTGTGGTCTTGCCAAGGCATTATAAAGCGATACTAATACTTCACATGATTTTAATCATTTGTTGATGCAAATGTTCTTGGCTTTTTTGGCTGGTGCCCAACATTATCGGTCCATTTTTAAGTGATTGTCCACTAAGACTCTAAGATCCCAATCACAGTTACTACAATTGAAGCAGATTTCACCTAATCTGTAAGTGTACATTTGGTTAAGTGTAAAACCTTACATTTCTTTAAATTAAATTTCATCTTGTTAGGGTTCAAGTCTATCTAGAACCCTCTGGATCTTCACCTTATCTTCTGGGGTGCTGGCTATTCCTGTCACTTTAGTGTTGTCTTCAGGTTTGATGATTTCCCCATTTCTCCCCTCATCCAAATCATTCATGAATTTGTTGAAGAGTCCTGGGCCTAAAATGGAACCTGGGGGTCCCCCACTGCTGGTTTCCCTCCATGCAGACGTAGTTCCATTGAGGACCACCAGCTGACTCCATCTGGTCATCAGGCTGCCTATCTCACATAGTTTTAGCTTACCAAGAAATAGGTTGTGGTTTACCTTGTCAAAGCCTTTCTGAAATCCAAGTGCTGTATACTATGTGCACTGCCTTTCACTGGTCCACTAATTTAGTAAATGAAATAACATTTATTTATGATCTGTTTTTTATCCCGCATTAGTCCTAGTAAGTCATTCATATCTATACTGAATAACAAGGGTTCAAATATGTATCTTTCCTTTCCCTGCTTGATAAGCATAGATCCTTCTTCTCCATTGAGCCCAAACCTCCCTCTCCAACAAGGGCTTGGATAAGGGCCAACAGGCTGAGCTCCATTTGGAGGGCAATCCATTTTCTCCATCCTATTTCTCTGTTCATTGTGTCAAATGCTAACATCTAGAAAGCCTGTAAACCTTGTTTTACCTCACTGATATAGATTAGATATTTCACGACCAATTTGAACCAATATATGATCATTAACTTATGCATTGTTTCTTATAAAATCTACATAGCTTTTAACTCTACTTAAAACCTTCTGGTTCTTCTGCAAAGAATGCATTTTTCTCAAATTTAATTAACAGGATCATGGCATAAATTTTAGCCACAATTTTAGCCATCTATTGTTCATCTACCATCACCCAACACTTACTTTTACCAGATGGAGAAACACACACACAAACCTGTGGGACTTTGTAGGTGCCTCCTAATGTTGACATCTGGATGGAGATTTCCCTGTCAGCTACATCAAGAAGAGCCAGAAGGTTCTCCTTCCTTCCACAGCCGTAGTTGGGGACATTGGCTTCTCCAGTGGAGAGAATGTCCAGCAAGGCATCTGAAGTGTGAAAAGTGCTCATATAGTTGTCATGAATATTGAAGCCAAGTGTGAGGTTGTACATGAACTGGGAATTCTTGTTGAACAGTTGAATGTTGAAAATTATTTTAAAGCCAAATGAAAAACCATAAATATTCCTATTGTAAAAATATGTTATTATAATCAACAGCAACAACAAATACTTCTTTTAATATATACTACAAAAAAAATAAAGGAAACACTCAAAGAACACATCCTAGATCTGAATGAATGAAATATCCTCATTGAATACTTTGTTCTGTACAAAGTTGAATGTGCTGGCAACAGCATGTGAAAAGCAACACAATCAGTGTTGCTTCCTAAGTGGACAGTTTGATTTCACAGAAGTTTGATTGACTTGGAGTTATATTCTGTGGTTTAAGTGTTCCCTTTATTTTTTGAAGCAGTGTATAATCCTCCACATACCTACTGAACCAAAAGCAATGATCAGTTACACAAATATGGAAATCGACTGAGGTACAGCAACTACAACTGATTCCAGCACTACTTTAAATAAAACTCATTACTCAAGGGATAAATTAAGGATTGAACAGAGAGAAGAAAATAATCTGCAGCCCTTTCAGCTTTTTCTCAGACCCCTTTTTGAGTCTCCTTCACAAAATCAGACAAAAACGAGAAGCTGTGGAAATCAAAATCATTCAGGAAATTAGACATATTCACAACATAGGAATAAATGAGAAAAAAATAAGGAGAGTGTTAGAAAGGAGGGAGTTCAACTCCATCACACTGAATGACTTACGGATCAGGAAGAGAAGGAGCCACGTTGAAAAGCAATTTTGTATGAAGTGCTTCCGCTCCAGAGAGGACTAAACCAATGAGATGGTCTCCAGGGCTGTAAAGGCTCTGTGGTTGTTTTCCATCCTGGTGCTCCAAACTCATTGGGCATTTCCTTCTCAGCTTCCCAGAGACTGGATGGGACAAAAGCAGCACCAAAACCAGAAGCAGGAGGTCCATCATCCACAGGGTGACTCAATCAATCTCCTTCCTTTTCCTAAAGAAGAATTCAGAGGATTTTCAAAAGATGGGATATGATCCAGTTGCTTTCCTGATTGAAATGCAGCTTCACCTGGAAAGGAGAGAGACGTACATGCAAGAGACTCTGCCTTTCTCCAAACTCCCTATTTCTCTGCCCAAAGTCTCCCCTGGAGGATTCAGCCCAAGAGCAGAGCTAAAACGTTGATCGTAATAATTCTCCCTCTCGGGAGAGATCCCTGGATAATTCAACTTTGGGGGATTCTCTGGAGAGGAATGAAAGGGAAATAATCTCCCTATGGCCCATAATGGCAGGGGCAGAGATGGAATTAAATCGGTCATCTTGAATTGAGAGGTTTGGGAGCTCCGTGCTGGAAACTGACCCCGGAGGAAATACATGGCAACTGTGGCTGAAGAAACAAATAAATCTGAGATTTGTTGGCATAGAGACAAAATCCCAGAGGCCAGTTAATGCCAGAGCATCTCACAGGTATGAAATAACTGCCTGCTGAGTTAAAGACAACATTGAAGGAGGATATTATATATGTTTGATATTTGGTTTTTTTGTGGACCAAAAATTATCTTATCAAGGAGATTGATTTTTTGAAAGCCTAATTTGTTCTTATCTTCATTATATTTTGATTTAATTTGTAGGTAGTGTAACCAATCCACTTTAATACCTTTTCCCATGAGTTTTTGTTTAGGGATTAGATCATTGTTTTCGTTTAACAGTTGGTCGTATGTTATAATTTTGTCAGGGGTTAATGCATTCGGGTATATAATTGCTTCTGTTGGGGATATCCATTTTGGGATACAGAGGTAATGTTTTTTTAAAAATAAAGTGCCAGGTGTTAATTAAGGTTTTTCGTATGTAGTGTGATCTGAAGTATGTTGGTATTTTACCTATGTCTGCCATCAGAAACTTGTGCCACCCGGATTGAAGGTCATAGCCTTCAAATGTTAATATTCTAGAATTTTTAATTGTTATCCATTCTTTCAGTAAATTTGCAATTGAGGCATGGTAATATAGTTCCATGTTTGGTAACCCGAATCCACCTCTTGACCTATGGTCTTGTAGGTCTTTAAGTTTTATTCTGGCCTTTTTTTTTGTCCATATAAATTTGCGAATTTTTTTGTGTAAGTTTTTGAAAAATGTCCTGTTTAATTTAATGGGTGCAGTTTGAAAAAGGTATAAAAATCTAGGGAGTATATTGCTTTTAATTACAGCAATTTTCCCCATTATAGAAAGTGGGAGCTTCGACCATCTGCAAAAATCTTTGTCCATTTCATTGACTAGGGACATGCATAAATGTAAGTGGCATACATAAGCACACTATTGTGCCCAGGGATGGGCTCCTATGGAAACAGTCAGGAATGCAGTTCTGTAGCAAAATTTGGAGCTTGCACTGAAAGATATTGAAACAAAATGCATAGGCCACGGCCACAGTGTGGTAGTAAAAATTTTGGTAGCCCATCACTGATTGTGCTTTCTTACTGTCTTATTGTCTAAATTTACTTGTACCTACTTTTCTTTTGTTTATGTTCTTACCAATACCTGCTATCATCCACATGTTTTGACAAACAAGCAAGCAAACAAACAATAATGTCGCCCCTCTCCGTGGACCACTCCAAGTCCACAGAGAGGGGTGGCATACAAATCGAATAAATTATTATTAAATTATTATTATTAAGTAGTGTTTCGATTCACCATCAGCAGCTCCTGGATGAGTGAGACAGGCCCCCAGGAAAGGTTTAGAATGGGTGGCCACAATAAATTTAGCCTCATCTCCTACAACATGTAATGGATGTTTTTAACCCTGCTGTTCTGTTCGGGTCGTATGCGACCCGAAGCCAAGTTTGAGTCCCTGTAAGAAATTTTCCCTGCATATCTGAAACTTGAAATTTCATGACTTTTCATCATTTCAGGGGTTCTCTCTATGAGAATTTTTTTTTGGGGGGTGGGGGGCTTAGTTTTTGCTGGGCAAAAAAAGTTACAAATCTTCTGTTCGGGTCACATACGACCCGGACCGAAAACTCTTCATTTGAAGTGCTTATGTTTGGTCAATTTGAAAACTTTTTTCACTTGGAAAGTAGTCTGAACATTTCTGCACACAATGATATGAAAATTGAAATGAAAAAAGTAAATCTTATTGGTTTATTTTGCGGATATAATGCACGCCCCCCCGTTTTTGTGATTTTTTTTTCAATTTATGGATAGTTTTGCTTGCAAAATGCATTCTATTTTACTAAAGTTGGTGTGGGATTGGTAGCTTGAACATTTCTGAATATAAGAAAAATATAAAGGAACTGAAAAAAATGATTCTTATTGGTTTTTTAATATCAGAAATAAGCCCCCCCCCCTCGGCTGCTTGCAACCATTTTCACTTTTTATTTTTTTATCCTCCAAATCCGAAATATTCTTTAAAATCTTAGGCATTCATTTACTCAATTTAACAATGCTGATCATCAAAAAATATTTTTGGGGTGGTGGCTAATTGTTTTCTGGGCAAAAAAAAATCATAACTTCGAGTCTGTTTCTGTTCGTATATGACCGGACCAAAAATAATTTTTTTAGGTACTTGAATTTGATCTTTTTGAAAACTTTTTCAACTGGAAAACTAGTTTGAACATTTATGAACATAATGATATGAAAATTGAACTGGAAAAATTGAGACTTATATTTTTATTTTGATCAAAAAGCCCCTCCCCCCCATCCTTTTTTAATTTCGTGTCAATTTCTATTTTTTTAAGGCTACAAATCCCTAAGGAATTCCCCCCCAAAAGGTTTGATATACTAAATTGAACATTTCTGAATATAAGAAAAATATAAATGAACTGAAAAAAATGGTTCTTATTGGTTTATTTTTGCCACAAAAAGGCCACCCCCCACCCCCGGCCTTGCTATGTGCCATTATTGTCACTGTTTATACATATTTGTCTAGAAATATTTGGAATATCCTTTTGAAAATCAACCACATTGTAGCCAGAGGACTAATTTTATGAAACAAATCCATTTTACTAAAAAAAAGTATGTAAGTTTGAAATTAACAGCATAATTTTTATATAAATTGAAATAATTGAACACGGGGGGAGGCATACATTTATGTGCAAAATAAACCAATATGCATCAATTTTTCCAGTTCAATTTTCATATCATTATGTTCAGAAATGTTCAAGCTACCAATCCCACACAAACTTTAGTAAAATAGAATGTATTTTGCTAGCAAAACTATCCATAAAGTGAAGACTATTTTAAAAAAACGGGGGGGCATGCATTTCATCAACAAAATAAACCAATATGCATCAATTTTTCAAGTTCAATTTTCATATCATTATGTTCAGAAATGTTCAAGCTACCAATCCCATACCAACTTTAGTAAAATAGAATGTATTTTGCAAGCAAAACTATCCATAAATTGAAAAAAATTTCACAAAAATGGGGGGGGGCGTGCATTATATCCGCAAAATAAACCAATAAGATTTACTTTTTTCATTTCAATTTTCATATCATTGTGTGCAGAAATGTTCAGACTACTTTCCAAGTGAAAAAAGCTTTCAAAAAGACCAAACATAAGCACTGCAAATGAAGAGTTTTCGGTCCGGGTCAGGGTGACCCGGGAACAGAAGATTTGTTACTTTTCTTAAACAGAACAGCAGGGTTTTAAAGTGTTTTAGGATTTTTAAGATTTTTAATTATATTAATTGGATCAGATGTTATACTATGTTTTTATATATATGTTCTTGGGTAGAGCTCCGCTGTTTCTGGCCCCAGATGCCACTAGATATATTGTGGCTCCTGCAAGATACCTAGGACAGCTAGTCAGCAAGCCATCGAAAGGCATTTGCTCTTGTACTGTGCCTTGCACTTCCATCCGCCGTTTTGTACGGCAAGTACAAGGGAACTCCAGCCACTGAAAGATTTTGCCCTTGTAGCTCAGGAGAGGTGGAGACTGAGGGACACATGCTCCTGAGATGCTCCTTTTACTCTGACATTAGGAGAAAGCATATTCTACCACTTATTGAGGGATATCCTGGCCGCTCGGACGTTGCCTTTCTCAGGTGGTTGCTTGGGGATGAGCAGGCCAGGATTACGGCACAGGTGGCCAGATTCTGCGCAGCAGCAGATTCGTCGCAAATGTGTGCCTTCATAGCGAGATATGTACATCTCTTGTATAGTTACAATGGGTCAATCTTGGTTGCTCAGTCAAAAGTCCTGTTTCCTGTTCTTTTTCCTTTTAATTATTATTAATATTATATTGATGGTCTTTGACCATAAATAAAATTGTATTATTGTTATTATTATTATTATTATTATTATTATTATTATTATTATTATTATTATTATTATTATTGTTGTTGTTGTTATTGTTGTTGTTATTGTTATGGTTATGGTTATTATGGTTATTATGGTTATTATGGTTATTATGGTTATTATGGTTATTGTGGTTATTGTGGTTATTATGGTTATTATGGTTATTATGGTTATTATTGTTATTGTTATTGTTATTGTTATTGTTATTGTTATTGTTATTGTTATTGTTATTGTTATTGTTATTGTTATTGTTATTGTTATTGTTATTGTTATTGTTATTGTTATTGTTATTGTTATTGTTATTGTTATTGTTATTGTTATTGTTATTGTTATTGTTATTGTTATTGTTATTGTTATTGTTATTGTTATTGTTATTGTTATTGTTATTGTTATTGTTATTGTTATTGTTATTGTTATTGTTATTGTTGTGAGCTGCCCCGAGTCATCGGAGAAGGGCAGCATACAAATCCAATTAAATAAATAAATAAATAAACAAACAAACAAACAAACAAACAAACAAACATAATACTCAGACAAAGGAAAGGGATGTTTCACCATCTCCAGGGGCAATGCCAAAAGCCAGCTGTATCTACATATAAACCACCATTTCAGGAAACATCTGCACCAAAAGAATCCCCTGGGAGAATTTGAAGCATACCACCTTCCTTATTTTTGACACTGGGGGGCAATGTTGTTGCATAACATCCTATTGTTGATGCATGTGAGGGCAATGGGGAATAAAACAACTATGTTTAGATGTTTGGGAGGCCAGCTAGTTTTTATTTCTATAATATTGCAATGAAAAGTTATCCAGAAAATTTTACACCATTCTGTTGGAAGTGAGATATTGAGTTTAGTCTCACTATGAACAACAACACACAACAGATACAAATTTAAAGTAAATATCTCCAAACATGACTGCAGGAAATACAACTTTAGTAACCAAGTAGTTAATGCATGGAACTCACCACCTGACTCTGTAGTATCATCACCAACCCACAAAACCTCACCCTTAGACTCTCTACTGTTGACCTCAACTGATTCCCAAGAAGTCAGTAAGGGTCGTGCATAAGGGCACCAGTGTGCCTTCCGTCCCCTGTCCTAATGTTTCTTTCTTACTAGTATCATATACATAAAGATTGTTATACCTTTTTATACTACAAATACGTACTAAAAATTAAGGAGCACTGGTGGGTTCCTACCAGTGCACCTTGGGGCAATAGTCCGGTAGTGGCCTGATGATTGCACAATTTGCATGTGACAGCTTCGGTGCTGTCCTTGCCAATCAGTACGCAGCACCATTTTTAAAAACTAAGTTTCAGCATTTTTTTGCTTCTGCGCATGCATGGAAGGAAAATGGCGCAAGCGGATGCTCACATGCACAAGAGTTTTGGTGATTTTTAGCTTCTGGACATGTGAACTCATATGGTGATAAAAGGAACCTGCCGCTGAAGTGGACCCAATTAGTCTAGTATTTGGTCTAACATGAAGACCCAGTTTGCTCAGGACAATAGGTTGACCTTGTAAGCCATTTAGAGAGTAATGTAAAGCACTACGAAGCAGTATATAAATCTAAAAGCTATTGCTGTTCAAAGTATTTCATGAAATTTATCTGACATTTAATGTTTATATGGTTTATCATGACATGAAAAAAGTTTAAGGAAGCATTTTTCTGGCAAATATTCTAACTCTAATGTTCTAGTCTTTTTGTATCACTAGAAATACCATTTAGACTTATATACTGCTTCATATTGCTTTTACAGCCCTCTCTATGTGGTTTACAGAATCAGCCTATTGCCCCCAACAACATTTTACCCAACTGGGAAGGATGGAAGGCTGAGTCAACCTTAAACAGGGGGTAAGATTTGAACTGCTGGAATGCAGCTAGCAATTAGCTGAAGTAACCTGCAGTGCTGCACTCTAACCACTGCGCCACCCCAGTTCTTTATTAATATTTATTATTATTATTATTATTATTATTATTATTATTATTATTATTATTATTATTTATAATAATAATAAAAATAATTTATTAGATTTGTATGCTGCCCCTCTCTGAAGACTCGGGGCAGCTCACAACAACATAAACAGTGCACAAATCCAATTTTAAAAAATACAATGTAAAACCTTTATAATAAAAAAAATGTCACAATCCAATCAAACCATACATCAACCTTGACAATTGGGGGGGGGGGGGTTAATTTCCCCATACCTGGCGGCAAAGATGAGTTTTTAATAACTTACGAAAGGCGAGGAGGGTGAGGGCAGTCCTAATCTCTGGGGGGAGTTGGTTCCACAGGGTCGGGGCTGCCACAGAGAATGCATTTCCCCTGGGTCCCACCAGACAACATTGTTTAGTCGACAGGACCCGGAGAAGGCCAAATCTGTGGGACCTAATCGGCCACTGGGATTCGTGCGACAGAAGGTGGTCTCAGTGGTATTCTGGTCCGATGCCATCATTAATAAGGGTTTACAGTGTTCCCTCGATTTTCGCGGGGGATGCTTTCCGAGACCGCCCGCGAAAGTTGAATTTCTGCGAAGTAGTGATGCGGAAGTAAATACACCATTTTTGGCTATGGACAGTATCACAAGCCTTCCCTTAACACTTTAAACCCCTAAATTACCATTTCCCACTCCCTTAACAACCATTTACTCACCATTATTACTGGTACTCACCATTGAATAAGACACTTAGTGATCCTGATATTTATAAACATAATTATTTATTAACAATAATTATTTTTTTGTTATTTATTTGCAAAAATTATTACTTTGGTGATGACATATGATGTCATTGGGTAGGAAAAACCGTGGTATAGGAAAAAAACCACAAAGTATTATTTAATTAATATTTTTTGAAAAACTGTGGTATAGGCTATTCGCGAAGTTCGAAACCGCGAAAATTGAGGGAACACTGTATTCTCTAATACTTTGAATCATTTTAAGACAGGCCATTTTTTTCAGGATTTTCTTTCAGTTAATGTACAAAAAACCCTGTCTCTTTCTCCTACTAACTCATAGGAATAAATGGCTCCTAACCCTTTTTTTACCCTGGCATATTAATTGTAAAATGCACAAGGAACTTCTGCTTGCTGAAATGTATTGATCAATGAATTGAGGGGTTCTTTTATTCAGATAGATATGTAAATTGAGACACGGTTTCCTCTTTAAAGGAGCCCTTTGGTTTCCCTCTTCAGGCGACACCCACCGATATCAATCTGTTTCCTGAAATCTCTCCTGTCAATTTCCTCCATTTACTACCGAGCAAAAAAATGTGGTTAAACCTTGTGTCCTTACTAGTAGTCCTCAAAGGTAATTACTGTATATAATTATTCCCTTATTCAAGTTTATTTCCATGTTCTGCTCTTGTATGAAGAAAATCTAATTTTTTAAAAAATATATATTTTAGGAGTCCAGTCTCAAGTACAGTTGGTGGAGTCTGGAGGGGATGTGAGAAGCCCTGGAGGGTCCCTCCGTCTCTCCTGCCAAGCCTCTGGATTCACCTTCAGCAGCTACTGGATGGCCTGGGTGAGACAGGCCCCAGGGAAAGGACTGGAATGGGTGGCCTACATAAACACTGGTACTGGCACTTACTACCCGGACAAAGTAAAAGGGCGCATCACCATCTCCAGGGACAATGGGAAAAGCCAGCTGTATCTGCAAATGAACAGCCTCAAAGTTGAAGACACTGCAGTCTATTACTGTGCAAGAGACACAGTGAGAGGAAGTGAATCTATAACAAAGCAAAAACCTTCCTTTTTTCAGAGCAGCTCTTCAACTTGACTGAGTCACAGACCCCGGGTTACTCAATGAGGATTGGTTTTTTGTTACCTGCATCATAATTCACTGTGTCTCAAGAAAATTTGCCCTCTCATGGGGGCACAATACCCACAGGGAAACTGAGAATTTATATAAAATAATTTAACATTGACTTTTGTCCCCAGAAAAGTGTCGAGTTATTTCAAATCTTTCCTGTAAATGGGGGGCAGGTGAGGGAAGGAAACTATTACTGAATGTGTTATAACCATATTCAGTAAATATGTAAAACAATAATAATTAATTGAAAGAATCTCCTTGAAGAATTTGGAGCATGCCTCCTTCCTTATTTTTGACACCGGGGAGCAATGTTGTTGCATGAAATCCCATTGTTGATGCACATGAGGGCAGTGGGGGGTGGGAATAAAACAACTATGATTAGATGTTTTGGAGGCCAACTACTTTTTCCAGTTCCGGTGGGGCGGCAGGAAGGAGGGAGGAAGCTGTGGCTCCCCCGGACGACGGGCATAACATCGTGAATGCATAGAAATTGGTTATGTTGGCGAGCCTGTTCTGGTAATCCCGGGGAGGGGGTGAGTTGCCCCTTCCTCTGCAGCCCTCTATCTGAGACTTTTGTGTGTAATTTAAGAGCTGTACTTGTCACGGAAGGATTGGGGTTTGATCAGCTGGGCTGCGGGGGAAATGGCGGCCGCCCTGGAGGATTGATTACATCGAGAGACGAAGCGAGGAGTGAGGAGTGAAGAGAGACAAGATGAGAGAACAGGAGGCATAGAGGCTGCTGGTTGGAGGTGATGCTGCCTGAAATGACCTGAAACAGCGGGGGCTTCTGGACAGACCAGGGATACTGGTGCACTGTTTGGTGGGAGCGCCCACTGTTGGAGGTCCTGTCAGATGAAAGGACTGCATGGAGAGGCTGGGCTGGCTGTTGCCATTGAGGAGATCCGTGAGAGGAGTGAGGAGGCTGGGGAGGGTGTCGAGGCGATGCCGAGGCAGTGCTAAGGGTGTGTGGAGGCCGAGCAGTATCGTTTGGCAGACAGAGAACCAGAGACGCCACCCGGAAATCAGTGACATCACTAAATCTATTGAGGAGCGACCAGCGAGAGCCGGGGGTCTTGTGAGAGCTAAGAAACCTGTGACAGAGACAGTGAGAGGAGACCTGGGAGTGTCGGCTAGCGGCAGCGGCCAGCACCAAAGAGCCGGAAAAAGGATAATTAACATCAATGAGAGACTTTTTTTACCCAGGACTAAGACATTCCCCTTGGGACTTTGAACATTCTAATTAATCCAGAACTTCGCAACTAAGAACTCAACACTATTTTGTTGCTGACCAATTTCTTACATTCTATTCTTTATATATATCTTTATTTTTAGATTTTTAGATTTTATATTCTCCATTTGGGTGCTTTAATAATTAACATATTTTTAACTAAATTATTGGGGGGTTTCTTTATTGATGAATAATTGGAATGAGTTTAGGAGCATATATGGAATGAATGAATATTTTAAATAATTAGTATTTATTTATTAATTTCAGTATATATATTTCTTAATAATATTTAATAATTAATATGTTATTCTACTAAAATTTAGAAGCAATATAGCTGAATTGGTATTTTACTATTAAGAGTAATTGGCAATCTAGTATTAATTATTAATGGAACTGTATTTATTAAGATTTTAGTAATTAATATTTTAGCTAATTTAATGGGGTGGGTTTATAATGATGGATTTTTAGGATAACTGGGAAGGTATGTATGGAGTGAATGATTGGGGTGGGTGGGATGCTATTTATGAGACAAATGGAAATGGTATGAATGAGAATAGTCTACCTGGTGATAGACAGACAGGAGGGATGGGGGTATCTATCTCTGGGGTGGCGGAGGGCTCGTTCTCTGTCCTGGTGCTTCTTGACCTCTCAGCGGCTTTCGATACCATCGACCATGGTATCCTTCTGCGCCGGCTGAAATGGTTGGGAGTGGGAGGCACTGTTCTTCAGTGGTTCTCCTCCTACCTCTCTGGTGGGTCGCATTTGGTGTTAGTGGGGGGTCAGAGGTCGACCTCTAGGTTTCTCCCTTGTGGGGTGCCTCAGGGGTCAGTCCTCTCCCCCCTGCTATTTAATATCTACATGAAATCACTGGGCGAGATCATCCAAGGGCATGGGGCGAGTATCATCAGTATGCTGATGATACCCAGTTATACATCTCCACCCCATGTCCAGTCAATGAAGCAGCGGAAGTGATGTGCCAGTGCCTCAAGGCTGTTGGGGTCTGGATGGGTGTCAACAAGCTCAAACTCAAGCTCCTTTATCCCAACAGATATGTAAATTGAGACACAATTTCTCCGTGTTAAAGAGCCCTGTGGTTTCCCTCTTCAGAAAACACCCACAAACATAAACCTTGTGCTATTGCATGAAACTCTACTGGGAATTTCATCTATTCATTAGAGGAGTCAAAATGTGGTTAAACTTTGTGTCCTTACTAATAGTCCTCAAAGGTAATTATTTCCCCTATTAAAATTTATTTCCATTTTCTGCTCTTGTATGAAGGAGATCACCTTAAAAAAATACTAGCTTTTTTAGGAGTCCAATCTCAAGTCCAGTTGGTGGTGACTGGAAGGGATGTCAGAAGACCTGGAGAGTCTCTCCGTCTCTCCTGCCAAGCCTCCGGATTCACCTTCAGCAGCTCCCACATGAGCTGGGTTAGACAGGCTCCTGGGAAAGGTGTGGAATGGATAGCATGGCTACGTAAGGATGCAGGAGAAATCTACCACTCAGACAAAGTCAAGGGCCGTTTCACCATCTCCAGGGACAATGCCAAAAGCCAGCTGTATCTGCAAATGAACAGCCTCAAGACTGAAGACACAGCACTCTATTTCTGTACAAAAGACACAGTGAGGGGAAATGAATGTGAAGCCAGACAAGAACCTTCTTTTCTTCAGGACAGAGATTCAACTTGATTGAGCCATACAGTAGATCATGGATTAGTCAATTGGAATAACAAGATATTTCAAACCTTTGCTGGAAATGGAAACCACATGAAAGTATCCTATTGTCTCTATTTATTGAACATATAAAACTCTTATAGATACAAATATATTTAACAATCCCGAAGATTTTAAAGTTTCTCGAAATGGAACTTAAAAGAACATAGTTTGCTGAGAGTGCACAATCCTTACTAGGTAGCCATGTACGAGTTTACATCCGACAACCTAGAGTAGTGATGGTGAACCTTTTTTTCCTTGGGTGCTGAATGAGCTTGCGTGTATGCTATCGTACATGTGCGAACACCCACAACCATATTATTATTATTATTTTTTATTATTATTATTATTTAGATTTGTATGCCGCCCCTCTCCGCGGACTCGAGGTGGCTCACAGCAAAATATAACAATCGTAACAAATCCAAATAAATGTAAAATATTTTTAAAAGTTTAAAAAAGAACCCCATTTACTAACAAGCACACACACAAACATACCATGCATAAATTGTACATGCCTGGGGGAGGTATTTCAGTTCCCCCATGCCTGACGGCAAAGGTGAGTTTTAAGGAAAGATGTTGAAAATGCATAAACCACACCCACAGTGTGGTAGTAAAAATTTTGGTAGCCCATCACTGCTCGTGTTTCACCCTCCCCAGGCTCCAAAGGATTCCCTGGAGCTGTGGGAGGTTAAAAGCGCCCCCCCCGGAGTTTCTCTAGAAACCAAACACCCCCCCAGAGCTCTAGTTGAGCCAAAAATCAGCTGGCCAGCCATACATGCACGTTGGAGAGCAGCTATGTCAATGGCTAGCATGCAGCATGTATGGCTATGTGTTCCTTCTGTGGAACCATGTCATAGGTTCCCAATCACTGACTTAGAGAACTGATGGTAATTTTTTTCCCCCTCGGGTGTTGAAAGTGTGTGTGGGGGGCACTTTTGCAGGTGCATGAGTACCACCACCCATAATGCAATGCCCACCCTGCACATCCTGCACATCCATATGTGTGCACGGGACCCCTTTTGTTTTGGCCTCACATCCCAAAACATCTGTGGGAAGGGGATAGCCACATTTCCCCAAATGGAGCTGTGTCGGGAGGGGAAGCCTCCTTTCCCAAAATGAAACTGGGAGGTGGAGAAAGCCTCTTTCCCAAAATGGAGCTGGGGGGTGAATCCTCCCAACCCCAAATGGAGCTGGGAGGGGGAGAGGTTTTTTCCTCAAACATAGCTGGGGGTGGGAGCCTTCCATCCTTAAACAACACTGGGGTGGAATCTCCAGAGATCTCAGAAAGTGCCAGCAACAGAAAGTGAGGAGAAAGTATGGGCTTGTCTGACCCAAACATCAGTTGGACGGCAGGTGGCACATGTGCAGTGTAGCTGAGGTAGTCAGTGGTTCACATGCCTGCAGAGAGGGCTCCACATGCCATCTGTGGAAGCATGTCATAGGTTTACCACAACAGACCTGGAGCAAACAAGATATTTTGGATAATACAAAGATAATTATTATTCCTTTTTCATTGATAGGCTGTACTTGGTCACAATGTCATTGATTGATGGATTGATTGATCGATCGATTGATTGATTGATTGATAGATTGGATTTATATCCTGATCCTCCCCGAGGACTCAGGGCAGCTTACACCATAATAAAAAAACAGCAACAATATCCTAAACGTAATATTAATATAAATTAATTTGTTAAAAATCAGTCACTGTCATTCATACAAGCAAGCATGCATTCCATTCATTGGCCAGGGGCTAATTATCTAGTGGCCCTAAGCTTGTCAGAAACTTAAGTTTATAGCACCATTTTTTAAAAAAATAATTTTCAGCTTTTTTGCTTCTATACATATATGAAGTCCAAATTGTGCGAGTGGACACTCACCTGTACAAGATTTTTTTTTTGCTTCTGCAGATGCGCAAAAGCAAAATTGAATGAATGAAGCCTCACTTCCCTGCACATTTGCACTTGCGCACTGGTATGGTGATAAGAGGAGCCCTCTGCTGAACTGGACTCAATTAGTCTACATTTGGTCTAAAACGAAGACCCCGTTTGTTCAGGGCAATAGGCTGACGTTGTAAACCACTTAGAGAGGGCTATAAAGCTCTATGAAGCAGTGTATAAGTCTAAGAGCTATTGCTGTTCAAAGTGTTCCTTTAAACCTATCTGCCATTCAATGTGTTTGCGGTTTATCATAAAATGGAAAAAAAAGGTTAAGGAAGCATTTTTCTGGCAAACATTCTAACTCCGATGTTCCAATTTTCTATAACATCATTAATAAAGTTTATTCTCTAATACTTTGAATCATTTTTATTCAGGCTATTTTTTCAGGATTTTCTTTCAGTTAATCTACAAATAAATTGTCCCTTTCTCCTATTAAGTAATAGGAAAAAATGACTCTTTTTCACAGGCCTGGAATATTAATTGCAAAATGCACATGGAGGTTGTGTTTGCTGAAATGTGTTGATAAGTGAATTGAGGGGCTCTTTTATTCAGACAGATATGTAAATTGAGACACAGTTTCCTCTTTAAAGGAGCCCTTTGGTTTCCCTCTTCAGGCGACACCCACCAATATCAACCTTCTGCTATTTCCTGAAATCTCTCCTGTCAATTTCTTCCATTGATTACTGAGCAAAAATGTGGTTAAACCTGGTGTCCTTACTGGTAGTCCTCAAAGGTATATAATTATTCCCCTATGTAAAGTTTATGTCCATGTTCTGCTCTTGCATAAAGAAGAACTCATTTTTTATTTTTTAAAAATCTTTTTAGGAATCCACTCTCAAGTTCAGTTGGTGGAGTCTGGAGGGGATGTGAGACAACCTGGAGGGTCCCTCCGTATTTCCTGCCAAGCCTCTGGATTCACCTTCAGCAGCTATAACATGGCCTGGGTGAGACAGGCTCCAGGGAAAGGCCTGGAATGGGTGGCCTACATAACCTCCAGCCCTTACTATTCAGACAAAGTAAAAGGGCGATTCACCATCTCCAGGGACAATGGGAAAAGCCAGATGTATCTGCAAATGAACAGCCTCAAAGTGGAAGACACTGCAGTCTATTACTGTACAAGATACACAGTGAGAGGAAGTGAATCTGAAGCCAAGCAAAAACCTTCCTTTTTTCAGAGCAGCTCTTCAACTTGACTGAGCCTCAGACCTTGGGTTATTCAATTATTCACTGTGTCTCAAGAAAATTTGCCCTCTAATGGGAGCACATAACTCTCAGGAAATTTGAGAATTCATATAAAATAATTTATCATTGATTTAAGTAGCAAGGTATTTCAAATCTTTCCTGGAAATAAGAAAAAAAATAAAACAATTTTTGTGTTACCGGTTTATGGCCAGGAGGGTAAAACAAGTTGTATCAGAGAGTTTAATGTGTGGTTAAGGCAGTGGTGTAAAGCTGAAGGTTTTGGTTATGTAAGTCATGATGTCAGTAGGTGGTCTAATAGGGAGTTGTTTAAGAGGGATGGTTTGCATCCATCATACAGAGGTGCCCAGGTGCTCGGTGAGGAATTCAGAACTTTTTTGGACAGGCATTTAAACTAGGTAAAGGGGACAGAGATGTAACAGATGTGGAGGATTTCTGTCCCCGACCAATGAGGATCAATCAGTTTCTGGAAGCTTATGAAAAGGGAGCTGTAAATAAAATAGATGTAGTTATTGATGATAAGGGGCAAACTAATAATGAAAATAATGTTCTTTGGGTAATGTACACAAATGCTCGAAGCTTGAGCAACAAGCTCTGTGAGTTAATGGCCATAATATCTAGAGATAATTTGGATCTGGTTGCCATAACTGAGACATGGTTTAAGGATTCTAATGAATGGGAAATATCCATACCAGGATATACACTGTATAGGAAGGATAGAATAGAGAGAAGGGGAGGTGGAGTAGCCATTTATGTTAAAGAAAGTCTAAAAACAATACTAATTCAAAATGCATGTAAAGATCTGGAAACCCTCTGGATTTGCATGCAAAATAAAGACGGTTCTGTCATTAGAATTGGGGTGATCTATAGGCCTCCAGGGCAATCTGAGGAACATGACAACAAGATGGTGGATGAGATTACCCTAATGGCAGTAAAGGGAGATATTGTGGTTATGGGTGATTTCAACATGCCTGACGTTGACTGGAATATCCCCAGTGCCCTTACATGCAAAAGTAAGAATATAGTAGAGGCCTTTACAGGAGCAGCTATGGCATAGCTAGTTAAGACACCAACTAGAGGGGAGAATATTCTAGATTTAGTTTTTACCAATGGGAATCGGGTTTCAGAGGTCAAGGTGGGAGAAAATTTAGGTTGCAGTGACCATCTATGTTTGTGGTTTGATGTAAAAACTGATGGTGAGCAATCCTATACTGCAACCAAAGTATTGGATTTCAGAAAAACAAATTTTAATGCAATGGGGGAATATTTAAATAATGAATTAAAGGGGAGGGATAAAATGGCAGGAGCAAGCACCCAGTGGACTGTATTAAAAAAGGCCATCTTAAAAGCCACAAGACTTTATGTAAAGCAAGTAACTAAAGGTAAAAGGAAGAAGAAACCGCTATGGTTTAGCAATGATGTAAGGGCTATAGTCAATGAAAAAAAGGCTGCCTATAGGAGGTATAAGGAGTCTGGAAGTATAGCTGATAGAGAGGTGTATAAAATGAGACAGAAGGAGGCGAAACAGATAATATATGCTGCTAAAGCCTCAAAAGAGGAAGAAATTGCCAAATCTGTAAAGAAGGGGGATAAAACCTTCTTCAGATATATTAGTGATAGGAAGAAGAAAAACTGCAGCATCACAAAGCTTAGTACCGGAAATAATACATGCATTGATGGGAATAAGGAGATCGCTGACCATTTCAATAGCTACTTCTGTTCAGTTTTCTCAAAAGACACCTTACAAAATAATAATAATACTATAGAGGGATATAGCATTGCTTCCAGCTGTACGGATTCAGCTCCAGTAATCTTAGAAGCCGATGTCTTAGAAGAACTTGAAAGATTAAAGATAAATAAGGCAATGGGTCCAGATGGCATCCACCCCAGAGTTCTTAACCCTGCTGTTCTGTTCGAAAAAAGTTCCTAATGTTATGTTCCCGGGTCACCCTGACCCGGACCGAAAACTCTTCATTTGCAGTGCTTATGTTTGGTCTTTTTGAAAGCTTTTTTCACCTGGAAACATGTTTGAACATTTCTGCACACAATGGAATGAAAATTGAACTGAAAAAATTAATCCTTATTGGTTTATTTTGCACATAAATGTGCCTCCCCCCCCGTTTTTGTGAAAGTTTTTTCAATTTATGGATAGTTTTGCTTGCAAAATCCATTCTATTTTACTAAAGTTGGTGTGGGATTGGTAGCTTGAACATTTCTGCACACAATGATATGAAAATTGAACTGAGAAAATTAATCCTTATTGGTTTATTTTGCTCATAAATGGGCCCCCATGCTTATACTCAAATAGGCTTATACTCGAGTAGGCTTATACTCGAGTATAAAATGATATGGTCTTATATTCAAAAATAAACCAATAAGAATCATTTTTTTTCAGTTCATTTCTATTTTTCTTATGTTTAGGATTGTTCAATTTAGTATATCAAAACTTTTGAGTTTATTGATAATTTTGCCTGCAAAATGCATTCTATTTTACTATTCTATTTTGGTGTGGGATTGGTAGCTTGAACCTTTCTGAACATAATGATATGAAAATTAAACTGAAAAAATGATCCTTATTGGTTTATTTTGCTCATAAATGGGCCCCCATGCTTATACTCAAATAGGCTTATACTCGAGTAGGCTTATACTCGAGTATAAAACAATAAACCAATAAGAGTCATTTTTTTCAGTTCATTTATATTTTTCTTATGTTCAGGATTGTTCAATTTAGTATATCAAACCTTTTGGGGGAAAATTCCTTAGGGATTTGTAGCCTTAAAAAATATAAATTGACACGAAATTCAAAAAGGATGGGGGGAGGGGCTTTTTGATCAAAATAAAAATATAAGTCTCAATTTTTCCAGTTCAATTTTCATATCATTATGTTCATAAATGTTCAAACTAGTTTTCCAGTGGAAAAAGTTTTCAAAAAGACCAAATTCAAGTACCTAAAAAAAATCATTTTGATCCGGGTCTATATGACCCGAACAGAGTAAATGTGACTTTTTTTTTGCCAAGAAAAAATTTTTCCCCCCACCCCCACAAATATTTTTTTGATGATCAGCATTGTTAAATTGAGTAAATGAATGCGTAAGATTTTAAAGAATATTTCGGATTTGGAGCATAAAAAAATAAAAAGTGAAAATTGTTGCAAGCAGCCAGGGGGGGGGGAGGCCTTATTTCTGATGTTAAAAAAACAGTAAGAATCATTTTTTTCAGTTCCTTTATATTTTTCTTATATTCAGAAATGTTCAAGGTACCATTCCCACACCAACTCCAGTAAAATAGACTGCATTTTGCAAGCAAAACTATCCATAAATTGAAAAAACTTTCACAAAAACGGGGGGGGAGGCACATTTATGGGCAAAATAAACCAATAAGGATTAATTTTTTCAGTTCAATTTTCATTCCATTGTGTGAAGAAATGTTCAGACTACTTTCCAAGTGAAAAAAGCTTTCAAAAAGACCAAACATAAGCACTGCAAATGAAGAGTTTTCGGTCCGGGTCAGGGTGACCCGGGAACATAACATTAGGGAGGTTTTTTTTTTCAGCAAGAAAGAAACCTCCCACCCCCCCAAAAAAATTCTCATAGAGAGAACCCCTGAAATGATGAAAAGTCATGAAATTTCAAGTTTCAGATATGCAGGGAAAAATTTTTACAGGGTCTCAAACCTTGATTTCGGGTCTCACAGACCCGAACAGAACAGCAGGGTTAAAAAGAATAGGACCCAGAACAGACCCTTGTGGCACACCGCTTGTAACCTGTCTCTGCTCAGAATACTCACCATTAACAATAACTCTCTGATGTCTATGCTTCAGACAGCTTGAAATCCACTGAACTATCCAGGGATTAAGTCCAATCTTCACTAATTTATCTATCAGCTCTTTATGTGGAACCGTATCAAAGGCTTTGCTGAAGTCCAGATAGGCAATATCCACGGCACCACCTTGATCCAACACCTTTGTGACATAGTCAAAGAACTCAATGAGATTAGTCTGACACGATTTGCCTTCAGTAAAGCCATGCTGATTTGGGTCCAATAAGTTATTGTTTTTTAGATGCTGATTTATCCTCTTTTTGAGTAGAGTCTCCATCATTTTAACTACAACTGATGTCAAGCTAACTGGCCTGTAGTTACCAGCTTCTTCTCTACTGCCCTTCTTGTGGATAGGCACAACACTGGCCAATCTCCAATCCTCAGGAACATCTCCTGTTAACAGGGATTTGTTAAACAAATCAGTCAGCAATTACAGATCTGAGTTCTTTAAAAACAGACACACAATTTTTTTCTGTATCAATTTGAATATTATTTTTGTTGTAGCTGTTTCTGTAATAAAGAACTGAAAAGATTTGAAGAAAAATACCTGTGCGAGTAGAGTACAATGCACAAAAGGAAGCTGAGAATTGTTATATGTTTATAACTTTAGCTTCATTTGTCAGAGAAAAGATGTAATGTATTTCAAACCTTTCCTGGAAATAAAAAGAAAATGAGGAGATTCTTTTTTCTATATTACCGAACAGTTTCTTCTTCCCTGTTTGCAAGGTGATCAATCTTGGCGGGTGGGGGTGGCAGGAATGGAATAGAATATTGATCCTTTAATATTATGGCAGAAAACTTGAAATGAAACTTCAGAATGAACCTTCTAAACATATAAACTACCACACCAGTGAGGAAATATCTGCACCAAAAGAATCTTCTTGAAGAATTTGGAGCATGACTCCTTCCTTGTTTTGCCACTGGGGGGCAATGTTGTTGCATGAAATCCCATTGTTGATGCAGTGGGGGAGGGAATAAAACAACTATGATGAGATGTTTGGGAGCAGGGCCGCCGATAGACTGGTATTACTGGGAGTGGCGTCACGGGCCCGGGCCAAGGGGGGGCCCGGCGCCCGCCAAAACCTCCCCAACCCCGATTGAGACAAACTCTGCCACTGCGGAGCTTCTCCGACCGCGGCCCGCACCAAGACAACAAAAGAGCCAGGGCTTGCACGACCGGTGAGGGGGGGGACTCCGTTCCGAAGCTCCCAGGGGATCCCCTTCCCTCCCACGGCCGGGAGGGGAACGAAGAAGGGGGAAGCGAAGAGAGAAGGCTGGCAGGTGCCAGTTTTTGTATGGCCCGAACGAGTCGCCTCTCTCTCTCTCTCTCCGTCTCTCCACGCCCGGCCGCAGACAAAGGAGCCACTCGGCGCCATCCTGCAAGGCGCAGGGAAGGTGGAAAGGGTGGGAGGTGGTCAGATCTCTCCCCCCGGGGCAGGGGAGGGAAAGTGGGGGCGAGGCAAGAGAGAGGGGGGAGGCCGGAAGGAGGGGAGAAAGCGGGAAGGCTTGGCTGCCGGGTAGCTGAAAAGGAAGAAGCCGGTTTTGGAGCTGCCCCCTTAAAACGCGAAGCGCGGAGCCGGTGTGGGCACCATGGCTCCGTCTTGCAGGAGGTGGCTCGCCAACGAGGGAAGCAAGCATCTGCTCGCGACGGCCAGCAATGCTGCTGATAGCAACCACCCGATTGCTGGGAAGGCGTCTCAAAAGCCTCCTCAGAGGGTTTAAAGCAGGGGCTGGAAGATTGCCCCCCCCCGCATTTTGAAAGGGAGAATCCAGCAGTCAAAAGAGATGAGAGCTGATCATTGTGAGTGCTGAGACAGAGTTGTAAAACTTCGGAGAGATGGGTGGGGGTTTGGTAGAGGGAGGACGAAGCTTCGGAGAGGGAGGATGAAAAGGCAGGAGGGGCTGGAGTCAAGTGCCTGGCAGCACGTCTCTTCCCCACCCCGTTTCCCTCCAACACGACCGACCGGGTCCCCCCCCCGGTTTTGGAGCCATTGGGATCTGTTCTGGGACGATCCTTCCTTTATTTCTTTATTGGCCAAGTATGATTGGATACACAAGGGAGGAGAGATAAACATATGAGAAAGTGAAGGGGAGACAGAGGGAGCGGATGCAGGAATGAAGAGACCTGGAAGGAGAGAATGAGAGAGAAAGAAAAGAGAGAAATGGAGGGAGGAAGAAGGAAGAATGAAATGAATGGAGGGAAAGAGGGTGGAAGGACCTTTGGGGGGTAATTTCTTTCTCTCTCAACATTCAAATAATACAATGCACCATCTAATTTTCCACGAATAAAATGCTGTATTTTCTTAGTAAGTAATATCAATCATCCCAAAAGTTGCAAAAGGTTTTTTTCTAATTTTGTCATCCAGTTACATACATTTTCTTTTAGTTAAATTCCCTCCTTAATGTTCCTTCAAAAATATTTCTAACTTATTAACCAGTATGCCAAAGTGCTAAATTCAATTCCATTTATGCATTAATCCAAATCAGTATCACCTACTGCATATCGTATTATAATCAATACTTCTAACTTTATTAAAACAGATCAGCAATTCCTAAATTCATATATCTAAATAGAAAAATAGAAGTTAAAAAACAGCAAACAAAACAATACTCTAAGCTTAATCAACCCTTGTCAAACTCCAATTTCTTCAATCTGAGCAGAACTTTGAACCAAACCCTTTTTTTATTTTTTGTATCCCCTTTTCCATTTTATTCTTTCTATTCTTCCTTCTAGGAAGAAAGGATTTTGTTAGAAAAATAAAGGGGTTATTGGATCAAACTTTGGACACTTGACAAGTTAGTTATGATGGTGGCCATGTCCCAGGGTTATGTGAACATCTTTTGGGATGTTCAAGCAGCTGCAAGGATTAACTTAATGACTGTGGCAAGAAAGGTGGTAAAGTGAGGCAGAACTCACTTAATAACCGTCTTACTCAGGAGATAGAAACATTGGCCTCATTGGTTCATTTACTGATGGTTCAAAGTCGCAACGGCCCTGAATAAAGTGACATGGCCCTTTTTAACAATTAGCAACTTCGCAGCAGCCCGATGATTGGAGGATCAAAACTTTGCTGCCGTTTCATTTTTATGACCGTTGCTGTGTGTCCTGAGGTCACGTGACCCCCTTTTGTTTCTAACCGATCCATGCCCAGGCATGGAAATGTGCCGCTCAGACATTATACTTTTTCTGCTCACACTGAAAAAAAATTAGAGGGAACACTGCTTGAAGATATCTGGCTGGGGAATTCTGGGAGTTGAAGTCCAGATATCTTCAGGTTGCCAAGGTTGGGAAACACTGGCCTATGGGACCGCCTCGCTTGGTGTAAAGCGGGAAATGATCCCCGGGGGATGGAGTGGCTCGGTGACTTAAAGTAGTTTTAAAATGGCGGGGGGCCCAGACACTTAGGCTGTATGGGGCCCCAAAATTCCTGATGGCGGCCCTGTTTGGGAGGCTGGCTACTTTTTAATTTTATTTGTAAAATAATTCAATGAAAAGTTCTCCAGAAAGTTTTACACCATTCTGTATCAAGTGAGAGATTGAATTTAATTTCAACATGAATTAAGGTTCTGAAGTGAGTGGACCAGAGGTGGGTTCCTATCAATGTGCCTCGGTAGTGGCCAGCCAATTGCACAATTTGCACATAACAGTTTCAGGGCTGTCTTTCCAGATTTGGCAAAGCAAAAGCAAAAAATCATCATTAATAAAGTTTATTCTCAATACTTTGAATCATTTTGAGACAAGTTATTTTTTTCCAGGATTTTCTTTCAGTTGATGTACAAAAAACCTGTCCCTTTCTCCTATTAACTCATAGGGAAAAATGACCCTTTTCATAGGCCAGGAATATTAATTGCAAAATGCACATGGGTGTTGTGTTCACTGAAATGTATTGATCAATGAATTGAGGCGCTCTTTTATTCAGACAGATATGTAAATTGAGACACAGTTTCCTCTTTAAAGGAGCCCTTTGGTTTCCCTCTTTAGGCAACACCCACCAATATCAACCTTCTGCTATTTCCTGAAATCTCTCCGGTCAATTTCCTCCATTGATTACTGAGCAAAAATGTGGTTAAACCTGGTGTCCTTACTAGTAGTCCTCAAAGGTAATTATATAATTACTACCATATGGAAAGTTTATTTCCATGTTTTGATCTTGTATGAAGAAGATCTAATTGAAAAAAAAATCTTTTCAGGAGCCCAGTCTCAAGTACAGTTGGTGGAGTCTGGAGGGGATGTGAGAAGCCCTGGAGGGTCCCTCCGTCTCTCCTGCCAAGCCTCTGGATTCACCTTCAGCAGCTATAGTATGAACTGGGTGAGACAGGCCCCAGGGAAAGGCTTCGAATGGGTGACATACATAAACGACAATTCTGGAGATATTTACTACTCAGACAAAGTGAAGGGTCGCTTCACCGTTTCCAGGGATAATGGGAAAATCCAGCTGTATCTGCAAATGAACAGCCTCAAAGTTGAAGACACGACAGTCTATTACTGTACAAGAGACACAGTGAGAGGAAGTGAATCTGAAGCCAAGCAAAAACCTTCCTTTTTTCACAGCAGCTCTTCAACTTTACTGAGTCACAGACCCTGGTTTCTCATTGAGGATTGTTTTTTTGTTGCCTCTATCATAATTCACTGTGTCTCAAGAACATTTGCCCTCTAAGACGGGAACAAACTCACAGTGAATTTGGAAATTTATATAAAATAATTTATCATTGATTTTTGTCACCAGAGAAAGTGTCAAGGTATTTCAAACATTCCCTGGAAATGGAGGCAGCGGGGAGGAAACTCTCTGTTTCTCTTTTAATACAATGAATATTGTTATATCTTTGTATACCACCAATACGCACTTGACAAAACAAATAATGTAAATGGTCTTTCATCACAGAAAAAGCGATGTAGAATCATGAAGCTGACTAAAGACTGTAAGGCAGATATTTTATTCTTGTCAGAGACCCATAAGGGAAGGGAAAAAACAAATAAATTAGTAACAAATATTGAATGGGAAAGAGTTTATCAATAAAAAGGAACGAACAAATCCAAAGGGGTGGCAATTTTGGTTCATAGAAGAGTGGATTTTCAGTTAAACAATATTAAGAGAGACAAGGATGGTAGAATGTTATTTATTAAGGGGAAAATAAGAAATAATCTAGTAACTCTAGCGGTTATTTATGCCCCTAACGTAAATGCAAAACAATTTATAATAAATGTAAAACGGAACAGGTGATTTTAATTTGGAATTAACAACAGGGAAGGGGGATAAGAAAAAGTTACATTTAAATAAAATTAATATGATGGACCTTCATCAAAATGTGGTTAAAAGAGATACTTTCTATTCTGCAAGACATAATAAATTTAGCTGTATAGATTACATGTTAATTAATAAAACAGATAAGGTTAAGTTGAAGAAAGCAGAAGTGAAAGCCATCTGGCTATCAGATCATGCTCCTATGTTAGCTGTGTTAGAAATAGGGGTTTGTAACAAACAAAGAATTTGGAGGTATAACCCCATTGTCTCTGCAAATGAGGAGAGCAGAACTAAATTACAAAAGGAACTCAATGGATTTTTTAGTATTAATGCAACAGGAGAGGTTAAAGCAGTGATGAGGGGTAACTGCATTAGTACGGAAGCTTTCCTTAGGAAATCCTGGAATGTTAAGAGGAATAATCTATTAAAAGAGATAGAATTAATCCAAGAAACCTTAAAAATTACAAGAAACAGAGAATGGAATTTATTATTATCATTTAAGAAAAAGCAATTGCAATTACTTGATGAGGAAAATTGGAATAAAATGAAGATGATTATGAAACATAGAATTAGAAGCTGGAACAACAAATCTATGAAGCAAATGGTACATTATTTTAAAAAAAGAAAAGAGAAATCTTTTATCTCTGCTTTAAAAGATAAGGATGGTCTAATAAAACGTAATACTGTAGAAATGGAAAAAATAATGAGAGACTTTTATGGGGAATTATATAAAAAAGAGTATGTTGTTTCACAAACTTCAGAGGTTAAAAAGCAATTAAAGAAAGAGGACAGTCAAATGTTAAATGCAAAAATTACAAGTGAGGAGATATCTAGAGTTATTAAGGGATTGAAACCTGCTAAAGCTCCTTGTCCAGATGGTTTTACAGCTGAATATTATAAAGTGTATATGAATGAATTATTACCGTATATGGAGAAATTGTTTAATAATGTAATGGAAACTTTTGAAACTCCACAGATGTGGAAAATGTCAGAAATTATAACGGTCCCAAAACCAGATCGTGATTTAACGGATCCTAGTTCCTATCGCCCCATTAGCTTGTTAAATCAGGACTACAAGATATTTATGAAAATATTGGCAAATAGGGTGGAGAATATATTACCAAAAATAATTGGAGAAGATCAATATGGATTTGTGAAAGGAAGGAAAATCTTTGAACCAATAAGAAACGTGATTAATGTTCTACATCATGATACCAGTACCAAAAGGAAATTAAGCATTTTAAAATTAGATGTTTATAAGGCCTTTGATAAAGTTAATCATGAATACCTATTTCAACTATGTAAAGATTTAAATATGGGAAATAAATTTTGTAAAGTTATAGAAACAATATATAAGGATAATGTAGCTCAAATTAGAGTAAATGGCAATAGAACAGAAATGATTAAAATTCAAAATGGAACTAAACAGGGTTGCCCATTATCCCCAATGCTATTTGCATTAGCAATCGAGACCTTAGCAAATAAAATTAGAAATGATAAGGAATGGAGAGGCTATCAAATAGGGGAACTTGAATTGAAATTAAACTTATTTGCAGATGATGCTATAGTAATGTCTGAAACCCCAATTGAAATGATGAAAAAAATAATGATATTACTTCAAGAATTTAAAGATCAATCTGGGCTTAAGGTTAATATAGAAAAATCAGAGATAATATGCTTAAATACTGGCCCCAAAGAGCAAATTGAAATTCAAAAAATCTCAGGATTGAAATTAGGTTGTAAAAAAATGAAATATTTGGGAATTTGGTTATTTAAAAATCCATCAAAAATAACAACGGCGAATTATAACTTAATATGGAAAAAAATCCAGAAGCAGATCAAAAATTGGAAGGGAAAAAATTTAGGAAGAATGGCTAAGATAAGGGCCCTCAAGATGATGATAATACCAAAGATGATGTATTTGTTTCAAGTTTTACCAGGCAGTTTTCCTGAGGCAAAATTAAGAGAATGGGATAATAGACTAAACTTTTGGATTGAAGGAGAGAAAAAATCTAGAATAAGGAAGCATTGGCAGTATGCACAAGAAAAAGAAGGAGGTTGGGGAAGCCCATCTCTAGTATTATATAGAAATGCATTTCAAATTGAAAGGTTAATCGAGCTACAGTTATGGGGGGAAAAGAAATGGGTAGAATTAGAAAGAGAAATTAATAATATAAATAATAAAGAATTATTATTTAAAAGTTGGAATAGAATTGAAACCAGTACCCTAAGTGATTCTTTTAAAGCATGTTTAGAAATATGGCTTAAATGGCAGAGGACAAGTGGAATAAAGTTATCCAAGCTATCAACGTTGCGTGCACTGAATATAGGGGATGAGGCTAATTTAATTAGAATTATTAAAATATTAAATAGTAAAGGGGTAATGAGAATGGAACAGTTATATGAGAAAGATGGAAGAGTTAGTAGAACTAGATTGGAATGGTTGATCGGTAAACAGCAATGGTTGCAGATTAATGCAATATGTACATGTTTAAATAAAAGTGAGAATAAAGAAGCCTTCTTACGAGAAGAAAATAGTTTGGAAAAAATAATAAGGGTAAAGATAAATGAAAGTAAAGGACAAGCCAGTAACATATATAGAATGCTATTGCAGAGGCAAGAAGAAGTAGTTAAAAGTTTAACAAGATGTTGGCAGGATGACTTACAAATAGACGAAAGAGAAATGGAAGAAATAATAGTAAACACGAGAGTTAAAGAGATGAGAAGAAAAATCTTACATAAGTGGTATTATACACCTGCCCAACTTGCATACTTCCAGGGGAAAGAGAAAGGTAAATGCTGGCATGGATGCCAGAAAAAAGGAATCTTTATGCACATGATCTGGGAATGTATAGAAATACAGAAATTCTGGAAGGTAGTCCAGAATGAAATTAATAAAATGTTAAACATTAATTGGATAATTACAAAAGAAACAGCAATCTTAATTAAATATAGGGAACTGGGAGAATCTAAAGAAATTAAAACTGTAGCATTGGAAAGTGCTCAAGCGGTGATAGTATTAGGATGGAAAGACTCTACAAAATGGACACTACAGAATTGGTATTGGTACATGGTGGATTACATACATTTTGAAATTATGGAAATAAGATTAAATAATTTTGATGAGAATAAACTAGAGAAGCTGATGGTGCGATGGAACAAGGTAAAAGATTATATGTTAAGTAGAATCTGTGATGTAAATACGAAAAATAAATTACAATCACTCTTTTAGTAAAAAAAGCGTTCAAGATAGAGCCAAGGATCAATAGATAGACAAATAACTTAAAAGTCTTTGAATCCTCCTATAGGGGTGGTGGGGGTGACGGGGTGTGTGTGTTGTTTGGTGATGGGCACATGCACTGTGCACTGTTATATGTTTGTTTTTTGTAAACCAATAAAATCAATAAAATTTATTTTTTTAAAAAAGACAAAACAAATAAATAAGTAAAAATAAAAATAAATAAATATATTCAACTTTTGCCACTGGGGGGCAATGTTGTTACATGAATTCCCATTGTTGATGCAGTGGGGGAGGGAATAAAACAACTATGATGAGATGTTTGGGAGGCTGGCTACTTTTTAATTTTATTTGTAAAATAATTCAATGAAACGTTCCCCAGAAAGTTTTACACCATTCTGTATGATGTTTGAGTTAATGAACTCAATCTGTATAGTCTGGAAGACAGAAGGAAAAGGGGGGACATGATCGAAACATTTAAATATGTTAAAGGGTTAAATAGGGAAGTGTTTTTAACAGGAAAGTGAACACAAGAACAAGGGGACACAATCTGAAGTTAGTTGGGGGAAAGATCAAAGGCAACATGAGAAAGTATTATTTTACTGAAAGAGTAGTAGATCCTTGGAACAAACTTCCAGCAGACGTGGTTGGTAAATCCACAGTAACCGAATTTAAACATGCCTGGGATAAACATATATCCATTGTAAGATAAAATACAGGAAATAGTAAAAGGGCAGACTAGATGGACCATGGGGTCTTTTTCTGCCGTCAGTCTTCTATGTTTCTATGTTTCTATGTTTCTATGTGAGAGATTGGCAAAAACCTTCCTTTTTTCACAGCAGCTTTTCAACTTGACTGAACCTCAGACCCAATGAGTTTGCGTGTATACTATCGTGCATGCATGAGCATCCACATCCATAACTCAATGCCTGGGGAGGGTGAAAACAACTCCTTCCTGGAGGCCCTCTGGAGGTCAGAAATGGCCTATTTCCAAACATCTAGTCGGCCCAGTAGGCTTGTGTTCAAGGGTGGGCTGCTACCTGGATTGGGGGGGGGGGTTTGCAATGGGGGTAGTGAAAATAGATCTCCACCCCAGTACACTCAGTTTGCACTGAAAGATGTTGAAATTAAATGCATAAGCCACGCCCACCCATCACTGCTCATGTTTCACCCTCCCCAGGCTCCAAAGGCTTCCCTTGAGCTGGGGGAGGGTAAAAATGTCCTTGCCCATTCCCCTGGAGGTTCTCTGGAAGCCAAAAATGCCCTCCCAGAGCGAAAGATCAGCTAGCTGTCATACACATGAGTGCTGAAGCTCAGCTAGGTCAATGGCTCATGTGCCAGCAGACATGGCTCTGTGTGCCACATGTGGCATCCATGTCATAGGTTCACTATCACTGACCTAGAGCAATGATGGCAAACTTCTTTTCCTTTGGGAGCCCAATGTGTGTGCACGGGCACTGTCGCAGGTTCCTGAGTGCCCACACCCATAATGCAATGACCCTCCTGCATCTCCCTCCCCTACACGTGAGTGCACGGGACACCTCCCCCACTTTGGCCTCACTTCCCAAAACAGCCGTGGGAGGGGGGAAAGGCCTCCTGCCCCCAAATGGAGCTATGAGGGGGGGGAAGTCTCCCATCCCCAGAGTGGTGGTGAGGGCACACTTCCCCAAATGGAGCTGGAAGCAGGGGGAAAAGCCTCCCATCCTCAAACGGAGCTGGGAAGGAGGGAATGCCTCTTTCTCCAAAAAGAACTGTGAGAGGGGAAAAGCTTCCCATCCCCAAATGGAGTTGGGAAGGGGAAAAAGCCTCCTTTCTCCAAGACAGAACTGGGAGGTGAGGAGAGCCTCTTTACCCAAATGGAGCTGAGGGGAAAAGCCTCCCATCCCCAAACAGAACTGGGAGGGTGGGAAAGCTTTTTTTCTCCAAACAGAACTGGGAGGGCGGGGTAAGCCTTGCATGCCCAAACAGCGCTGGGTCTGTGAAAGCAACAGCAACAGAAATTGAGGAGAAAGCATGGGCTTGTCTGACCCAAAAATCACCTGACCAGCAAGAGGAGAATGCACCTGTGCAGTGGAGCTGACTTAGTCAATGGCTCAGGTTCCTGCAGAGAGGGCTCCACATGCCACCTCTGGCAGCCTGTTATAGGTTCACCATCGCAAATCTAGAGCAAACAAAATGTCTTGGATAATACAAAGATAATTGTGTATCATTCCATTTGTATTGATAGGCTGTACTTGGTCACGATGTGACTTAAGTTTTTGAGTCGATTGGATTCAATTATTCTAGCATTCAAAGTGTTTCTTAAAGCTCAACTGCCATTCAATATATTTGGGGTGTTTCATAAAATAAATAAAGCTTAAGGAAGCACTTCGATAGCAAACTCAGATATTCAAGCTGATGTGTTATAAGTAAATTTATTCGTTAATATCTGGAATCATTTTGAGAATGGCTGAATTTTTTTTCTTTTTAAAAAAAGAACTCTTTTTATTGTTCATATACAGTAAATTGGTCTCAATTCCTACTAATTGAAAATGTACCTGAACCATTTTCTTAGGACTGTAATGTAAATTGCAAAATGTACAAGAACGTTATATTCATATAAATAGCTTAGTCAATGACCTATAACGCTCCTTTATCCCAACAGATATGCAAATCGAAGACCAAATTCCCCTTTAAAGAAGCCCTATGGTTTGTCTCTTCAGAAAATACCCACAAACATAAACCTTGTGCTATTGCATGAAACCTCTCATGTCAATTTCCTCCATTGATAAGTGAGTAAAAATGTGGTTAATCCTGGTGTCCTTACTAGTAGTCCTCAAAGGTAATTATATAATTATTACCATATGAAAAGTTTATTTCCATGTTTTGATTTGTATGAAGAAGATCTAATTTTAAAAAAATCTTTTCAGGAGTCCAGTCCCAAGTCCAGTTGGTGGAGTCTGGAGGGGATGTGAGAAGCCCTGGAGGGTCCCTCCGTCTCTCCTGCCAAGCCTCTGGATTCACCTTCAGCAGCTATAGTATGGACTGGGTGAGACAGGCCCCAGGGAAAGGCCTGGAATGGGTGACATACATTAACTCTGCTTCTAGCACTATTTACTACTCTGACAAAGTGAAGGGACGCTTCACCGTTTCCAGGGACAATGGGAAAAGCCAGCTGTATCTGCAAATGAACAGCCTCAAAGTGGAAGACACAGCAGTCTATTACTGTGCTAGAGACACAGTGAGAGGAAGTGAATCTGAAGCCAAGCAAAAACCTTCCTTTTTTCAGAGCAGCTCTTCAAATTGACTGAGCCTCAGATCCTGGTTTCTCATTGAGGATTGAGGGGTTTTTTTGTTACCTCTATCATAATTCACTGTGTCTCAAGAAAATTTGCCCTCTAATAGGGGCACAAAACTCACAGTGAATTTGGGGATTTATATAAAATAATTTATCATTTATTTTTGTCACCAGAGAACGTGTCAAGGTATTTCAAACATTCCCTGGAAATGGAGGCAGCGGGGAGGAATCTCTCCGTTTCTCTTTTAATACAATAAATATTGTTATATCTTTGTATACCACCAATATGCCCTTGACAAAATAAATAAATAAGTAAAAATAAAAATAAATAAATATATTCAACCATCCAGAGGATTTTTAAAGTTTCTCTCAATAGAAATCAAAAGAACCTAGCATCTCAGGAGAGTACAATCTTTACTAGGAAGCCATGTATGACTTTACACCAGACAATCTAGAGAAAACAAAATATTTTGGATAATACAATGATAATTGGTTTTTACTCTGTTTGCATTGAGAGCCTGTATTTGGTCATAATGTGATTTAAGTTTCTGAGTTGAGTTGATTCAATGTAGCATTCAAAGTGTTCCTTATAACTCAACTGTCATTTAATGTATTTGGGATGTTCCATGAAGATGGTCAATAATTTTGAAGGTGGTTCCCGTCTTCTAAGAGAAGGGAGTCTCTGACTGCAAACCTCCACTGCCTTGTGGCTATATCCATAATTCGAAAAGGCTTTAGGAGTAAAACTTGAGGCAAAATCCAGAACCGGAGCAGCAGAAGCAGTTCATGACTCTGCACAGCCACAGTCTCATAATTCCTTTGATGTAGCTGGAACCAAACTAATTGGCTTTACCATTCCATTGGATTCTTTCAGATGAGTTGAAAGGGGGGAATCTGCTGCTTGGGTAACAGTCTGTCCTTCATACTAGGCCACCTATTCCAGAGAGGTTACTCCAGCTTTACCTAGGGCATTTGAGGAACTCTTTCCAGAGTATGATATTGATGGTGTTGCATAAAATAAACAAAGCTTAAGGAAGCATTTTGGTACCAAACATTGTAGTAACTCTGATGTTCAAGCTGATCTATTATAACTAATTTTATTCTCTAATATCTGGAAACATTTTGAGAATGGCTGATTTTTTTTCTTTAAAAGAAAATAACTTTTATTTTAGTTCATATACAATAAATTGGACGTTTTTCCTATTAACTCAAGGGGGGAAATGGGTTTGCACCCTTCTCTTAGGACTGGAGTCTAAAGACATACGAAAGTTATATTCATATAAATCACTGCTCGTGTTTCACCCTCCCAAAGCTCCAAAGCCTACCCTGGTAAAAATGCCCTCCCCATCCCTCCGGAGGTTCTCTAGAAGCCAAAAATGCCCTCCCAGAGCCTCTGCATGAGCGAAAGATCAGATGGCAGCCACAGATCCTTTAATATTGTGGCAGAAGATTTGAAATGAAACTTCAGAATGAACTGCCATTCATCTAGTGAGGAAATATCTGCACCAAAAGAATCTCCTTGAACAATTTGGAGCATAATTCCTTCCTTGCTTTTGCCACTGGGGGGCAATGTTGTTGCATGAAATCCCATTGTTGATGAAGTGGGGGAGGGAATAAAACAACTATGATGAGATGTTTGGGAGGCTGGCTACTTTTTAATTTTATTTCTAAAATAATTCAATGAAAAGTTCTCCAGAAAGTTTTACACCATTCTGTATGATGTGAGAGATTGAATTTAATCTCAACATGAATTAAGGTTCTGAAGTCAGTGGACCAGAGGTGGGTTCCTATCAATGTGCCTCAGTAGTGGCCAGCCAATTGCACAATTTGCACGTAACACTTTCAGGGCTGTCGTTCCCAATATGGCAAAGCAAAAGCAAAAAATCATCATTATTAAAGTTTATTCTCTAATACTTTGAATCATTTTGAGACAGGCTATTTTTTTCAGGATTTTCTTTCAGTTCATGTACAAAAAACATATCCCTTTCTCCTATTAACTCATAGGGAAAAATGACCCTTTTCATAGGCCTGGAATATTAATAGCAAAATGCACATGGAGGTTGTGTGCACTGAAATGTATTGATCAATGAATTGAGGGGCTCTTTTATTCAGACAGATATGTAAATTGAGACACAGTTTCCTCTTTAAAGGAGCCTTTTGGTTTCCCTCTTCAGGCGACACCCACCGATATCAACCTTCTGCTATTTCCTGAAATCTCTCCAGTCAATTTCCTCCATTGATTACTGAGCAAAAATGTGGTTAAACCTGGTGTCCTTACTGGTAGTCCTCAAAGGTTATTATATAATTATTCCCCGATGTAAAGTTTATTTCCATGCTGCGGTATTGCATGAAGAAGATCTAATTTTTTTAAAAAAATCTTTTCAGGAGTCCAGTCCCAAGTCCAGTTGGTGGAGTCTGGAGGGGATGTGAGAAGCCCTGGAGGGTCCCTCCGTCTCTCCTGCCAAGCCTCCGGATTCACCTTCAGCAGCTATGGAATGCACTGGGTGAGACAGGCCCCAGGGAAAGGCCTGGAATGGGTGACACTCATTAGCTCTGGTTCTAGCACATACTACTCAGACAAAGTGAAGAGTCGCTTCACCGTTTCCAGGGACAATGGGAAAAGCCAGCTGTATCTGCAAATGAACAGCCTCAAAGTTGAAGACACTGCAGTCTATTACTGTGCTAGAGACACAGTGAGAGGAAGTGAATCTGAAGCCAAGCAAAAACCTTCCTTTTTTCAGAGCACCTCTTCAACTTGACTGAACCTCAGACTGTGGGTTTCTCATTGAGGATTGTTTTTTTGTTGACTCTATCATAATTCACTGTGTCTCAAGAAAATTTGCCCTCTAATAGGGGCACAAAACTCACAGTGAATTTGGGAATTTATATGAAATAATTTATCATTTATTTTTGTCACCAGGGAAAGTGTCAAAGTATTTCAAACCTTCCCTGGAAATGGAGGCAGCGGAGAGGAAACTCTTATTAAATGTTACCACTATATTCGGTGAATAGGTAAAACAATTAATAAAATAAAAATTAATTAAAAATCGTGCCTCGGTCCCTTGAATAGCCAATTACAACTGATCCCCATCAAGTGACAACCTTAGGACTATTTTGTTTGTATGTATCCAATCGCACAGAGGGGTGAAATGGAAGAATGTGGGCCCAATTTTCCATGCACAGGCCACACCCACCCCAGCTCCATGAAAGGAAAAATGTCACAATGCATCCTATGACAGAAAGGTGATGTGGCGAGATTGACAGTCGTGAATATGAGTTTGCTGTTGAAATGTAAGATAATGAAAATGGCTTGAAAATTCCAGTTTTATCTTCCTTGTTTACATCTGGAATAGAACATTGGTCCTTTCATATCATACCAGAATTTAATTTAATTTATTTGACCCAATGCCAGCAGAGCCAGGTGTTTGTGGCCTTTAGGAAGGCCAGAAGGGTGGGAGCAGTAAGGACATCAGGGGGTAGTTGGTTCCATAGGGCTGGGGCAGCTACAGAGAAGGACCTCCCTCAAGCCTGGCAACCTGCATTGCTTAGTCAATGGAACCTGGAGAAGGCCCATTCTGTGTCATCTGTTACAGAGATTAGGGTATCTGGCAATTTTCCAAAGCACCAGAAAGTAACGTAAAGTAAACCACTCTAAACTCAACTGCAGGGAATATGATTTAGTAACTGAATAATTGATGCATGGGATTCAATAAAGACTCACCTAACCCCCAAAACATTACCATGAGTCTATCCACTGTTTACCTGTCCTGATTTCTATGAGGCAGTAAAGGATGTGCATAAGTGCACCAGAGTGCCTCTGTCCCCTGTTTCTCTTTTAATATAATAAATATTGTTATATCTTTGTATACTACCAATACGCACTTGACAAAACAAATAAATAAGTAAAAATAAAAATAAATAAATATATTCAACAATCCAGAAGATTTTAAAGTTCCTCTCAATGGAACTCAAAAGAACCTAGCATCTCAGGAGAGAACAATCTTTACTAGGACGTCATGTATGACTTTACACCAGACAATCTAGAGAAAACAAAATATTTTGGATAATACAATGATAATTGCTTTTCACTCTGTTTGCATTGAAAGGCTGTATTTGGTCATAATGTGATTTAAGTTTCTGAGTTGAGTTGATTCAATTAGTCTAGCGTTCAAAGTGTTCCTTATAACTCAACTGTCATTTAATGTATTTGGGATGTTCCATGAAGATTGTCAATCATTTTGAAGGTGGTTCCCATTCCATTGGATTATTTCAGAGTCGTGGAGAGGGGGGAATCTGTTGCTTGGGTAACCGTCTATCCTCCATACTTGGCCTCCTGCTCCAGAGAGTTTAATCCAGCTTTACCAGGGCATTTTAGGAACTCTTTGCAGAGCATGATACCGATGATGTTCGATAAAATAAACAAAGCTTAAGGAAGCACTTTGGTACCAAACATTGTAGTAACTCTGATGTTCAAGCTGATCTATTATAAGTAATTTTATTCTCTAATATCTGGAAATATTTTGAGAATGGCTGATTTTTTTTTCTTTAAAAGAAAAGAACTTTTCTTTTAGTTCATATATAATAAATTGGCCATTATTCCTATAAACTCACAGGGGGGGGGGGTTTGCACCCTTCTCTTAGGACTGGAGTCTAAAGGCATACAAAAGTTATATTCAGATAAATGTTTCAGTCAATGACCTGTAGGGCTCCTTTATCCCAACATATATGTAAATCAAGGGACAATTTCCCCTTTAAAAGAGCCCTGTAGTTTCCCTCTTCAGACAACACCCACAAATATAAACCTTGGGCTATTGCATGAAACCTCTCCTGTCAATTTCATCTATTCATTAGAGGAGTCAAAATGTGGTTATATTTTGTGTCCTTACTAGTAATGCTCAAAGGTAATTATTTCCCCTGTGTAGAATTTATTTCCATATTCTGCTATTGTATGAAGGAGATTACCTTTTAAAAGTACTCTTTTTTTAGGAGTCCAATCTCAAGTCCAGTTGGTGGAGTCTGGAGGGGATGTAAGAAGCCCTGGAGGGTCCCTCCGTATCTCCTGCCAAGCCTCCGGATTCACCTTTAGTAGCCACTCGATGGCTTGGGGGAGACAGGCTCCAGGGAAAGGACTGGAATGGGTTTCACATATCTACACTGATTCTAGTGGAAAATTCTACTCTGACAAAGTGAAGGGACGCTTCACCATCTCCAGGGACAATGCCAAAAGCCAGCTGTATCTGCAAATTAACGGCCTCAAAGCTGAAGACACGGCAGTCTATTACTGTGCAAGCGACACAGTGAGGGGAAGTGAATGTGAAGCCAGACAAGAACCTTCTTTTCTTCAGGACAGAGATTCAACTTGATTGAGCCATACAGTAGATCCTGGATTAGTCAATTGGATAACAAGATATTTCCAATCTTTGCTGGAAATGGAAGCCATGTGAAAAGATCCTATTGTCTTTATTTGGTGAACATATAAAACAGCTAAACTGTTTTCTAAACTATTCTAGACTAGACTAGACCAGACCAGACCAGACCAGACCAGACCAGACCAGACCAGACCAGACCAGACCAGACCAGGATAGAATAGAATAGAATAGAATAGAATAGATTTCTTTACTGGCCAAGTGTGATTCGACACACAAGAAACTTGTCTTGTTGCATACGCTCTCAGTGTACATAAAAGAAAATATAGATTTGTCAAGGAACATGTGGTACAACACTTATTGATTGTCATAGGGGTCAATTAAGTAATGAAGAAACAATCAATATTAATAAAAATATTAGGATACAAGCAACAAGTTACAGTCATAAAGTCCTAAGTGGGAGGGAATTATTTGTTCAGTAGAGTGATGGCATTCAGGGAAAAACTGTTCTTGTGTCTAGTTGTCTTGGTGTTCAGTGTTGTGCAGCAACTTTTTGAGGGTAGAAGTTGAAATAATTTGTATAGATATGAATATATACAACAATCCAGAAGATTTTAAAGTTTTTCTAAATGGAACTAAAAAGAGCATAGCATTCTGAGAGTGCACAATCCTCATTAGGTAGCAATGTTTGAGTTTACATCAGGCAACCTAGAGTAATGATGGTGAACCTTGTTCCTTGGGTGCCGAATAGCTTGTGTGAATACTATCTGTTAAATTGGAATAATTGGAAGGACGCGTTTAGCCTGATTCATTTTTATTAGGAACCAGCCTGTATAACAATATAACAGTTTAAGTGATACTATTTCCAATTCACGACTAAAAGATAAGGGGCGCGGCATGGTTTTCCTATTGAAAGGGCTTCCTTAGGGTATGCGCAGCTTTGAAAGCTGTTTATATTTTCCCGCCCGCTGTTTAGCCAATCAGCGGCCGGGTATGCAGATGAACTAGTTTATCATAAACTATTTACATACACTTATTTACATGAATACATAACACTATAGTGGATGTGCGAGCGCCCACATCCATAACTCAATGCCTGGGGAGAGTAAGAACAACTCCCCCCCTGAAGGCACTCTGGAGGGTGGAAAAGGCCTGTTTCCCAACATCTAGTGAGCCCAGTAGGCTTGTGTTCAAGGGTGGGCAGCTCCCTGGATGGGGGGAAATGCAGTGCGGTATTAAAAATGGAGCTCCACCCCAGACCATCTAATTTGCACTGAAAGATGTTGAAACTAAATACATAAGCCATGCCCACCCATCACTGCTCATGTTTCACCCTCCCAAAGCTCCAAAGGCTTCCCTGGAGCTGGGGGAGGGTAAAAATGCCCTCGCCATCCCCCTGGATGTTCTCTGGAAGCCAAAAATGCCCTCCCAGAGTCTCTGCGTGAGCGAAAGATCAACTAGCTGGCACACACATGAACGCTGGAGCAACGAATGAACCTTCTAAACATCTAAACCGCCATTCATCCAGTGAGGAAATATCTGCACCAAAAGAATCTCCTTGAAGAATTTAGAGCATGACTCCTTCCTTATTTTTGACACTGAGGGGCAATGTTGTTGCATGAAATCCCATTGTTGATGCAAGTGAGGGCAACAAGGTGGGGCGGGAATAATAGAACTATGATAAGATGTTTGGGAGGCTGGCTACTATTTAATTTTACTTCTATAATAATTCAATGAAAAGTTATCCAAATTTTACACCATTCTGTTTGAAGTGAGAGATTGAATTTCTTCTCACCATGAGTTAAGGATCTGAAGTGAGCGGACCAGAGGTAGGTTCCTACCAATGCCTTCCAGTAATGGCCAGGCGGCTTCAGTCCTATCTTTGCTGATCGGTATATATAACCACTTTTTAAAAAAAAATAATTTCCAGCTTTTTTGCTTCCGCGCAAAAAAGCACATGCTCCTGCGCAAAAAGGTGTACAAGACTTTTTGTGATTTTTCGCTTGTGTGGATGCGCAGAAGCAAAATTGCATGAGGGGATGCTCAGGTACATGTGGGGTTTTTTTTGCTTTTGCACATGGGCACCGGTGTGATGATAAGAAGAGCCCCCTACTGAAGTGGACTCAACTAGTCTAGCATTTGGCCTAACATGAAAACCCCGTTTGTTCAGGGCAATAGGCTGATGTTGTAAACCACTTAGAGAGGGCTGAAAAGCACTATAGAACAATGCATAAGTCTAAGAGCTATTGCTGTTCAAGTGTTCCTTTAAACTTATCTGCCATTTAATGTGTTTGCGGTGTATCATAAAGTGGAAAAAAAATGTTAAGGAAGCATTTTTCTGGCAAATATTCTAACTTTGATATTCTAATTTTTATATAAGCATTAATAATGTTTATTCTCTAATACTTTGAATCATATTGATTCAGGCTATTTTTTTAAAGGATTTTCTTTCATTTAGTGTACAAAAAACCTGTCCCTTGCTCCTATTAACTCATAGGAAAAAATGACCCTTTTCAAAGGCCTGGATTAATAATTGCAAAATGCACATGGAGGTTGTGTTCACTGAAATGTATTGATCGATGAATTGAGGGGCTCTTTTATTGAGACAGATATGTTAATTGAGACACAGTTTCCTCTTTAAAGGAGCCCTTTGGTTTCCCTCTTCAGGCGACACCCACCAATATCAACCTTCTGCTATTTCCTGAAATCTCTCCAGTCAATTTCCTCCATTCATTACTGAGCAAAATGTGGTTAAACCTGGTGTCCTTACTAGTAGTCCTCAAAGGTAATTATATAATTATTACTATATGAAAAGTTCATTTCCATGTTTTGATCTTGTATGATCTAATTAAAAAAAAATCTTTTTAGGAGCCCAGTCCCAAGTCCAGTTGGTGGAGTCTGGAGGGGATGTGAGAAGCCCTGGAGGGTCCCTCCGTCTCTCCTGCCAAGCTTCTGGATTCACCTTCAGCAGCTATGGGATGTACTGGGTGAGACAGGCCCCAGGGAAAGGCCTGGAATGGGTGACATACATTAGCTACAATTCTGCGACTATTTACTACTCAGACAAAGTGAAGGGTCACTTCACCATCTCCAGGGACAATGGGAAAAGCCAGCTGTATCTGCAAATGAACAGCCTCAAAGTTGAAGACACTGCAGTCTATTACTGTGCAGGAGACACAGTGAGAGGAAGTGAATCTGAAGCCAAGCAAAAACCTTCCTTTTTTCAGAGCAACTCTTCAACTTGACTGAGCCTCAAACCCTGATTTCTCATTGAGGATTGATTTTTAGTTGCCTCTATCATAATTCACTGTGTCTCAAGAAAATTTGCCCTCTAATAGGGGCACAAAACTCACAGTGAATTTGGGAATTTATATTAAATAATTTATCATTGATTTTTGTCACCAGAGAACGTGTCAAGGTATTTCAAACCTTCCCTGGAAATGGAGGCAGCAGGGAGGAAACTCTCAGTTTCTCTTTTAATACAATAAATATTGTTATATCTTTGTATACCACCAATATGCACTTGACAAAACAAATAAATAAGTAAAAATAAAAATAAATAAATATATTCAACAATCCAGAAGATTTTAAAGTTTCTCTCAATGGAACTCAAAAGAACCAAGCATCTCAGGAGAGTACAATCTTTACTAGGAAGCCATGTATGACTTTACACCAGACAATCTAGAGAAAACAAAATGTTTTGGATAATGCAATGATAACTGGTATTTACTCTGTTTGCATTGAGTGGCTGTATTTGGACATAATGTGCTTTAAGTTTCTGAGTCGAGTTGATTCAATTAGTTTAGCTTTCAAAGTGTTCCTTATAACTCAACTGTCATTTAATGTATTTGGGATGTTCCATGAAGATGGTCAAACGTTTTGAAGTTGGTTCCCATCTTCTCAGAGAAGGGAATCTCTGACTGCAAACCTCCCCTGCCTTGTGGCTATATCCATAATTCGAAAAGGCTTCAGGAGTAAACCTTGAGGCAAAATCCAGAGCCCCAGAAGCAGTTCATGACTCTGCACAGCCACAGTCTGATAATTCCTTTGATGTAGCTGGAACCAAACCCATTGGCTTTACCATTCCATTGGATTATTTCAGAGGCGTGGAGATGGGGGAATCTGCTGCTTGGATAACAGTCTATCATTCATACTAGGCCTCCTGTTCCGGAGAGGTTACTCCAGCTTCACCTAAGGCATTTTAGGAACTCCTTCCAGAGTGTGATACCAAAGATGTTCGATAAAATAAACAAAGCTTAAGGAAGCACTTTGGTACCAAACATTGTAGTAACTCTGATGTTCAAGCTGATCTATTATAACTAATTTTATTCTCTAATATCTGGAAACATTTTGAGAATGGCTGATTTTTTTTCTTTAAAAGAAAAGAACTTTTCTTTTAGTTCATATATAATAAATTGGCCATTATTCCTATTAACTCACAGGGGGGAAATAGGTTTGCACCCTTCTCTTAGGACTGGAGTCTAAAGACATACAAAAGTTATATTCATATAAATCACTGCTCATGTTTCACCCTCCCAAAGCTCCAAAGGCTTCCCTGAAGCTGGGGGAGGGTATAAATGCCCTCCCCATCCCTCCTGAGGTTCTCTGGAAGCCAAAAATGCCCGCCATTCATCTAGTGAGGAAATATCTGCACCAAAAGAATCACCTTGAAGAATTTGGAGCATGACTCCTTCCTTGCTTTTGCCACTGGGGGGCAATGTTGTTGTATGAAATCCCATTGTTGATGCAGTGGGGGAGGGAATAAATAACTATGATTACATGTTTGGGAGTCTGGCTACTTTTTAATTTTATTTCTAAAATAATTCAATGAAAAGTTATCCAGAAAGTTTTACACCATTCTGTATGATGTGAGAGATTGAATTTAATCTCAACATGAATTAAGGTTCTGAAGTGAGTGGACCAGAGGTGGGTTCCTATCAATGTGCCTCGGTAGTGGCCAGCCAATTCCACAATTTGCACGTAACAGTTTCAGGGCTGTCTTTCCCGATTTGGCAAAGCAAAAGCAAAAAGTCATCATTAATCTAGTTTGTTCTCAATACTTTGAATCATTTTGAGACAGGTTATTTTTTTCAGGATTTTCTTTCAGTTCATGTACCAAATACCTGTCCCTTTCTCCTATTTACTCATAGGGAAAAATGACCCTTTTCACAGGCCTGGAATATTAATAGCAAAATTCACATGGAGGTTGTGTTCCCTGAAATGTATTGATCAATGAATTGAGGGGCTCTTTTATTCAGACAGATATGTAAATTGAGACACAGTTTCCTCTTTAAAGGAGCCCTTTGGTTTCCCTCTTCTGGCGACACCCACCGATATCAACCTTCTGCTATTTCCTGAAATCTCTGCTGTCAATTTCCTCCATTGATTACTGAGCAAAAATGTGGTTAAACCTTGTGTCCTTACTAGTAGTCCTCAAAGGTAATTATATAATTATTCCCCTATGAAAGGTTTATTTCCATGTTTTGATTTGTATGAAGAAGGTCTAATTTTAAAAAAAAATCTTTTCAGGAGCCCGGTCCCAAGTCCAGTTGGTGGAGTCTGGAGGGGATGTGAGAAGCCCTGGAGGGTCCCTCCGCCTCTCCTGCCAAGCCTCTGGATTCACCTTCAGCAGCTCTGGGATGCACTGGGGGAGACAGGCCCCAGGAAAAGGCCTGGAATGGGTGACATACATTAGCTCCAGTTCTGGAACTATTTACTACTCAGACAAAGTGAAGAGTCGCTTCACCGTTTCCAGGGACAATGGGAAAAGCCAGCTGTATCTGCAAATGAACAGCCTCAAAGTTGAAGACACGGCAATCTATTACTGTGCTAGAGACACAGTGAGAGGAAGTGAATCTAAAGCCAAGCAAAAACATTCCTTTTTTCAGAGCAGCTTTTTAACTTGACTGAGCTTCAAACCCTGGTTTCTTATTGAAGATTGTTGTTGTTTTTTGTTACCTCTATCATAATTCACTGTGTCTCAAGAAAATTTGCCCTCTAATAGGGGCACAAAACTCACAGTGAATTTGGGAATTTATATAAAATAATTTATCATTGATTTTTGTCACCAGAGAAAGTGTCAAGGTATCTCAAACCTTCCCTGGAAATGGAGGCAGCGGGGAGGAAACTCTTATTAAATGTTACCACTATATTCGGTGAATAGGTAAAATAATTTATAAAATAAAAATTAATTAAAAATCGTGCCTCAGTCCTCTGATTAGCCAATTACAACTGATCCCCATCAAGTGAGAACCTTAGGACTATTTTATTTGTATGTATCCAATCACACAGAGGGGTGAAATGGGTGAATGTGGGCCCAATTGTCCATGCACAGGCCACCCCCACCCCAGCTCCATGAAAGGAAAAATGTCACAATACGTCATGTGACAGAAAGGTGAAGGCCCAGGAGATTGTCAATGCCTTCTTGGGGAGGGGGTCCTTTCCAGCTCCTTATAATGAGGCACTAGTGGGCCCCCTCCTCAAGAAGCCTACCCTGGACCCAGCCATTCTTAATAACCACCGTCCAGTCTCCAACCTTCCCTTTATGGGGAAGATTGCTAAGAAGGTGGTGATGCTCCAACTCCAGTGTTCGGAAACTTCAGATCATGCAGAATGCGGCTGAGAGAGCTATTGTGGGGCTTCCCAGATTTGCCCACGTTTCTACAACACTCCGTGGCCTGCACTGGCTGCCGATCAGTTTCCAGTCACAATTCAAATGTTGGTAATGATCTTTAAAGCCCTACATGGCATTGAACCAGAATACCTCTGGAACCGCCTTCTACCGCACGAATCCCAGCGGCCGATAAGGTCCCACAGAGTTGGCCTTCTCCGGGTCCCGTCGACCAAACAATGTTGTTTGGCGGGCCCCAGGGGAAGAGCTGTCTCTGTGGCGGCCCCGGCCCTCTGGAATCAACTCCCCCTGGAGATTAGAATGGCCCACACCCTCCTTGTCTTTCGCAAATTACTCAAGACCCACCTATATCGCCAGGCATGGGGGAACTGAGACACCTCCCCCAGGCTGTTATGTTTTATGTTTGGTATGTATGTGTTGTATGGTTTTAATTGCTGGGGTTTTATATATCTTTTCTTTTAACATTAGATTTGTTTCACTATTATATTGTTTTTATTATTGTTGTCAGTCGCCCCGAGTCTTCGGAGAGGGGCGGCATACAAATCTGATCAATTGTTATTGTTATTGTTATTGTTATTGCTATTGCTATTGCTATTGCTATTGTTATTGTTTTCAAATTTTATTTCTATAATAATTCAATGAAAAGTTCTCCAAATTTTACATCATTCTATTTGAAGTGAGAGATTGAATTTAATCTCACCATGAGTTAAGGTTCTGAAGTGAGTGGACCAGAGGTGGGTTCTTACCAGTTCACCCCGGTAGTGGCCGGCTGATTGTGCAATTTGCCCCTGACAGTTTCAGTGCTGTCTTGGCCGATCTGTATATATAACCAGTTTTTAAAAAAGAATTTCCAGCATTTTTGCTTGTGTGCAAAAAATATATATATATATTTCCAGCTTTTCTGCTTCTGCGCAAGAAAGCAAACACTCACCTGTACAAGACTTTTTGTGATTATTTTGCTTCTATGGATGTGCAGAAGCAAAATTGCATGAGGGGACACTCGTCAGCATGTGATTTTTTACATTTGCACATGTCCATGATGATAAGAGGAACCCTCTGCTGAAGTGGACTCAACTTCTGTAGCATCCAGTCTAACATGAATACCCAGTTTGTTCAGGGCAATAGGCTGATGTTGTAAACCATTTAGTCAGGGCTATAAAGCACTATGAAGTAGTGTATAAATCTAAGTGCTATTGCTGTTCAAAGTGTACTTTAAACTTATGTGGCATTTAATGTGTTTGTGGTGTGTAATAAAATGGAAAAAATGTTAGGGAAGCATTTTTCTGGCAAACATTCTAACTCTGATGTTATAATTTTTATATCATCATTAATAAGGTTTATTCACTAATAGTTTGAATCATTTTGATTCAGGCTATTTTTTTAAGGATTGTCTTTCAGTTAATGTACAAATAAATTGTCCCTTTCTCCTATTAATTCACAGGGAAAAAAGACCTTTTTAATAGGCCTGGAATATTAATTGCAAAATGCACATGGAAGTTGTGTACACTAAAATGTGTTGATCAATGAATTGAGGGGCTCTTTTATTCAGACAGATATGTAAATTGAGACACAGTTTCCTCTTTAAATGAGCCCATTGGTTTCCCTCTTTAGGCAACACCCACCGATATCAACCTTCTATTTCCTGAAATCTCTCCTGTCAATTTCCTCCATTGATTACTGAGCAAAAATGTGGTTAAACCTTGTGTCCTTACTAGTAGTCCTCAGTGGTAATTATATAATTATTCCCCTATGTAAAGTTTATTTTCATGTTCCGCTCTTGTATGAAGATCTAATTTTTTAAAATAATCTTTTCAGGAGCCCAGTCCCAAGTCCAGTTGGTGGAGTCTGGAGGGGATGTGAGAAGGCCTGGAGGGTCCCTCCGTCTCTCCTGCCAAGCCTCTGGATTCACCGTTAGCAGCTTTGAGATGAACTGGGTGAGACAGGCCCCAGGGAAAGGCCTGGAATGGGTGGCCTACATAAACACTGGTTCTAGCATTTACTACCTGGACAAAGTAAAAGGGCGCTTTACCATCTCCAGGGACAATGGGAAAAGCCAGCTGTATCTGCAAATGAACAGCCTCAAAGTTGAAGATACGGCAGTCTATTACTGTACAAGATACACAATGAGAGGAAGTGAATCTAAAGACAAGCAAAAACCTTCCTTTTTTCAGAGCAGCTCTTCAACTTGACTGAGCCTCAGACCTTGGGTTATTCAATTATTCACTGTGTCTCAAGAAAATTTTCCCTCTAAACTCAGGAAATTTGAGAATTCACATAAAATAATTTAACATTAATTTAAGATTCAAAGTATTTCAAATCTTTCCTGGGAATGAGACAAAAATGAAGCTATTACTGAATATGTTATGACCATATTCAGTGAATATGTAAAACAATTAAAAATTAAGAATTAACTAAAAATTAAAAATCGTGCCACAGTCCTTTGATTAGACAATTGCGACTGATCACCACAAAGAGAGACCGTTAAGACTATTTTGTTTTTATGCATCCAATCATGAAGGGGGATAAATGAGTTGCCTTTGGCCCTGATTTTCCATACCCAGGGCACAACCACCCCAGCTCCATGAAGGAAAAATGTCATGATACATCACGTGATAGAAATGTAATATGGCGAATTTGACACCCATGTATTTGAGAGTTTGCTATAAGAAAATGTAAGATAATGAAAGTGGCTTGAAAATTCCAGTTTTATCTTCCTTCTTTACAATTGAACAATCTTCAGAAGAAGAAAAATGGAATGGAATATTGATCCTTTAGTATCATGGCGGAAGACCAGAAAGAAGAACTTCAGCCTAAACCTTGTAGATTGCAGAAATGTGAATGTCTGCTGAAAGGTATCTCCTTGGAGAATTAGGAATATGATTCCAATCCTCACTTTTGACATGTTGTTACATGAAACCCACTGGTAGGAATGGGGAAGGGAATAAAAGCAGATATTTTCTCATTGTGAAGGGGAGATACCTTTTTGATTTTGTTTCTGTAATAATTCAATGAAAAGTTCTCAAATATTATCTCTCAAGATAAAAATCAGAGGTTTTTATTTATAAAAAGATGGATTTGGGTTTTTCATCACCAGAGAAACTCAGCAAGGTATTTCAAATCTTTGCTGGAAATGGAAATATTATGAAAGGGTCATATTATCTTGCCCAGTGTACAAATAAAACAGTTATAACACTGTACAAGCTACTGTTCATCTATTCATTAAAAGGAACAAAGATATGGCTAAATCTACTGTCCTTACTTGTACTTCTCAAAGGTTATTATTTCCCCTAGGTAGAGTTTATTTCCAATTTTGTTTTTCTAAGTATGGGATCTCGTTTAAAAAAACACAAACAATTTTCTTCTGTATCAATTGAATATTATTTTTCTTGTAGTTGTTTCTGTAATAAAGAACTGAAAAGATTTGAAGAAAAATGCCTGTGCGAGTAGAGTACAATGCTCAATGGGAAGCTGAGAATTTTTATAAATTTATAAATTTAGCTTTGTTTGTCAGAGAATGAACCTCCATTCATCTAGTGAGGAAATATCTGCACCAAAAGAATCTCCTTGAAGAATTTGGAGCATGACTCCTTCTTTGCTTTTGCCACTTGGGGGCAATGTTGTTGCATGAAATCCCATTGTTCATGCAGTGGGGGAGGGAATAAAATAACTATGATGAGATGTTTGGGAAGCTGGCTACTTTTTAATTTTATTTCTAAAATAACTCAATGAAAAGTTCTCCAGAAAATTTTACACCATTCTGTATGATGTGAGAGATTGAATTTAATCTCAACATGAATTAAGGTTCTGAAGTGAGTGGACCAGAGGTTGGTTCCTATCAATGTGCCTCGGTAGTGGCCAGCCAATTGCACAATTTGCACATAACACTTTCAGGGCTGTCTTTCCCGATTTGGCAAAGCAAAAGCAAAAAAATCATCATTAATAAAGTTTATTCTCTAATACTTTGAATCATTTTGAGACAGGCTATTTTTTTCAGGATTTTCTTTCATTTCATGTACAAAAAATCCTGTCCCTTTCTCCTATTAACTCAAAGGGGAAAATGACCCTTTTCATAGGCCTGGAATATTAATAGCAAAATGCACATGGAAGTTGTGTTCGCTGAAATGTGTTGATCAATGAATTGAGGGGCTCTTTTATTCAGACAAATATGTAAATTGGGACATGGGTTCTTCTTTAAAGGAGCCCTTTGGTTGTCTTCTTCAGGTGACACCCACCGGTATCAACCTTCTGCTATTTCCTGAAATCTCTCCAGTCAATTTCCTCCATTGATTACTGAGCAAAAATGTGGTTAAACCTTGTGTCTTTACTAGTAGTCCTCAAAGATAATTATATAATTATCACCATATGAAAAGTTTATTTCCATGTTTTGATCTTGTATGAAGAAGATCTAATTTTTTAAAAAAAATCTTTTTAGGAGTCCAGTCCCAAGTCCAGTTGGTGGAGTCTGGAGGGGATGTGAGAAGCCCTGGAGGGTCCCTCCGTCTCTCCTGCCAAGCCTCTGGATTCACCTTCGGCAGCTATGAGATGCACTGGGTGAGACAGGCCCCAGGAAAAGGCCTGGAATGGGTGACACTCATTAGCTACAATTCTGCAACTATTTACTACTCAGACAAAGTGAATGGCCGCTTCACTGTCTCCAGGGACAATGGGAAAAGCCAGTTGTATCTGCAAATGAACAGCCTCAAAGTTGAAGACACTGCAGTCTATTACTGTGCTAGAGACACAGTGAGAGGAAGTGAATCTGAAGCCAAGCAAAAACCTTCCTTTTTTCAGAGCAGCTCTTCAACTTGACTGAGCCTCAGAGCCTGGGTTTCTCATTGAGGATTGGTTTTTTTTCACATCTATCATAATTCACTGTGTCTGAAGAAAAAATGCCCTCTAATAGGGGCACAAAACTCACAGTGAATTTGGGAATTTATATAAAATAATTTATCATTTATTTTTGTCACCGGAGAAAGTGTCAAGGTATTTCAAACCTTCCCTGGAAATGGAGGCAGCGGGGAGGAAACTCTTATTAAATGTTACCACTATATTCGGTGAATATGTAAAATAATTTATAAAATAAAAATTAATTAAAAATCGTACCTCAGTCCTTTGAATAGCCAATTACAACTGATCCCCACCAAGTGAGAACCTTTGGACTATTTTATTTGTACGTATCCAATTACGCAGAGGGGTGAAATGGGTGAATGTGGGCCCAATTGTCCATGCACAGGCCACACCCACCCCAGCTCCATGAAAGGAAAAATGTCACAAGGCGTCATGTGACAGAAAGGTGAAGGCCCAGGAGATTGTCAATGCCTCCTTGGGGAGGGGGTCCTTTCCAGCTCCTTATAATGAGGCACTAGTGGGCCCCCTCCTCAAGAAGCCTACCCTGGACCCAGCCATGCTTAATAACTACCGTCCAGTCTCCAACCTTCGCTTTATGGGGAAGATTGCTAAGAAGGTGGTGATGCTCCAACTCCAGTGTTCGGAAACTTCAGATCATGCAGAATGCGGCCGCAAGAGCCATCGTGGGGCATCCCAGATTCGCCCATGTTTCTACAACACTCCGTGGCCTGCACTGGCTGCCGATCAGTTTCCAGTCACAATTCAAAGTGTTGGTAATGATCTTTAAAGCCCTACATGGCATTGGACCAGAATACCTCTGGAACCGCCTTCTACCGCATGAATCTCAGCGGCCGATAAGGTCCCACAGAGTTGGCCTTCTCCGGGTCCCGTCGACCAAACAATGTTGTTTGGCGGGCCCCAGGGGAAGAGCTGTCTCTGTGGCGGCCCCGGCCCTCTGGAATCAACTCCCCCTGGAGATTAGAATGGCCCACACCCTCCTTGTCTTTCGCAAATTACTCAAGACCCACCTATATCGCCAGGCATGGAGGAACTGAGACACCTCCCCCAGGCTGTTATGTTTTATGTTTGGTATGTATGCATTGTATGGTTTTAATTGCTGGGGTTTTATATATCTTTTCTTTTAACATTAGATTTGTTTCACTATTATATTGTTTTTATTATTGTTGTCAGCCGCCCTGAGTCTTCGGAGAGGGGCGGCATACAAATCTAATCAATTGTTATTGTTATTGCTATTGCTATTACTATTGTTTTAAAATTTTATTTCTATAATAATTCAATGAAAAGTTCTCCAAATTTTACACCATTCTGTTTGAAGTGAGTTAAGGTTCTGAAGTGAGTGGACCAGAGGTGGGTTCTTACCAGTTCACCCCGGTAGTGGCCGACTGATTGTGCAATTTGCCCCTGACAGTTTCAGTGCTGTCTTGGCCGATCTGTATATATAACCAGTTTTTAAAAAAGAATTTCCAGCATTTTTGCTTGTGTGCAAAAAAAATATATTTCCAGCTTTTTTGCATCTGCGGAAGAAAGCGGACACTCACCTGTACAAGACTTTTTGTGATTATTTTGCTTCTGTGGATGCGCAGAAGCAAAATTGCATGAGGGGACACTCGTCAGCATGTGATTTTTTACATTTGCACATGTCCATGATGATAAGAGGAACCCTCTGCTGAAGTGGACTCAATTTCTGTAGCATCCAGTCTAACATGAATACCCAGTTTATTCAGGGCAATAAGCTGATGTTGTAAACCATTTAGTCAGGGCTATAAAGCACTGTGAAGTAGTGTATAAATCTAAGTGCTATTGCTGTTCAAAGTGTACTTTAAACTTATGTGGCATTTAACACTCCTGTTCTGTTTAAGAAAAGTAACAAATCTTCTGTTCCCGGGTCACCCTGACCCGGACCGAAAACTCTTCATTTGCAGTGCTTATGTTTGGTCAATTTGAATACTTTTTTCTCTTGGAAAGTAGTCTGAACATTTCTGCACACAATGATATGAAAATTGAACTGAAGAAATTAATCCTTATTGGTTTATTTTGCACATAAATATGCCTCCCCCCCGTTTTTGTGAATTTTCTTTAGGTTTATTGATAATTATGCCTGCAAAATACATTCTATTTTACTAAAGTTGGTGTGGGATTGGTAGCTTGAACATTTCTGAACATAATGATATGAAAATTGAACTGGAAAAATTGATGCATATTGGTTTATTTTGTTGATGAAATGCACGCCCCCCCCATTTTTTTAAAATAGTCTTCACTTTATGGATAGTTTTGCTAGCAAAATACATTCTATTTTGCTAAAGTTGGTGTGGGATTGGTAGCTTGAACATTTCTGAACATAATGATATGAAAATTGAACTGGAAAAATTGATGCATATTGGTTTATTTTGCACATAAATGTATGCCTCCCCCCGTGTTCAATTATTTCAATTTATATAAAAATTATGCTGTTAATTTCAAACTTACATACTTTTTTTTAGTAAAATGGATTTGTTTCATAAAATTAGTTCTCTGGCTACAATGTGGTTGATTTTCAAAAGGATATTCCAAATATTTCAAGACAAATATGTATAAACAGTGACAATAATGGCACATAGCAAGGCCGGGGGGGTGGCCCTTTTGTGGCAAAAATAAACCAATAAGAACCATTTTCTTCAGTTCATTTATATTTTTCTTATATTCAGAAATGTTCAGTTTAGTATATCAAACCTTTTGGGGGAAAATTCCTTAGGGATTTGTAGCCTTAAAAAATAGAAATTGACACGAAATTCAAAAAGGATGGGGGGAGGGGCTTTTTGATCAAAATAAAAATATAAGTCTCAATTTTTCCAGTTCAATTTTCATATCATTATGTTCATAAATGTTCAAACTAGTTTTCCAGTTGAAAAAGTTTTCAAAAAGATCAAATTCAAGTACCTAAAAAAATTATTTTTGGTCCGGTCATATACGAACAGAAACAGACTCGAAGTTATGATTTTTTTTTGCCCAGAAAACAATTAGCCACCACCCCAAAAATATTTTTTGATGATCAGCATTGTTAAATTGAGTAAATGAATGCCTAAGATTTTAAAGAATATTTCGGATTTGGAGCATAAAAAAATAAAAAGTGAAAATGGTTGCAAGCAGCCGAGGGGGGGGGGCTTATTTCTGATATTAAAAAACCAATAAGAATCATTTTTTTCAGTTCCTTTATATTTTTCTTATATTCAGAAATCTGCAAGCTACCAATCCCACACCAACTTTAGTAAAATAGAATGCATTTTGCAAGCAAAACTATCCATAAATTGAAACAAATTTCACAAAAACGGGGGGGGGCTGCATTATATCCGCAAAATAAACCAATAAGATTTACTTTTTTCATTTCAATTTTCATATCATTGTGTGCAGAAATGTTCAGACTACTTTCCAAGTGAAAAAAGCTTTCAAAAAGACCAAACATAAGCACTGCAAATGAAGAGTTTTCGGTCCGGGTCAGGGTGACCCGGGAACAGAAGATTTGTAACTTTTTTTGCCCAGCAAAAACTAAGCCCCCCACCCCCCAAAAAAATTCTCATAGAGAGAACCCCTGAAATGATGAATAGTCATGAAATTTCAAGTTTCAGATATGCAGGGAAATTTTTTTACAGGGACTCAAACTTGGCTTCGGGTCACATACGACCCGAACAGAACAGCGTGTTTGTGGTGTGTAATAAAATGGAAAAAATGTTAGGGAAGCATTTTTCTGGCAAACATTCTAACTCTGATGTTATAATTTTTATATTAAATGCACATGGAAGTTGTATTCACTAAAATGTGTTGATCAATGAATTGAGTGGCTCTTTTATTCAGACAGATATGTAAATTGAGACACAGTTTCCTCTTTAAAGGAGCCCTTTGGTTTCCCTCTTTAGGCAACACCCATTGATATCAACCTTCTGCTATTTCCTGAAATCTCTCCAGTCAATTTCCTCCATTGATTACTGAGCAAAAATATGGTTAAACATTGTGTCCTTACTAGTAGTCCTCAAAGGTAATTATATAATTATTCCCCTATGTAAAGTTTATTTCCATGTTCTGCTCTTTTATGAAGATCCAATTTTTTTTAAAAAAAAAATCTTTTCAGGAGCCCAGTCCCAAGTCCAGTTGGTGGAGTCTGGAGGGGATGTGAGAAGCCCTGGAGGGTCCCTCCGTCTCTCCTGCCAAGCCTCTGGATTCACCTTCAGCAGCTATTACATGGCCTGGGTGAGACAGGCTCCAGGGAAAGGCCTGGAATGGGTGGCCTACATAACCTCCAGCCCTTACTATTCAGACAAAGTAAAAGGGCGCTTCACCGTCTCCAGGGACAATGGGAAAAGCCAGCTGTATCTGCAAATGAACAGCCTCAAAGTTGAAGACACGGCAATCTATTACTGTGCTAGATACACAGTGAGAGGAAGTGAATCTGAAGCCAAGTAAAAACCTTCCTTTTTTCAGAGCAGCTCTTCAACTTCACTGAGCCACAGCCACCCATGCACGTTGGAGAGCAGCTATGTCAATGGCTGCGCGTTCCTCCTGTGGAACCATGTCATAAGTTCGCCATCACTGACTTAGATAAGTGATGGCAATTTTTTCCCCCCTCATGTGTTGAAAGTGTTTCTGAGGGGAGCACTTTTGCAGGTGCATGAGTACCAACACCCATAATGCAATGCCCATCCTGCCCATCCTGCCCATCCATATGTGCGCACGGGACCCCTTTTGTTTTGGCCTTACATCCCAAAACATCTGTGGGAAAGGGAAAGCCACCTTTCCCCAAATGGAGCTGTGTCGGGAGGGGAAGCCTCCTTTCCCAAAATGAAACTGGGAGGTGGAGAAAGCCTCTTTCCCCAAATGGAGCTGGGAGGGGGAGAGGTTTTTCCCCCAAACATAGCTGGGGGTGGGAGCCTTCCATCCTTAAACAACACTGGGGTGGAATCTCCAGAGATCTCAGAAAGCACCAGCAACAGAAAGTGAGGAGAAAGTATGGGCTTGTCTGACCCAAACATCAGCTGGACGACAGGTTGCACATGCGCAGTGTAGCTGAGGTAGTCAATGACTCACATGCCTGCAGAGAGGGCTCCACATGCCATCTGTGGAAGCATGCCATAGGTTTACCACAACAGACCTAGAGCAAACAAGATATTTTGGATAGTACAAAGATAATTATTATTCCTTTTTCATTGAAAGGGTGTACTTGGTCGCAATGTTATTGATTGATTGATTGATTGATTGATTAATTAATTGATTGATTGATTGGATTTATATGCTGATCCTCCCCGAGAACTCAGGGCAGCTTACACCATATTAGAAAAACAGCAACAATATTCTAAACTCTAATATTAATATAAATTAACTAGTCTAAAACTCAAATTTGTTAAAAATCAGTCACTGTCATTCATGCAATTTTGCTTTTGCGCATCCGCATGCATTCCATTCATTGGCCAGGGGCTAATTATCTAGTGACCCTAAGCTTGTCAGAAACTTAAGTTTATAGCACCAATTTTTAAAAAAATAATTTTCAGCTTTTTTGCTTCTACACATGTATGAAGTCCAAATTGTGCGAATGGACACTCACCTGTACAAGATTTTTTTTTTTGCTTCTGCGGATGCGCAAAAGCAAAATTGCATGAATGAAGCCTCACATGCCTGCCCATTTGCACTTGCGCACCTGTGTGGTGATAAGAGGAGCCCTCTGCTGAACTGGACTCAATTAGTCTAGCATTTGGTCTAAAACGAAGACCCGGTTTGTTCAGGGCAATAGGCTGACGTTGTAAACCACTTAGAGAGGGCTATAAAGCTCTATGAAGCAGTGTATAAGTCTAAGAGCTATTGCTGTTCAAAGTGTTCCTTTAAACTTATCTGCCATTCAATGTGTTTGCGGTTTATCATAAAATGGAAAAAAAAAGATTAAGGAAGCATTTTTCTGGCAAACATTCTAACTCCGATGTTCCAATTTTTATATCATCATTAATAAAGTTTATTCTCTAATACTTTGAATCATTTTTATTCAGACTATTTTTCTCAGGATTTTCTTTCAGGTAATCTACAAATAAATTGTCCCTTTCTCCTATTAACTAATAGGAAAAAATGATCCTTTTCATAGGCCTGGAACATTAATTGCAAAATGCAGGTGGAAGTTTTGTTTGCTGAAATGTGCTGATCAATGAATTGAGGGGCTCTTTTATTCAGACAGATATGTAAATTGAGACACAGTTTCCTCTTTAAAGGAGCCCTTTGGTTTCCCTCTTCAGGCGACACCCACCAATATCAACCTTCTGCTATTTCCTGAAATCTCTCCAGTCAATTTCCTCCATTGATTACTGAGCAAAAATGTGGTTAAACCTGGTGTCCTTACTAGTAGTCCTCAAAAGTAATTATATAATTATTACCATATGAAAAGTTTATTTCCACGTTTTGATCTTGTATGAAGAAGATCTAATTAAAAAAAAAATCTTTTCAGGAGCCCAGTCCCAGGTCCAGCTGGTGGAATCTGGAGGGGATGTGAGAAGCCCGGGAGGGTCCCTCCGTCTCTCCTGCCAAGCCTCTGGATTCACCTTCAGCAGCTCTTCCATGGCCTGGGTGAGACAGGCCCCAGGAAAAGGCCTGGAATGGGTGACACTCATTAGCTCTGGTTCTAGCACATACTACTCAGACAAAGTGAAGAGTCGCTTCACCGTTTCCAGGGACAATGGGAAAAGCCAGCTGTATCTGCAAATGAACAGCCTCAAAGTTGAAGACACGGCAGTCTATTACTGTGCAAGATACACAATGAGAGGAAGTGAATCTGAAGCCAAGCCAAAACATTCCTTTTTTCAGAGCAGCTTTTCAACTTGACTGATCCTCAGACCCAATGAGGATTGGTTTCTTGTTACCTCTATCATAATTCACAGTGTCTCAAGAAAATCTACAGTAAATAATTTATCATTGATTTTTGTCACCAGAAAACTGTAAAGGTATTTCAAATTCTTCCTTGAAATTGGGGCATGGGGGGAAGAGGAAACTGTGCAAGATACACAATGAATGTTTCCACCATATTCAGTGAATAGGTAAAATAATTAATAAATTTAAAATTTATTAAAAATTAAAAATCCTTCCTCAGCCCCTTGATTAGCCAATTATGACTGATCCCCATCAAGTGAGAACCTTAGGACTATTTTGTTTGTATGTATCCAATCATGCAGGGAGGTGAAATGGGGAAACGTGGGCCCAATTTCCCATGCACAGGCCACACCCACCCCAGCTCCATGAAAGGAAAAATGTCACAATACATCACGTGACAGAAAGGTGATGTGGGAAGAGGGAGACCGGTGAATATGAGAGTTTGCTGTTGAAAAATGTAAGATGATGAAAATGGCTTGAAAATTCCAGTTTAATCTTCCCTGTTTACAAGGTGACAAATCTTTTAGGGTGGGGGTGGCAGGAATGGACTAGAATATTGATCCTTTAATATTATGGCAGAAAACTTGAAATGAAACTTCAGAATGAACCTTCTAAACATGTAACCTACCACACCAGTGAGGAAATATCTGCACCAAAAGAATCTCCTTGAAGAATTTGGAGCATGACTCCTTCCTTGCTTTTGCCACTGGGGGGCAATGTTGTTGTATGAAATCCCATTGTTGATGCAGTGGGGGAGGGAATAAAACAACTATGATGAGATGTTTGGGAGGCTGGATACTTTTTAATTTTATTTCTAAAATAATTCAATGAAAAGTTCTCCAGAAAATTTTACACCATTCTGCATGAAGTGGGAGATTGAATTTAATCTCAACATGAATTAAGGTTCTGAAGTGAGTGGACCAGAGGTGGGTTCCTATCAATGTGCCTCGGTAGTGGCCAGGCAATTGCACAATTTGCACGTAACAGTTTCAGGGCTGTCTTTCCCGATTTGGCAAAGCAAAAGCAAAAAATCATCATTAATAAAGTTTATTCTCTAATACTTTGAATCATTTTGAGACAGGCTATTTTTTTCAGGATTTTCTTTCAGTTCATATACAAAAAATCCTGTCCCTTTCTCCTATTAACTCCTAGGAAAGAATAACCCTTTTCATAGGCCTGGAATACTAATTGCAAAATGCACATGGAGGTTGTGTTTGCTGAAATGTATTGATCAATGAATTGAGGGGCTCTTTTATTCAGACAGATATGTAAATTGAGACACAGTTTCCTCTTTAAAGGAGCCCTTTGGTTTTCCTCTTCAGGCGACACCCATTGATATCAACCTTCTGCTATTTCCTGAAATCTCTCCAGTCAATTTCCTCCATTGATTACGGAGCAAAATGTGGTTAAACCTGGTGTCCTTACTAGTAGTCCTCAAAGGTAATTATATAATTATTACCATATGGAAAGTTTATTTTCATGTTTTGATCTTGTATGAAGAAGATCTAATTTTAAAAAAATCTTTTCAGGAGCCCAGTCCCAAGTCCAGTTGGTGGAGTCTGGAGGAGATGTGAGAAGCCCTGGAGGGTCCCTCCGTCTCTCCTGCCAAGCCTCTGGATTCACCTTCAGCAGCTATGACATGGCCTGGGTGAGACAGGCCCCAGGGAAAGGACTGGAATGGGTTTCACATATCTACACTGATTCTAGTGGAAAATTCTACTCTGACAAAGTGAAGGGACGCTTCACCGTTTCCAGGGACAATGGGAAAAGCCAGCTGTATCTGCAAATGAACAGCCTCAAAGTTGAAGACACTGCAGTCTATTACTGTGCTAGAGACACAGTGAGAGGAAGTGAATCTGAAGCCAAGCAAAAACTTTCCTTTTTTCAGAGCAGCTCTTCAACTTGACTGAGCCTCAAACCCTGGTTTCTCATTGAGGATTGATTTTTTTTTGTTACCTCTATCATAATTCTCTGTGTCTCAAGAAAATTTGCCCTCTAATAGGGGCACAAAACTCACAGTGAATTTGGGAATTTATATGAAATAATTTATCATTGATTTTTGTCACCAGGGAAAGTGTCAAGGTATTTCAAACCTTCCCTGGAAATGGAGGCAGTGGGGAGGAAACTCTTATTAAATGTTACCACTATATTCGGTGAATAGGTAAAATAATTAATAAAATAAAAATTAATTAAAAATTAAAAATCGTGCCTCAGTCCCTTGATTAGCCAATTACAACTGATCCCCATCAAGTGAGAACCTTAGGACTATTTTGTTTGTATGTATCCAATCACGCAGAGGGGTGAAATGGGTGAATGTGGGCCCAATTTTCCATGCACAGGCCACACCCACACCAGATCCATGAAAGGAAAAATGTCACAATACGTCATGTGACAGAAAGGTGATGTGGGAAGAATATGAGAGTTTGCTGTTGAAAAATGTAAGATAATGAAAATGGCTTGAAAATTCCAGTTTCATCTTCCTTGTTTCATCTGGAATGGAATATTGGTCCTTTAGCATCATGGCAGAATTTAATTTAATTTTTGGGAAAGCTTTTTTTTCTCCAAACAGAGCTGGGAGGATTGGAAACTTTTTTTTTCCAAACAGAACTGGGAGTGTTTCATAAAACTTTCCTGGAAATGAAAACAAAATGAGGAGATCTTTTTTTTTACTATATTACCAAACAGTTTCACCTTCCCTGTTCACAAGGTGATCAATCTTGGTGGGTGGGGGGATGAGGACCGGAATGGAATGGAATATTGATCCTTTAATATTATGGTAGAAAACTTGAAACAAAACTTCAGAATGAACCTTCTAAACATCTAAACCACCATTCATCCAATGAGGAAATATCTGCACCAAAAGAATCTCCTTGAAGAATTTGGAGCATGACCCCTTCCTTATTTTTGACACTGAGGGGCAATGTTGTTGCATGAAATCCCATTGTTGATGCAAGTGAGGGCAACAGGGTGGGGCGGGAATAATAGAACTATGATAAGATGTTTGGGAGGCTGGCTACTTTTAAATTTTATTTCTATAATAATTCAATGAAAAGTTATCCAAATTTTGCACCATTCTGTTTGAAGTGAGAGATTGAATTTCTTCTCACCATGAGTTAAGGTTCTGAAGTGAGTGGACCAGAGGTAGGTTCCTACCAATGCCTCCCAGTAGTGGCCGGGCGGCTTCAGTCCTATCTTTGCTGATCTGTATATATAACCACTTTTTTAAAAAATAATTTCCAGCATTTTTGATTCTGTGCAAAAAAATAACGGTTAGGGTTTTTTTCACATTCTGTATTAGTTAGACTTCTATGACAAGCTGAGCAATGGCAGCTCCTTAAATGTTTAATGTTGTATGTCTTTGTCTGTCTTCTTTTTTGAAAACAATAAAAATATTTTTTTAAAAAATAATTTTGCTTCTGCGCAAAAAGCACATGCTTCTGCGCAAAAAAGTGGATGCTCCCCTGTACAAGACTTTTTGTGATTTTTTGCTTCTATGTATGATCAGAAGCAAAATTGCATGAGGGGATGCTCAGGTACATGTGATTTTTTTTTTGCTTTTGCACATCAGCATCGGTGTGATCATAAGAAGAAACCCTTGCTGAAGTGGACTCAATTAGTCTAGCATTTGGCCTAACATGAAAACCCAGTTTGTTCAGGGCAATAGGCTGATATTGTAAACCACTTAGAGAGGGCTGAAAAGCACTATAGAGCAATGCATAAGTCTAAGAGCTATTGCTGTTCAAGTGTTCCTTTAAATTTATCTGCCATTTAATGTGTTTGCAATCTATCATAAAGTGAAAAAAAAAATGTTAAGGAAGCATTTTTCTGGCAAATATTCTAACTCTGATATTTCTAATTTTTATATAAGCATTAATAATGTTTATTCTCTAATACTTTGAATGATTTTGATTCAGGCTATTTTTTAAAGGATTTTAGTGTACAAAAAACCTGTCCCTTTCTCCTATTAACTCATAGGAAAAAATGACCCTTTTCATAGGCCTGGAATATTAATTGCAAAATGCACATGGAAATTGTGTTCGCTGAAATATGCTGATCAATGAATTGAGGGGCTCTTTTATTCAGACAGATATGTAAATTGAGACACAGTTTCCTCTTTAAAGGAGCCCTTTGGTTTCCCTCTTTAGGCGACACCCACCAATATCAACCTTCTGCTATTTCCTGAAATCTCTCCAGTCAATTTCCTCCATTGATTACTGAGCAAAAATGTGGTTAAACCTTGTGTCCTTACTAGTAGTCCTCAAAGGTAATTTTATAATTATCCCCCTATGTAAAGTGTATTTCCATGTTTTGATCTTGTATGAAGAAGATCTAATTTTTAAAAAAAAAATCTTTTTAGGAGTCCAGTCCCAAGTCCAGTTGGTGGAGTCTGGAGGGGATGTGAGAAGCCCTGGAGGGTCCCTCCGTCTCTCCTGTCAAGCCTCTGGATTCACCTTCAGCAGCTATGAGATGAACTGGGTGAGACAGGCTCCAGGAAAGGGCCTGGAATGGGTGACATACATTAGCTCTGCTTCTAGCACATACTATTCAGACAAAGTGAAGGGACGCTTCACCGTTTCCAGGGACAATGGAAAAGCCAGCTGTATCTGCAAATGAACAGCCTCAAAGTTGAAGACACAGCAGTCTATTACTGTGCAAGATACACAATGAGAGGAAGTGAATCTGAAGCCAAGCAAAAACCTTACTTTTTTCAGAGCAACTTTTCAACTTGACTGATCGTCAGACCCAATGAGGATTGGTTTCTTGTTACCTCTATCATAATTCACAGTGTCTCAAGAAAATCTACATTAAATAATTTATCATTGATTTTTGTCACCAGAAAAATGTCAAGTTATTTCAAATCTTTCCTTGAAATTGGGGCATGGGGGGGGGGGGAGGAAACCAGTATTGAATGTTACCACCATATTCAGTGAAAAGGTAAAATAATTTATAAATTTAAAATTAAAAATTTATTAAAAATTAAAAATCCTTCTTCAGCCCCTTGATTAGCCAATTATGACTGATCCCCATCAAGTGAGAACCTTAGGACTATTTTGTTTGTATGTATCCAATCAAGCAGGGGGGTGAAATGGGGAAACGTGGGCCCCATTTTCCATGCACAGGCCACACCCACCCCAGCTCCATGAATGGAAACATTTCGCAATATGCCACGTGACAGAAACGTGATGTGGCGCGTTTGACCCCCGTGAATTTGAGAGTTTGCTGTAGGTAAATTTAAGATAATGAAAATGGTTTGAAAATTCCAGTTTCATCTCCCTTGTTTACATCTGGAATGGGATATTGATCCTTTAGTATCATGGCAGAATTTAATTTAATTTAATTGACTTCTATGCCACCCAATCCCATGGGACTCAGAGAGGATTACAATAATGAATAAGACAATACAAAGATACAAAAGTCAAATAAGTAAAAACCCCATTATAAAAACCCTAGTGAACTATTCAATCAAACAGACATACATACAAAGTCAATCACCATTTGGCCGTGCCTAGGTGTTAACTTTCATGGCTCCCAGGCCTGCCGGCAGAGCCAGGTCTTTGTGGGCTTTATGAAGGCCAGTAGGGTGGGAGCAGTAAGTTCCATAGGGCCGGGGCAGCAACAGAGAAGGCCCTCCCTCAAGACTGTCAACCCGCATTGCTTAGTAGTCAATGGGACCTGGAGAAGGCTAACTCTGTGTGGTCTGCCACAGAGAGGAGGATGTCTGGCTGTTTTCCAAAGCACCAGAAGGCCAGATAAGGAATAACCAAGGAGAGATTCAACCAGAAAATAAGGAGAAATCTTCTGATGATGATTAAAGCAATCACTCAGTACAAAGCTGGTTGCCTGTGGAGGCTGTGAGGGATCAACCACTTGAAACTTTCAAAGGGAGATTGGACTGCCATTTGTCCAAAATAATGTAGAATAGAGTAGAGTAGAGTAGAGTAGAGTAGAGTAGGACAGGACAGGAAAGAACAGAACAGTACATAGTATAATAGAATAGAATAGAATAGAATAGAATAGAATAGAATAGAATAGAATAGAATTCTTTATTGGCCAAGTATGATTGGACACACAAGAATTTGACTTTGGTACATATACTCTTAAAGATAAAGATTAATTTGTAAAAATCATGAGGAACACTTGTACCTCATGAGTTTGTCATGAAAATGTCCAGAGATACTTTACTAGAAGAGTCCTCCACTACTCCACTGGCAACAGAATACCCTATGGAACTAGAGTTACAACCCTAGGTTTAGATCTAACATCCAAAGTGTTCCCTAAAGCTCAATTGCCATTCAATATATTTGGGGTGGTCCATAAAATAAACAAAGCTTAAGGAAGCATTTTGATAGCAAACTCAGATATTTAAGCCAATGTGTTATAAGTAAATTTATTCTATAATATCTGGAATCACTTTGAGAATGGCTGAAATTTTTCTTTTTCTTAAAAAAAGGAACTTTTCTTTTAGTTCATATACAATGAACTGGTCCCTTTTCCTATTAATTCAAAAGGTGTCTGAACCATTTTCTTAGGACAGGAATGTAAATTGCAAAAGGCACATGAAAGTTATGTTAATATAAATGGTTTAATCAATGACTTGTAAGGCTCCTTTATCCCAACAGATATGCAAATCGAAGACCAATTTCCCCTTTAAAGAAGCCACATGGCTTCCCTCTTCAGACAACACCCACAAACATAAACCTTGTGCTATTGCATGAAACCTCTCCTTTCATCTATTCATTAGAGGAGTCAAAATGTGGTTAAATTTTGTGTCTTTACTAGTAATCCTCAAAGGTAATTATTTCCCCTGTGTAGAATTTATTTCCATGTTCTGCACTTGTATGAAGGAGATCTCCTTAAAACAATACTGTTTTTTTAGGAGTCCAGTCTCAAGTCCAGTTGGTAGAGTCTGGAGGAGATGTGAGAAGACCTAGAGAGTCCCTGTATCTCTCCTGCCAAGCCTCCGGATTCACCTTCAGCAGCTATCACATGAGCTGGGTTAGACAGGCTCCTGGGAAAGGACTGGAATGGGTTGCACGTATCTACACTGACTCCAGTGGAAAGTTCTACTCTGACAAAGTGAAGGGCCGCTTCATTGTCTCCAGGGACAATGCCAAAAGCCAGCTGTATCTGCAAATGAACAGCCTCAAAACTGAAGACACAGCAATATATTACTGTGCAAGAGACACAGTGAGGGAAAGTGAATCTGAAGCTAGACAAGAACCTCCTTTTTTTCCACACAGCTATTCAACTTGATTGAGCCACACATCCTGGAATAGTCAATGGTTGGTCCGTAAAATAAACAAAGCTTAAGGATTTTAATTTTATGGATAACAAAATATTTCAAATCTTTCCTGGAAATGGAAACCACATGAAAGAATCCTATGGAACATATAAAACTTTTATAGATATGAATACATATAACAATCCCAAAGATTTCAAAGTTTCTCGAAATGGAACTAAAAAAGAACATAGTTTGCTGAGAGTGCACAATCCTTACAAAAAATGACTCTTTTCACAGGCCTGGAATATTAATTGCAAAATGCATGTGGAAGTTGTGTTTGCTAAAATGTGCTGATCAATGAATTGAGGGGCTCTTTTATTCAGACAGATATGTAAATTGAGACACAGTTTCCTCTTTAAAGGAGCCTTTTGGTTTCCCTCTTCAGGCAATACCCATTGATATCAACCTTCTGCTATTTCCTGAAATCTCTCCTGTCAATTTCCTCCATAGATTACTGAGCAAAAATGTGGTTAAACCTTGTGTCCTTACTAGTAGTCCTCAAAGGTAATTATATAATTATTCCCCTATGTAAAGTTTATTTCCATGCTCTGCTCTTCTACAAAGAAGATCTAATTTTTTTTTTAAAAAAAATCTTTTTAGGAGTCCAGTCCCAAGTCCAGTTGGTGGAGTCTGGAGGGGATGTGAGAAGCCCTGGAGGGTCCCTCCGTCTCTCCTGCCAAGCCTCTGGATTCACCTTCAGCAGCTACTGGATGTCCTGGGTGAGACAGGCCCCAGGGAAAGGCCTAGAATGGGTGACAACCATAAGCCACACTTCTGGAACTATTTACTACTCAGACAAAGTGAAGGGTCGCTACACTGTTTCCAGGGACAATGGGAAAAGCCAGCTGTATCTGCAAATGAACAACCTAAAAGCTGAAGACACAGCAGTCTATTACTGTGCAAGAGACACAGTGAGAGGAAGTGAATCTATAACAAAGCAAAAACCTTCCTTTTTTCAAAGCAGCTCTTCAACGTGACTGAGACTCCGACCCTCGATTACTCAATGAGGATTGGTTTTTGTTACCTCCACCATAATTGTTAAAATTTGCCTTCTCCTTGCATATTTTCAGCAGAATGTTAAAAGTATCTGTTGGCATGGGTGTCAAGATAAAGTAGTGTTTATACATATGCTTTGGGAATGCCCGGTAGCGCAGAACCTTTTGCAAAAAGTGCAAGAGGGTATTAATAGGATGTTAAATACACAATGGATAATTAATAAGGAAATGGCAGTATTAGTTAAAAGCAATGTGATGGGAGAATTTAGAGAAACAAAACAAGCTGCGATAGAAAGCACTTAGGCGGTAATAGTCTTGGGTTGGAAGGATGCGACAAAATATGTTCCACCATGTACCGGTACCAGGTTAGGGGCGGAAATGGGCAATTAGAAGCGACTGCGCATGCTCCTTTGGGCATCCTTTAAAGAGTGATGGACCGCCTCTCTCCAGGAACTAGAGGTTGTAACAACTTCGGGGATTGGAGAGAGGATGTCCATGGGAATCACTGGATCCAATTGCCCATGGGGATTGGAGAGTGAACTCCTCCCACACGACGAAGGGGCGTGGCTTGGATCCAGATGAAAGTTGCTACCTTCACCTGGTTCAGCAAGGAGTTTTTGCCCAATTTTGCCAAGGAAGTTTCTGGTAGGAATTTCCGCCCCGTTAGTTTTGGCCTCTGCAGGTCCTTAGTTATGTTGAATTTGAATATTTAAATTTACGTATTTAAAGTTACGTTATTTAAACTTATGTTAATTTAATAAAATGACCCTTATTTAATCCACAATATGTCTCAGCGTCCTTACTCCGCTTCCGGGGCAATTAGCCTTCTTATGAGGGCACAAAACTCGCAGGGAAGCTGAGAATTTATATAAAATAAATTGTCACTGATTTTTGTCACCAGAAAAATTGTCAAGGTATTTCAAATCTTTCCGGGAAATGGGAGCAGGGGTAAGGAAACTATTATTGAATGTTACCACCAAATTCAGTGAATAGGTAAAATAATTAATAAATTAAAAATTAATTAAAAATTAAAAATCCTGCCTCAGTCCCTTGATTAGCCAATTACGACTGATCCCCATCAAGTGAGAACTTTAGGATTATTTTGTTTGTGTTTATCCAATCAGGCAGGGTTGTGTGAAATGGGTGGACATGGGCCCAATTTTTCAAGCACAGGCCACACCCACCCCAGCTCCATGAAAGGGAAAATGTCGCAATACGTCATGTGACAGAAATGTGATGTGGCGAGTTTGACACCCTTGAATTTGAGAGTTTGCTGTAAGAAAATGTAAGATAATGAACATGGCTTGAAAATTACAGTTTCATCTTCCTTGTTTACATGGTGAACAATCTTCTGAAGGGAAAAAAATGGAATGGAATATCGATCCTTTATTATCATGGCAGAATTTAATTTAATTTAATTGACTTCTATACCACCCAATCCCATGCAACAATGAATAATACAATACAAAGTTACAAAAGTTAAATATAAATAATAAAAACAGTTAAACAACCCCTAGCAAATTATTCAATCAAACACACATACATACCAGGTCAATCACCATTCGGCCTTGCCTAGATGTTCAAGTTCATGACCCCCAAATCTGCCAAATCTGCCAGCAAAGAAAGGCCTTCGTGGCCTTTTGGAAGGCCAGTAGGGTGGCCTTTTGGAAAGCCAGTAGGGTGGCCGCAGTAAGGACATCAGGGTGTAGTTGGCTCCATAGGGCCAGGGCAGCTACAGAGAAGGCCTTCCCCGAAGCCTGCCAACCTGCATTGCTAAGTCAATGGGACCTGAAGAACTCTGTGTGATCTGCCATAGAGAGGAGGGGGTCTGGCTGTTTTCCAAAGCACCAGAAAGCCAGACGAGGAATAACCAAGGATAGATTCAACTGGGAAATAAGGAGAAACTTTCTGGTGATGAGAGCGATCACCCTGTAGAAAGCTTATTGCCTGTGGACGTTGTGAGAGATCCACCACTTAAAACTTTCAAAGGGAGATTGGACTGTCATTTGTCCAAAATAATGTAGAGAAGAATAAAATAGAATAGAATAGAATAGAATAGAATTCTTTATTGGCCAAGTAAGATTGGACACACAAGAATTTGTCTTTGGTGCACATGCTCTCAGTGTACATAAAAGAAAAAAGATTCATTTGTCAAGAATCATGAGGTACAAATCTTAATGATTGTCATAGGGGTCAAATAAGCAATGAGTAGGGACTCCCAATGAGCGTGGGGTCCAAGGTCCCTTCCAACTCTAATAATAATCTAACCGAATCTTGGCAGAACCCTGGAAATTAAACTTCTGGATAAACCTTCTAAACATCTAAACCACCATTCATCTATTGAGAAAGCATATGCACCAAAAGATTCTCCTTGGAGAATATGGAGCTTGCCTCCTTCCTTGTTTTTGACACTGGAGGGCAATGTTGTTACATGAAATGCCATGGTGGGGGATGGAGAAGGAAATTTAAACAGCTGTGATTAGATATTTTGGAGGCCCGATACTTTTCATTTTTATTTTTTTATAATAACTCAATGAAAAGTTCTCAACAAAATGTTACATTGCAGGATACCTCAAAATGAAACAGAATTTTCATTAAAAAATCTGGATGTTTGGTTTTTGTCGCCAGAGAAACTTATCAAAGTATTTCAAATCTTTGGTGGAAATAAAAACAACATGGAATAATCATTTTGTCTTATTTAGTAAACATATAAAATGGATAAACTTTTATAGATACAGCAGCTGCCTAGCCCTCATATTCTGCTACAGCAAAAGCACAATTTATGGACTACAAATAAAAAAAAAACATTTTCCAACAGCAACCACAGCATGACTAACCTCAGCCTCAACCTACAACACTCCAAGACTCACTCTAATAATGCGACACCCAATTACATTTTTTTAAAAAAGCCAACTATGAACTCATAGATGCTAATTTCTCAACTCTTGATTGGAAAACTCTATTCTCTATTTTCCTTGAGGCAAAATCCAGAGCTGAAGCCCCAGAATCAGTTCATTACTGTGTACAGCCACATTCTGATAACGCCTTTGATGTAGCTGGAATCAATCTTACTGGCTTTACCATTCCATTGGATTATTTCAGAGATGTGGAGAGGGGGGAATCTGCTGTTTGGATAGCAGTCCATCCTCCATACTAGGCCTCATGCTCTTGAGAGGTTACTCCAGCTTTGCCTAGGCCAGTGATGGCGAACCTATGGCACATATCTGCTGGAACACAAGCAGTTGCCTTAGCTCAGCTCCAACAGGCATGGGTGGGTGGGCCAGGGGATTTTTGGCTCACACAGATGCTCTAGGAGGGCATTTTTGGCTTCCAGAGAGCATCCAGGGATATGTTGGATATATTAGATTTGTTACATGCTGTTTTATTATTGTTGTTAGCCGCCCCGAGGTGTGGCATACAAATCTAATAAATAAATAAATAAATGTGGGAGGGTGTTTTTACCCTCCCAGGGCTCCAGGTAAGCTGCTGGAGCATGGGGAGTGTGAAATACCAGCCAAATGGGCCACCAGAATTTGGGAAATAGGCTGTTTCTGGCCTCCAGAGAGCCTCCAGGGGATGGATGGAAGCTGTTTTCGCCCTCCACAGGCATTGAATTATGGGTGTGGGCACTCAAGCATTCATGATACTACATGCCCATGCTCTATCAGCACCCAAGGAAAAAAGGGTCACTATCACTGGCCTAGGGCATTTTAGGAACTCTTTCCAGAGCATGATACCATAGCCTTTCAAGACTGAAGGATGCCAATGATGCTGATGTTCCATAAAATAAACAAAGCTTAAGGAAGCACATCAGTACCAAAGATTGTAGTAACTCTGATGTTCAAGGTGATCTGTTATAAGTAATTTTATTCTCTAGTATTTGGAAACATTTTGAGAATGGCTGATTTTTTTTTCTTAAAATAAAAGAACTTTTCTTTTAGTTTACATACAATAAATTGGCCCTTTTCCCTATTAACTCATAGGAGGGAAATGGGTTTGAACTCTTTTCTTAGGATTGGAATGTAAATGTAAAGTTATATTCATATAAATGTTTTAGTCAATGACCTGTAGGGCTCCTTTATTCCAATAGATATGTAAATTGAGGCACAACTTCCCCTTTAAAAGAGCCCTATGGTTTCCCTCTCCAGACAACACCCACCATCTTAAACCTTCTGCTATTGCATGAAACATCTCCTGCCAATTTCATCTATTCATTATAAGGGCAAAAATGTGGTTAAACTTTGTGTCCTTACTAGTAATTCTCCAAGGTAATTATTTCCCCTATGTAGAATTTATTTCCATGTTATGTTCCTGTATGAAGGAGATTTCCTTAAAAAAATACGGCTTTTATAGGAGTCCAATCTCAAGTCCAGTTGGTGGAGTCTGGAGGAAATGTGAGAAGACCTGGAGAGCCCCTGCATCTCTCCTGCCAAGCCTCCGGATACACCTTCAGCAGCTACGGGATGGTTTGGGTGAGACAGGTTCCTGGGAAAGGACTGGAATGGGTGGCATACATCTACTATGATTCCAGTGGAAAGTTCTACTCTGACAAAGTCAAGGGACGCTTCACCATCTCCAGGGACAATGCCAAAAGCCAGCTGTATCTGCAAATGAACAGCCTCAAAGCTGAAGACACAGCAGTCTATTACTGTGCAATATACACAGTGAATCTGAAGGCAGACAAAAACTTCCTTTTCTTCTGCAAATCTTTGCTGGAAATGGAAACCACTTGAAAGAATCATATTGTCTTTATTTAGTGAACATATAAAATAGCTAATCTCTTATTGATACAAATACATACAACAACCCAGAAGATTTTAAAGTTTCTCTAAATGGAACTAAAAAGAACATAGCTTTCTGAGAGTGCACAATCCTCATTAGGTAGCCATGTTTGAGTAGTGATGGCAAACCTTTTTTTTCTTGGGTGCCGAATGAGCTTGCATGTATGCTATCATGCATGCATGAGCTCCCACATCCATAACTCAATGCCTGGGGAAGGTGAGTACAACAACCCCCTGGAGGCACTCTGGAGGTTAGAAATGGCCTGTTTTCCAACTTCTAGTGGGTCTAGTAGGCTTGTGTTTCACCCTCCCCAGGATCCAAAGGCTTCCCTGGGGCTGGGGGAGGGTAAAAATGCCCTCCCCCATCTCCCAGGGAGTTCTCTTGAAGCCAAAAATGCCCTCCCAATAGCTTCTGTGCAAGCCAAATATCACCTGGATGGCACACACATGCACGTTGGAGCTCAGATATGGCTCCATGTGCCACCTGTGGCACCCATGCCATAAGTTCACTGTTACTGAACTAGAGCAATGATAGCGAACCTTTTTTTCCTTCGGAGACCTAAAGTGTGTGCACGGGCACTGTCGCAGGTGTATGAGTGCCCGTACCCATAATGCAATTCTCCTCCTGCATGCCCCACCCTTGCATATGTGTGCATGGGACACCAACTCTCTTTTGATCTCACATCCCCAAATTAGCAGCAGAAGGGGGGGAGCCACCTTTCCCCAAACAGACCTGAGAGGGGGAAGACACCTTTCCCCAAATTGAGCTTTTAGGGTAATGTGACCAGACGTCCTGCTTTTGGCAGAACAATCCCACTTTTTAGGAATTTTCCCCATGTCCCACGGTATTTTTGAAAAGTCCCAGGCAGTTTGCAGAAGTGCGCTCACTCATTCCAGCTCCGCAGCGTCCCATTGCCACCACCGTGATGCCCCGCGGCCACCAGCCCTCCTGCTGCTGGGCTTGCTGCAGCTGAGCCACAGGCAATTCTGCAGAGACAACTCACCAAGAGGTTTGTCTCTGATCTCAGGGCCCAGCCCATTGTCCCAGTATTCCTGGGCTCCAAACCCACGCACCCTAAGCCCTAACCTTCCAGCAAGCCGGCAAGACGACCCAAGCTGCTTCCGCACCCCAAACCGATGACCTAAACCTGTCCTGACACTGCAGGACCCACAACTCCCACTGCAAGTCTCCCTCCAGCCCTCCAAGCCCTCTGGGTATGCCTTCATGGGGAAGGAGGCCACCCAAGCCTCCACCCTCTGTCCCGCTTTGCCTAAGTTATGATCTGGTTACTTTATGTTAAGGGAGAAAGCCTCCTTTCCCCAAATGGAGCTGTGAGGGAGTAAAGCCTCCCATCCTCAAACAGAGCTAGGTAGGGGGAAAAGTCTCTTTCTCCACACAGAACCGTGAGAGGGGAAAAAGCTTCCCAAAAGGAGTTGGTAAGGGGGAAAAGCCTCTTTTCCCAATCAGACCTGACTGGGGGAGGTCTCCTTTTCCCAAACAGAATTGCAAGGGGGAAAATCTTCTTTTCTCCAAACAGAATGGAGCTGGGGGGAGAAGCCTCCCATCCCCAAACAGAGCTTGAAGGTGGGGAAAAGCTTTTTTTCTCAAACAGAGCTGGGGGGAGAGCCTTGCATGCCCAAACAATGCTGGGGTGGAATCCCCAGAGATCTGAGAAGGTTCCAGCAACAGAAAGTGAGGAGCTTGTTTAGAAACATAGAAGTCTGACGGCAGAAAAAGACCCCATGGTCCATCTAGTCTGCCCTTATACTATTTTCTGTATTTTATCTTGGGATGGATATATGTTTATCCCAGGCATGTTTAAATTCAGTTACTGTGGATTTATCTACCACGTCTGCTGGAAGTTTGTTCCAAGGATCTACTACTCTTTCAGTAAAATAATATTTTCTCATGTTGCTTTTGATCTTTCCCCCAACTAACCTCAGATTGTGTCCCCTTGTTCTTGTGTTCACTTTCCTATTAAAAACACTTCCCTCCTGGACCTTATTTAACCCTTTAATATATTTAAATGTTTCGATCATGTCCCCCCTTTTCCTTCTGTCCTCCAGACTATACAGATTGAGTTCATTAAGTCTTTCCTGATACGTTTTATACTTAAGACCTTCCACCATTCTTGTAGCCCGTCTTTGGACCCGTTCAATTTTGTCAATATCTTTTTGTAGGTGAGGTCTCCAGAACTGAACACAGTATTCCAAATGACCTAAAAATCAGCTGACCGGCAGGAGGCACATGCATATGTGCAGTGCATCTGAGCTAATCAACAGCTCACATGCCTGCGGAGAGGGCTCCACATGCCACCTGTGGCAGCATGCCACAGATTCACCATAACAAATCTAGAGCAAACAAAATATTTTGGATAATACAAAGATAATTTGTTTGTCATTCCATTTGTATTGATAGGCTGTATTTGGTCACAATGTGACTTAGGTTTCTGACTCGAGTGGATTGAATTATTCTAGCATCAAAAGTGTTCCTTAAAGCTCAACTGCCATTCAATGTATTTGGGATTTTCCATAAAATAAAGGAAGCACGTTGATAGCAAACTGTGATATTCAAGCCGATTTGTTATGTAAAATTATTCTATAATATCTGGAATCATTTTGAGAATGGCTGGAATTTTTCTTTTTCTTTGAAAAAGAACTTTTCTTTTACTTCATATACAATAAACTGGCCCTTTTTCCTATTAATTCAAAATGTGTTTGAACCATTTTCTTTGGACTAGAATGTAAATTGCAAAAGGCACATGAAAGTTATATATGCTTTAGTCAATGACCTCTAAGGTTCCTTTATTTGAACAGATATGCAAATCAAAGACCAATTTCCCCTTTAAAGAAGCATGGCTTCCCTCTTCAGAAAACACCCACAAACATACACCTTGTGCTATTGCATGAAACCTCTCCTGGCAATTTCATCTATTCATTAGAGGAGTCAAAATGTGGTTAAACTTTATGTCCTTACTAGTAGTCCTCAAAGGTAATTATTTTCCCTATTAAAATTTATATCCATGTTCTGCTCTTGTATGAAGGAGAGCTCTTTAAAAATATACTGCTGTTTTAGGAGTCCAGTCTCAAGTCCAGTTGGTGGAGTCTGGAGGAGATGTGAGAAGACCTGGAGAGTCCCTGCGTCTCTCCTGCCAAGCCTCTGGATTCACCTTTAGTAACTTCTGGATGGCTTGGATGAGACAGGCTCCAGGGAAAGGACTGGAATGGATAGCATGGCTACGTTATGATGCAGGAGAAATCTACTACTCAGACAAAGTCAAAGGCCGTTTCACCATCTCCAGGGACAATGCCAAAAGCCAGCTGTATTTGCAAATGAACAGCCTCAAAGCTGAAGACACAGCAGTCTATTACTGTGCAAGATACACAATGAGAGGAAGTGAATCTGATGCCAGACAAGAACCTTTCTTTCTTCAGGACACTTCTTCAACTAGACTGACTCTGGATCAATCAATGAGGACTTATCAATGTTTACTGAAAACTTCTGGGCATTTTTTTAGGCATACCATAGAAGTTGGTGTAAAAAAATGAAAAACTTCAAGTTTTCCAAAGTGGCTTGGATTCATTGGAATGGAGTGTGGAAATCAATTTGAAGGAAATGAAAGTTTAGTAGAATCCTTGCGATAATGCAAACTGCCAACACACAGTGAGGAAATACAATATATATGTTCTTAAGTAATCTCCTTAGAGGAGTAATAACCTCTTCGCTTTTGACATAAAGGGTAATGTTGCTACACAAAATCCAATTGTTTATGCACCTGAAGAGAATGTACTAAGGAATTAAACATATAAGCCTTGGTGGTTAGAATGCAGTACTGCAGGCTACTTCTGTTGCCTGCCAGCTGTCTGCAATTTGGCAGTTCAAATCCTACCCAGGCTCAAGGTGGACTCAGCCTTCCATCCTTCCAAAGTGGGCAAAATTGTTGGGGGTAATATGCTGATTCTGTAAACCGTTTTGGGCAGTAGGAAAAGCAAGTAGGGTGCTTGGCTGCATAGCTAGAGGTATAACAAGCAGGAAGAGGGAGATTGTGATCCCCTTATATAGAGCGCTGGTGAGACCACATTTGGAATACTGTGTTCAGTTCTGGAGACCTCACCTACAAAAAGATATTGACAAAATTGAACGGGTCCAAAGACTGGCTGCAAGAATGGAGGAAGGTCTTAAGCATAAAACATATCAGGAAAGACTTAATGAACTCAATCTGTATAGTCTGGAGGATAGAAGGAAAAGGGGGACATGACCGAAACTTAAATATGTTAAAGGGTTAAATAAGGTCCAGGAGGGAAGTGTTTTTAATAGGAAAGTGAACACAAGAACAAGGGGACACAATCTGAAGTTAGTTGGGGGAAAGATAAAAAGCAACGTGAGAAAATATTATTTCACTGAAAAAGTAGTAGATCCTTGGAAGAAACTTCCAGCAGATGTGGTTGGTAAATCCACAGTAACTGAATTTAAACATGCCTGGGATAAACATATATCCATCCTAAGATAAAATACAGAAAATAGTATAAGGGCAGACTAGATGGACCATGAGGTCTTTTTGTGCAGTCAGTCTTCTATGTTTCTATGTTTAGAGGGTATTGCACAATTACCCAGCTGGTTAGGTATAGCTCAATGGCTAATAAGAACACACAGATGAAGTCACAGGTCATGGACTGCATTCCTCTAATGCAATATCTTAAAGAAACAGCTCCTAATCTGAGCTAAATATTCCTTTAGTCTTTCAGCACAGCTCAAGTGTCTGGAGAGATGGCTCTGTATGCCATTTACAGCACAGGCGCCACAGGTTTGCGATCACGGACCTAGGATTTGGCTTTCCCCTTTTGCCTATACAGTGGAACCTCGACATACGAGCAGCTCTACTTACGAGCTACTCGAGATAAGAGCTGGGAGGGGAGCGACATTTGTGTTCGCCTCCCGAGCTCACATTCGGGATACGAGCGCCAAGGAGCTGTCTCCTGAAGCCGAACGCCGAACCCCCCAGGCCGGCTGTGACGTTTTAAAGCACGCGCGCCGCTTGGCAGCTGTCTCCTGAAGCCGAACGCTAACTTCCGCGTTCGGCGGCAGCGGGGTTTTTTGTTGTTGCACGGATTAATTGACTTTACATTGTTTCCTATGGGAAACAATGTTTCGTCATACGAGCGTTCCGACTTACGAGCCTCCTTCCGGAACCAATTAGTCTCGTAAGTTGGGGTTCTACTGTAGAGCCAGCTATGACCTCTACATGATCCCCATAGGAATATGAGAAATGTCAAGGGAATATTAAAAAAAACGGGGGGGGGGTGCATTTCATCAACAAAATATACCAGAAGAAAAAGGGGAGAACTTGTTTGCGACCGTAGTTGAACTCTTTGCTGAAGAGTTAAAAATAAACGAAAACGAACTAATTAACCACGTAGACGAGGTATATCGAGTGCAAACTAATTACGCACATCGCCATCAACTCCCCAGAGAGGTCCACCTTAGATTCACTAAAAAAAACCTGAGAGATGAGATATATAGGAATACCAGAGGGGTCTTATCGTATAAAGGAAAAGACATCATTGTATTGAAACAAATACCCAAAAGAATTAGGGAACGAAGGAGGGATTACCATTACTTTATAAACAAATTAATAAAAAACGAGATACAATTTAGATGGTTAGTGCCAGAGGGGGTAATGGTAACGTGGAAGGGGAAGAAAATAAATATAGAAACACTAGAACAAGCAGACAAATTTATTCGAGAACATCTGAAGAAAGAAGGGGAAAGTAGCACGGAACTGGAGACAACAAGCCAAGAGGAGGGAGAGATAGAGGAAGAGAGAACAGACAAGATAAGCAAGGGGAAAGGGGAGAAAACAGAAAACTATAGAGAGCTTAGAAGCAGCAAAAGGGCAAGATAGTTGACGAAGAATGAATAAAGAAATTAAATTATTTTCGGTGAATATAAATGGAATGAACTCTCCTCAAAAAAGAGGACAAACATTTACAAAACTAATAAAACAAAATCTAGATGTAATATGCCTTCAGGAAGTCCATGTAAAGAAAAAGGATAAGAAAGTATTGGAATACCCGAAACTGGGGAAACTATTCACATCACTTGCAAATGAAAAAAAAAGAGAAATTGCAATATATATTAAAAGCTGGTTAAATCCAAAAGTAATTGACAGTGATAGAAGAGGGTAGAATACTTATAATAGAAATCAAAATTAATTAAAAAAAAACAAATTTAATTGTGATTTATGCTCCCAATAAAGACCAAAAATCTTTTTTATAAAAAGTTGTACCAAAAAATAATAAAAATTGAAAAAGGAAACATCTGTGTGATTGGGGACTTTAATATAATAATAGATTATGACAAAGACTATAAAGGTAAAGAAAAGAGTAAAAAGAAAAAAACTATACCAGAAAAACTCAAAGATATTATAGAAGAATTTAAATTAAAGGATACATGGAGGGAAAGACACAGGGATGAATGTAAATATACTTATTATTCACACCCACACGACTCATGGTCTAGATTGGACATGATATGGACAAACATAGAATTACAACAAGAGATAATATCAGCAGAAATAGAACGTAACTTTTGGGCAGACCACAATCCAGTAAGTACTGTAATTAGAGGAAACCAAACCAAAAAAAATAGATGGACAATGAATACAAAAATTATACAAGAAAACAAATACAAAGAATTTTCAAAAAAAGAATTAGATATCTTTCTAGAAAAAAATTGGAATGAAGACACAACCATACAAAATATATGGGACACAACCAAAGCATATATAAGGGGGATAACCATTGCATACACTAGTAAAAAAAATAAGGATAAAAATAGGGAGATGAGAGAAAATCAAAAAGAATTAGAACAAATAGAAGCCGAATGGATAAAAGATCCAAAAAAAATCGAACTAAAAGAAAAAAGAGATGTAATTAAACACAAGATTAACTTGATAGCACAGGAAGAAATAGCCCAAAAAATCAAAAGTGTAAAACAAAACTATTTCGAACATGCAAACAAACCGGGAAGGTGGCTTGCCTATAAAATTAAAAAACAGAAAGAGAAGAAATATATCCAACAACTGGAAGATGAAAAGGGAAAAAAACAAATTGATATAGAAGAAAAAAAAAAGATAATACAAAACTATTTTCAACAGCTATATAGGAAAGATGATATAAAAGAGGAAGAAATAGATCAATATTTGAACGAGATTGAACTACCCCAAATATCGGAGACCAACATAGATAGAATGGATAAAACCATAACTATGACAGAATTAGAGCTAGCAATTAAAAAACAAAACAATAACAAAACCCCAGGAGTAGATGGAATACCAGCCGAATATTACAAAGAAATATACGAACCAGTCAAAAAATTATTACTACAGATGCTGAATGAGGTGTTAGATAAAGGAGCAATGCCTGAATCCTGGAAGGAAGGGTTAATAACACTAATACCAAAAGATTTGGAACAAAGATATTTAATAAAACAATACAGACCAATTGCATTACTAAACTCAGATTACAAAATTTTCACAACAATATTAGCAGAAAGGTTTAAAGGGATAATTAACGAAATAATACATACGGACCAGAACGGTTTTTTACCAAACAGAAATATAAAAAATAATCTGAGAAACATTATAAATATTTTAGAATACTATGAGGCAAACCCAGGAAAGAATTTGGCATTAATATTTTTAGATGCGGAAAAAGCATTCGATAATTTGAATTGGAACTTCTTTATTAAACAACTGACCAAAATGAAATTTAAAGAAAAATTTATAAAAGCAATCAAGACGATATACTCTACACAATCGGCAAAAGTTATAATAAATGACCAATTAACGCAAAATATAAAAATAGAAAAGGGAGTACGGCAAGGATGCCCCCTTTCCCCATTAATATTTATTTTGGCCATAGAAATCTTATTAAATCAGATAAGGTTAAATAAAAATGTTAAAGGATTAAATTTGAAAGGACAAGAATACAAAATTCAGGCATTTGCCGCTGATCTAGTATTCAATATAGAAGATCCAATTGAATCAGGGGAAGTTTTATTAAAGGAGATTACTGAATTCGGAAAAGTAGCAGGACTTAAAATTAATAAACAAAAAACCAAAATACTGACAAAAAATTTAACAAATACAGAGAAGAAAATATTAGAAGACAGATTAGGCCTACAAATAGTAAAAACAGATAAGTATTTGGAAATAAAATTAACAGCAAAAGCAATCACAATAAAGGAAGATAATTATACGGTTTTAATAAAAGAAATAAAAAAGAAATTAGAAAAATGGAACAAATTGCCTATCTCGCTCATAGGTAGAATCTCAACAATAAAAATGTCCATGTTACCCAAGATTCTATATCTATTTAGGACGATTCCAATTATATTAAGAAAAGACTTTTTTCAAAAATTAAATAGAATGATTACAAAATTCGTCTGGGCCGGAAAAAAACCTAGAATTAGAATACAATATCTACAAGATAATATCAAACAAGGAGGATTTGCACTACCAGATTTCGAATTATATTATAATGCAGCAATTATGGATTGGTTGAAAGATTGGTTTAAATTGGAAAATAAAAGACTATTAATACTGGAAGGACACGATATGAGAACAGGGTGGCATGCTATCCTGTGGGAAAATAAAGAACAAACACATAGTTATTTCAAACAACATATAATAAGAAACTCGTTATACACAACTTGGAAAAAAATCAAAAAAATGTACTACCACCAAATTCCCAAATGGTACTCGAGCTTAGAGGCGACGGTATACCCAAACTCAAGAGAACTAAACAAAATGTTAAATTATTATCAAACATTAGAAAAAAATGGGGAATTAAAAACCAGGGAACAATTAGAAAAAATTGGAATCAAAATCGATTGGTGGGCGTATAACGTAATTAAATCAAAATATCAAGAAGGGAAAAGGAAGGAAATACAAATAAAAGAGACAGAATTAGATAAGATAATTTTAGGCCAAGAAAAGAAAATGATTTCCAAAATATATAGATATATGCTACACTACAAAATGGAGGAACACATCATTAAAAATAGTATACATAGTTGGGGCAAAAATTTTGGTTATAGCATAAATTTAGATAAGTGGGAATCAATTTGGATCAAAAACTATAAATTAACAAAATCTACAGCTTATAAGGAAAACATATACAAAATGTATTATAGGTGGCACCTTCCACCGGCAACATTAGCCAAAATGTATAAAGGAACAAGCCCAAAATGTTGGAGGTGTAAAAAAATGGGGACCTACTACCACATTTGGTGGACCTGCCCAAAAATGAAAAAATTCTGGAACAAAATGCAGAATTGGATAGAAGAGATTTTACAAATGAAGATAAATAAAAAACCGGAAGCCTTTCTCCTGGGAATTATAGATCAAAAAATTGAAAAAAACAAACATTACTTATTAATTCATATATTGACAGCAATTAGAATAACGATAGCTCAAAATTGGAAGCAACCCGAACCACCTGAAGACGATTTGATAATTAAAAAAATATTAGACTGTGCTGAATTTGACGCACTAACAATTAAATTAAAAAATAAAGAAGATTCCGAACACGATAAAACCTGGATACATCTTTATAACTGGTTTAAGAAAAGAAATAAAACTCAAAAGAAAAAACCAAATTAACAATACTTTATATCCTTTTTATTACATAGGGAAAAAAAATACAAAAGACATATATACAAAAAACCTTTTTATAAAGAAAGATCTGTATGATATTAAAGAAATTGAATACGAATAAAAGAAGGCGGATAAGAAAGAATTAAATGATTTAAAGAACAGTGACAACCTACAAGAGAAAATGGTATACGCTGAGGACACAACATACTTCACCAGAAAATAATTTAAAATCAAAAATCATTCAAAACTTACCTCCTGAAGGGAATACAAGTACAAATATTATAAAATATGCTAAGTGAATAGTTATTGTTATTAATGTACTTAAATAAGCAATTAGATCTTTTTTTAAGAATATTTTGTTTGTTTGTTTGTTTGTTTGTCATGTTTGTTTGTTTATTTGTTATGCGTTGATTTAGCCTTGTATTAATATAAAACATATATTGTATGTAAATGTGTATATATTTGTAATAAAAATTTTTATAAAAAAAAGAGAGAGAGAGAGAAATGTCAAGGGAATATTTAAAAAAACGGGGGGGTGCATTTCATCAACAAAATAAACCAATATGCATCAATTTTTCCAGTTCAATTTTCATATCATTATGTTCAGAAATGTTCAAGCTACCAATCCCACACCAACTTTAGTAAAATAGAATGTATTTTGCAGGCATAATTATCAATAAACCTAAAGAAAATTCACAAAAACGGGGGGGAGGCATATTTATGTGCAAAATAAACCAATAAGGATTAATTTCTTCAGTTCAATTTTCATATCATTGTGTGCAGAAATGTTCAGACTACTTTCCAAGTGAAAAAAGTATTCAAATTGACCAAACATAAGCACTGCAAATGAAGAGTTTTCGGTCCGGGTCAGGGTGACCCGGGAACAGAAGATTTGTTACTTTTCTTAAACAGAACAGCAGTGTTAAAGTACATGTTCTTGCACATGATCAGGAAGCTCAAATACAAAACCCACAGAAGTTATAAAAGCCCACCCATTCTTAACTCCATTTTGTTAGCTGCCCCCAAATCACATTTTGTAGGTAGTTATGCTTCGTCAATAAAGAGAACCTTTCTTTCCCATCAGCCTCCAGCCACCATTTCGTCTCCAGTGCCTTTCTCCTGAACTGAACCAGATGGATATTTCTTCCCATAAGCCCAAAATTTATCTTGGTAAGTGAGAAATTTGTTACGTGGGTTTTGTCCCATTTTATGACTTTTTTTGCCGCATTTGTTCAGTGAATCACTGCTGCAGTTAAACTAGTCACATGACTAATTTAAATAAATCCTTGGAATTTATTTCCTTGGAACAAACTTCCAGCAGACATGGTTGGTAAATCCACAGTAACTGAATGTAAACATGCCTGGGATAAACATATATCCATCCTAAAATAAAACACAGGAAATAGTATAAGGGCAGACTAGATGGACCATGAGGTCTTTTTCTGCCGTCAGTCTTCTATGTTTCTATGTTTCTAAATCCTTGTTAAATAAATCACATGATTCTGGATATGCTCCAATGGGCAAAAGTGCAAAAAATGGTCATGTCACTTTTTTTCAGTGCCATGGTAACTTTAAACAGTCACTGAGTGAGCTGTTGTAATTTGAGGACTACTTACAATATTACTGTCTTCCTTTTTTTCCCCTTTGGTCATCAAGTTTTTGACACCTTGCTAAGTGACTGGTGGCATTCAAATGTTGCTATATCCCAGTGATGGTAAATGTATGGCACATGTGCAGGGATGGGATACTGCCCAGCCGGGGGGGGGGATGCAGTGGGGTAGCAAAAATGGAGCTCCACCCCAGAGCACCCAATTTGCACTGAAAGATGTTGAAATAAAATGCAGGGCATCCTGCATAAGCGACGCCCACAGTGTGGTGGTAAAACCTTTGGTAGCCCTTCACTGCACACGTGCCACAAGTGACATGTGGATCATATTGGAGGGCAAGTGCACATGTGCACACTGACCAGCTGATTTCCAGAGTGGGAAAAAACCAGAAGTTTGAAAAAAAATGACTTCCAGTTTGCCCTTTGTGCTGTTTTTCACACTGCCTGTTGTGCTGTTTTCCCCACTATGAGGCTTCAGGAAGCTTCCTTGAAGCCTCTGGAGTGCAGAAAACAGCACAACTGGCAAACCAGAAGTCCATTTTTCTGAACTTCCAGTTTGCCTGTTTATTATTATTATTATTATTATTATTATTATTATTATTATTAATTAGATGTGTATGCCGCCCCTCTGAAAACTCTTCAACATCTTGCGGAACGTGGGGAGATTGGGGGCAGTGCAAATCTTCGGGGGGAGCTGATTCCAGAGGGCTGGGGCTGCCACAGAGAAGGCTCTTCCCCTGGGACCCACCAAATGGCATTGTTTAGTCGACAAGCCAACTCTGTGGGACCTGGTTGGACACTAGGATTCATGTGGCAGAAGGCGGTTCCACGGGTATTCTGGTCCGATGCCATATAGGACTTTATAGGTCATTACCAACCATTTAGCCATTTTTTTCACCGTCCCAGCTTTCAGTGAGTCCTGAGTACATATGCAGGGGAAGGGGGGATGTGTGCATGCACAGGAACAGCAGGGGGGGGGGGTGTTTGCACATATGTGTGTGGGAGGGAATGGTTGTGGAACTAGCATACAAACACACACCACTTTGGCACATAAACCAAAAAAGTTTTGCCATCACTGCTGTATCCTAAAAGTGAAACAATCTGCAAAAAAGTTGAAAATCACTGTTTCACAACATCTAAACTGTCGTTCTCATGTTGAGGAAACATTTGTACCAAAATAATCTCCTTGGAGAATTAGGAAGATGGGTCCTGCCCATATTTTGGACACTGGCTGACAATGTTGTCACACTCCCATTGTCTAGGAGGGTGGGAAAGGGAATCAAAACAAATGTCATTCTATACTGCATTACTGTGGAGGTCAGATAATTATTTATTTCTGTAACAATTCACTGAAAAGTTACCAAGAAAATTTTACATTTCAGGAGCCCTTAATGTGAATTTTATAAAAAAAGATGGATTTGGGGTTTAAATCACACATCAACAAAAAGACTTCTCTAGGCAATTGATATTTTTGCTGGATATGGAAACAAAATGGAAGGATCACACTATCATATCAAGTGAAGTTATGAACAGTTAAAGCATTATAGATACAAACACTATACAGAAATCCAGAAGGTTTTGAAATTCCTCCATATGGAACTCAAAAGAACTTCACTTTTTGGATAGTATAATCCTTAATACAAAGATTATTATCATTTTGCTTGAATTGATAGATAGTGTTTAGTCACAATATGACTTAAGTTTTACTTTGTGAGTTGAGAGTACCAAACTAGCCAAACCTCCGACTAGGATTGCTTGAAGAACAGTTGGGATTTTCCATAAAATAAGCCATGTTTCAAGAAGCAGATTGATAGCAAACTTTCTAATTTAAATGTGTAGCTTTTGTAATCCTATCTAATAAGTTGCCTTAAATGAGATTAAGAGTCCATTAATTCTCTCTTACCTAAAATCATTTGGAAATGTAATGAAATTTTCAAGGCTCTTTTGTACAGTAAACAGGCTCTTACTCCTATTAACTCAAGGGGGAAAAAACCTTTCTTAGGACTATAATGTTAATTGCAAAACTTAGATGTAAGTTATGTTCACCGAAATGTCTTTTATCCCAACAGTTATGTAAATTGAGATACAATTTCCCCTTTAAAGGCGCCTCATTGGGTTCCCTCTTCAGACAACACCCTGGAACGTAAGCCTTGTGCATTCATTAGAGTGAGCAAAACATGTGGCTAAACTTTGTGTCCTTACTAGTACTCCTGAAAGGTAATTATTACCCCTATATAAAATCTATTTGCACATTCTGTTCCTGTATGTCGAGATAAAAAAAAAACACTTTCTTTTTAGGAGTCCAATGTCAAGTCCAGTTGGTGGAGTCTGGAGGGGACATGAGAAGACCTGGAGAGTCCCTCCATCTCTCCTGCCAAGGATCTGGATTCACCTTCAGCAGCTATAATATGAACTGGGTGAGACAGACTCCTGGAAAAGGACTGGAATGGGTTGCACGTATCTATACTGATTCCAGTGGAAAGTTCTATTCTGACAAAGTGAAGGGACGGTTCACTGTTTCTAGGGACAATGCCAAAAGCCAGCTATATCTGGAAATGAACAGCCTCAAAGCAGAAGACACAGCAATCTATTACTGTGCAAGAGACACAGTGAGAGGAAGTAAATCTGATGCCAGACAAGAACTTTCCTTTCTTCAGAGCAGCCCTTCAACTAGTTTCAGATTCAAATCTAGTGAGAACTTCAAGAAGTTTCGGTGTAGGTATTGAAAAAGGTCACTGTAACAAAATAAAAAAATCCACGTCTACCAGTTGCTGTGATATCCCTACAGTGGAATAGAATTGTTTAGTCTCCTGGCAGGATAGAATAGAATAGAATTTTATTGGCCAAGCATGATTGGACATTTGTCTTGGTGCAGATGCTCTCAGTGTACATAAAAGAAAAAGATACATTTGTCAAGAATCATGTGGTACAACACGTAATGATTGTCATTGGGGTCAATAAGAAATGAAGAAACAATGTTAATAAAATAAAATAAAATAAAATTAATAAAATTAAATGTTAATAAAAATCTTAGGATACATGCAACAAGTTAAAGTCATACAGTCCTAAGTGGGAGGAAAAGGATGATAGAAATGATGAGAAAAACTAGTAGAATAGAAGTGCAGATTTAGGGAAAAGTTTGAGAAACGTTTTAGGCATTACAAACCTTTGCTGGAAATGAAAATAAAAAAATTAGAAAAGAAATAGAAATAGAAAATGAAGGGACTGCATTATTATGTTCAGTGAACATGTAAAATAATTAAAGCATTATGGATGCAAATACATACCACAATCCAGAAAATACTGGAGTTTCTCTCAATAGATCTCAAAAGAATTTAACTTCTCAAGACACCAAAATCCTTACTGGGAATCCTTATCTGGCTTTTCAACAGACAACCTAAATACAGTGTTCCCTCGATTTTCGTGTGTTCGAACTTCGCGGAAAGTCTATACCACGGTTTTTCAAAAATATTAATTAAAAAATACTTTGAGGGTTTTTCCCCTATACCACGGTTTTTCCCACCCGATGACATCATATGTCATCGCCAAACTTTCATCTGCCTTTAATAAAAATTTTTTTTAATAAACTTTAATTAATAAACATGGTGAGTAATAATCTGAATGGTTGCTAAGGGAATGGAAAATTGCAATTTAGGGGTTTAAAGTGTTAAGGGAAGGCTTGTGATACTGTTCATAGCCAAAAGTAGTGTATTTACTTCCACATCTCTACTTCGCGGAAATTCAACTTTCGCGGGTGGTCTCGGAACGCATCCCCCGCGAAAAGCGAGGGAACACTGTATTTTGGATAATACAAAGAGAATTATTTATCATGTTCTTTGGAGTAAGAGAGTGCCTTTTGTCACAATATGACTTAAGTTCGACTTTGTGAATTGAGTGAACCTAACTAGTCAAGCTGAAAATGTGTCCCTTGAAGTTCAACTGCCATTTAGTGCATTTGGGATTTTCCATAAAATAAACAAATAAGATTTAGTTCATTTAGTGTATTTTTCAGGCTTTTCTTTAATTAGTGCACAGTAAATTTCACAAACCTTTTCTTAGGGTTCAACTGTTAATTACAAAATGCTTACAAAATAAATGTGGTTCACAGTAATTTGCTTCTCAAAAGCTCTTTTATCCCAACTGATATGTAAATTGAGGCACAATTTCCCCTTTAAAGGAGCCCCATGGTTTCCCTTTTCAGACAACAGCCATCAGCCTAAACTTTGCGCTATTTCCTAAACCCCCTCTGTTCAATTCCCTCCAGTCACTAGAGGGAGCAAAAATGTGGCTACACCTTGCGTCCTTACTGGTAGCCCTCAAAGGTAATTATTTTCCCCATAGAAAATTTCTTTCCATGTTCTGTTCCTACATGCAGGAGATCTCATTTAAAAAAGAAATCCACTTTTTTATTTAGGAATCCAATCTCAAGTCCAGTTGGTAGAGTCTGGAGGGAATGTGAGAAGACCTGGAGAGTCCCTCCTTCTCTCCTGCCAAGCCTCTGGATTCACCTTCAGCAGCTATGCTATGAACTGGGTGAGACAGGCTCCTGGGAAAGGACCGGAATGTGTGGCACTTATCTATACTGATTCCAGTGGAAAGTTCTACTCTGACAAAGTGAGGGGACACTTCACCATCTCCAGGGACAATGGGAAAAGCCAGCTGTATCTGCAAATGAACAGCCTCAAACCAGAGGACACAGGAGTCTATTACTGTGTGAGAACCACAGTGAGAGGAAGTGAATCTGAAGCCAAACAATATCCTTCTTTTTTTTCAAAGCAGCTTGTTTAACCTTCAAATCTTGGAATTATCAATGAGATTTAATCATTGAGATTTGGTCATTGATCAGTGAGAACTTCATTCTAGGTGTCAAAAGTTTTGCTATAACAACAACAAAAAGTCTATTTCCCTATTTATGAATTAAGGTGGCTTCATTGGAATGGAATATAGTCAGGGATGGGGTACTGCCCAGACAGCGAGGAATGCAGTGGGGTAGCAAAAATGGAGCTCCACCCCAGAGCATCCAACTTGCACTGAAAGATGTTGAAAGAAAATGCAGGGCTTCCTGCATAAGCCACGTCCACAGTGTGGTAGTAAAAATTTTGGTAGCCCTTCACTCCTTTAGTATGGAGGTGGGGGAAATGATGGAAATGAAAATTTAGCATAATCTGTCTGACAAACACACATTGCAGGAAATATCTGCTCTGAACAAATCTCCTTAGATAATTAAGAAGATGTGTCCTTGCTCCAGTTTTGACCTTCCAAGCAATGTTACCTTGAAGGTAGCTGATATTTTCCATGTAATAAACAATGGTTAACAGATGATGCTGTTAGTATGGCTCTAGACACCTTGAATAACCAAAGACCTATGCAAGGGTCCTCTTTGTAGACTTTAGTTCAGCATTCAATACCATTATTCCAGATGCTCTTCTAACTAAGCTAAACCAGCTGGAGGTACCTGAACACACTTGTAAGTAGATCATCAGCTTCCTAGCAAACAGGAAGCGGGAATTGAAACTAATTAGAATCATATCAGATACCTGTATTATCTGTTTTGTTTCTTCTGGAACCGTCTTCTGCCACATGAATCTCAGCGACTGATTAGGTCCCACAGAGTTGGCCTCCTCTGGGTCCCATCGACTAAATAATGTCAGCTAGTGGGCCCCAGGGGAGAGTCTTCTCTGTGGCAGTCCCAGCCCTTTGGAATCAACTCCTCCCAGAGATTAGAACTTCTCCCACCCTCCTTGCCTTTCGCAAGTTGCTAAAGACCAATGCAATAGGTATTAAAAAAAACACAGTGGCTAAAACCAACCTTTTTCTTAGTCCGGGTCAAATAGACCCGGGAACAGTACAAGCGTAGTCATTGTGCCCAGCAAAAACTAAGCCACCCAAAAAAAAACCCCTCCACATAGAAAGAACCCCTCAAATGAGGCAAAGTCATGTAATTTCAAGTTTCAGATACACAGGGAATTTTTTTTACAGGGTCCCAAACTTCGTTTCAGGTCAAATAGACCTGAACAGAACAGCAGTTTAAATAGATATCGTCTATTTTTGAAGATGTGATAATTAATCTTTCTCTATTTGTTCCCTGAAAATCTCTCTTTCTCAAAAAAAAATTCTACCTCTCAGGAGGCTACAATACTCCTTGCGAAAGAGTAAGGTTTAATTTTAAAAAAGTATATTTATCATTTCTGCTTTTGTCATTCGAAAAACTGTTTAGATAGTTCAAATCTTTGATGGAAATGAAGAAAGGTAGAGAGATGTTTTATCAAGTTGGCTAAACATGCAAAAAATATTTCTTTTTTTAAAAAGTAGACATTAACTGTGTAAACATATCTAGAAAATTTTGAGGATACAGCTAAAACTGAAGGCTTTGAAAAATTTTCTTTTGCAGACTTCCGGGGTGGAGCCATGGTGAGCAGGTGGAAGAGAACAGGGCTGTGCTCTCTAAGCCCAAATCCCCTGCAATTGGAGACCCATACCAGGGCTCATCAACCATGAAGAGGTAAATGAGAAAGTAAAGCTTCCAGCATGTGTTTTGGTGAAAGGCAATCACTTTATTTGCAATGTAAGGAAGCTCTAAGGAAGGTATCGGCTGGGGTGTGAGTTCAGATGGGGATGGCTAGCTTTCCACCTGGTTCTTTTCTTTTAAAGAGAGAGAAGGGGATGGGTGAATAACAAGTTTCTCTAGAGAAAGAAATGTGTATCTCTCATCAATTGCAATGTAAAGACAGAAAGAAAGACAGAATTACACTGCAATTGATGGGAAATACACATTTCTTTCTCTAGAGAAGCTGGTTATTTGTCCGCCCCCTTTTCTCTCTCTATCTCTCTCTCTTTAAAAGAAAAGAACCTGGTGGAAAGCTAGCCTCCCCCAGCCGAATTTACACTACAGATTGATCCCAAGTGCATAATCTTCATCAGATTTTTCTCAGATGGGTTTGGCTTCTCACATGCAGCTGCTATGTTTCCAGAGCCTGGAGCTGTCATGCAGTTGCAGAGCGATGCCAGCTCTAAGTCCAGCTAGAGCAGAAGGGGGTGTGAATTTGAAACATGGGGTGGGTGGGTATGGGGGGAGAGAGAACCAGGAGGAGAGCCGAGTCTGGCATGACTGATGGAGGAATTCTGGGAGTTGAAGTCCACAAGTCTTAAAGATGCAAGTTGGAAGACAAACCCCCCCCCCAAGTTAGAGGTTAGGAGTGCAAGGATCTTTAAACCTTGCAAGTTTAAGGCTTGTGGACTTCAACTCCCATTCCTGAGCTAGCATGACGTGTGGAGGAATTCTGGGAATTGAAGTCCACAAGTCTTGAAGCTGTAAAGTTTGAAGGTTGCAAAAAATGTACATGGTTTTAAAAAGTATACATGGTTTTAAAAAGTATACATGGTTGTTAAAAGTATTCTGCTACACTGGTATTTTATTAAACAATATAATAATACACCATTTGGTTCAGAATTTTTCCTTTTTTCCTCCTCTAAAATGTAGGTGCGTCTTATATATTGGCTTGTCTTATACACTTAAAAATACGGTAAATAATATATTGATATAATTGATAACTATAAATAACATAATGAAAATGTAAACAATTGATATATGGATTAGATAAAGCAATAAGGAGATATATAGAGCTTGCTTTTCAATTCAATTGGAATGCAAACAAAATGGAAATCCCGTGCTACGTAACCATTTTCCTTTCTTTTTCTATTTTCTTTTTCTTATTTTTTTCTTCTACTGTATTTTCTTTTCTCTCTTTTTGTCTCTCTGTTCCTCTTTCTTGTTTCTCTTCTTTTGCCAGGTTTTTCCTCTTTTCCTTCTCCCCGTCCTTTCTTTTCTTTCTTTTGATTATATGTTTCTAATAGTCATTTATTGTTCTTTTTGAATTGTATTGTTTTTCTATTTGTGAATAAAAACTTTATTTTAAAAAAGTTTTCTCTTGGAACTAGTAGACAAACGGCTAGGGAAAAAAGTTAAACCTTACATTTGATAACTACAGGGAGTATATTATCTTCTTTAAAAATGAAAAAAAAATCTCACTGCCATTCACAATGGAGCCAAAGGAGGTGAAGTTGATGGATCAGCAGAGTAGGTAAAACTAAAATTATTTATAAATTTTGCATGCAGAAATATTTGCTGCAGAAGAAATATCGACATCACTTTTACTGTTTCTTTTCATTCTCATTCTGAACTTTCCTTCCTTCCTTCCTTCCTTCCTTCCTTCCTTCCTTCCTTCCTTCCTTCCTTCTTCCTTCCTTCCATTTTCACAATGTAATTTATTATATATATTATAGATAACAGTATATTCTACACCATTTGGGGTGACTTTTTAAAATTGCAATTGTTATTATTTTTGTGATTATGATGGTGATGATGAGTATTATTGTTGTTGTTACAATTTTTTAGGCTTTCTATCTTGGCAAATACATCTTGTTACTGGAGAAGAAACAACTGAAAAAAGCACCACACAAAACAGCATCTAGAACAAAAAATGTAATTCAGTCCCTTCAGGTCTTAAAATGTCATATTAAAGGGGAACTTTCATAAAATCTTTCCTGAACTTAGACATGTTGCTATTTTATTGCTTTTTAACATACTTTTTCAAATGTTCTTAGGGCTTATTCGTCATTTGTTCCCTTGAACCAATTTTGTGAAAATCTTTGTTTTTTTATTACTATGACTTAAATTTTACTTTCACTTTTCTTGAAATTAAAAAAATAAAATAAATCAACAATGTAGGGAGTGTGCAAGAAAACTAGAGAGCAAATGCATGGGTGAGTTCTTTTATCTGAACCAATATGTAAATCAATTCACAATTTCCCCCTTAAAAGAGGTTTTCCTTTTCAGGCTACACCCACCAAAACAAAATTTGTGCAGTTTCCCAAATCTTTTCTGATCAATTCCACACCATTCATTGCATAGAACAAAAATGCTTCTGTGGCTAAACTTGGTGTCCTTACTGGCAGTCCTCCATGGTAATTGTTTCCTCCCTATTCAGCTTCTTTCCATTTTATTTTTTTTTATATACAGGAAAGATTACTGATACACCTTTCTTTGTAGGAGGAAAGTCACAGGTACAGTTGGTGGAGTCTGGAGGAGATGTGAGAAGACCTGGAGAGTCCCTCCGTCTCTCCTGCCAGGGATCTGGATTCACCTTCAGTAGCTTTTATATGCACTGGATGAGACAGGCCCCAGGGAAAGGACTAGAATGGGTTTCATCCATACATCCAAGTTCATCTAGCATTTACTACTCAGACAAAGTCAAGGGACGCTTCACCATCTCCAGGGACAATGCCAAAAGCCAGCTGTATTTGCAAATGAACAACCTGAAACCAGAAGACAAGGCAGTCTATTACTGTGCTAGAGACACAGTGAGGGGAAGTGAATCTGAAGCTAAACCAAAACCTCCGGGGCAAATCTAAAACTTGATTCAGCCCTGGATCCTGGATTGGTTAATTAGGATTCACCACCATTTAGTGATAATTTTAGAATTCCTTTGTATTGGGTATTTGGGGAGAAAGTACACTGGAAGACCATGAAGAGTCCTTGGAGATGGGCAGCATATAAATCTAATAAATAATTGAGAAAATGGCTTCAAAAATCCAGTTTTACCTTCAGAAGTGACATGAGAAAAAAAAAAGAATGGTGTTTTCTCTTTTACATTATTATAGCAGATATGTGACAATGAGACTTCAGGCTAAACTTTCTAAGAATCCAAATTGCCATTTGCATATTTAGGAAATATTTGGAGGTAAAGAATCTCCATCGTTTAGATAGATCTGTGATCTTCAGTTCTTTCTGATGGGGCAATTACTCTGTGATTAAATGTCTATGGAGCTTCTCAACCTTTCAAGTCAAGGTTGTCCCAAAGTTGCCTTTCAAAAGGCAACTGGACTTTCTTGGGTTATTCTCCTAGAAAATGTTCACTTCTCATCCAATAATCTTCGTGGAAGTGAAATGTTCTCAAGCCAAAAATCAAGTTGCCATTTGAGAAGCAGCTTTGGGGACATAATGATAAAGGATTCCTCTCTTGACTATACATGTTTCCCTGTATGTATGTGTGTGTGTGTTTCTCTAATAAGCCTAGAAAATAATGTTGGTGTGTGCTGAATTTTTGCAAAAGAATCCAGATGAGATGTTCGAGCAAGGAGAACAGAAAAGTTTTATTCTCTTTATGTATTCAAACAAATGTTTTTGGCAAAAAGCATGGTGACTCCCGCAAGGAATGACACCCTACAAAACAAAGATGCTGGTTAATCTGACGTTAGTTGGGGGAAAGATCAGAAGCAACATGAGAAAATATTATTTTACTAAACGAGTAGTGGATGCTTAGAACAAACTTCCAGCAGATGTGGTTGGTCAATCCACAGCAACTGAGTTTAAACATGCCTGGGATAAACCTATACTCATCCTAAGATAAAATGCAGGAAATAGTATAAGGGCAGACTAGATGGACCATGAGGTCTTTTTCTGCCGTCAGTCTTCTATCTTTCTATGTTTCTATTCTATACTGTTGCATGATTATCTAACGCTATGAATTTTGCTGAGTTTAAAGAAACAGGAATTATCTTCAAAAGGAGGTAGCATTCAAACATTGTTCAGCTACATTTCTAATTGTAACAGCCTCTCACGGTTGCAACACGTTCTCACATTCTAAGAAAAACAAAAACTTCAGCATTTTTCATCACATTGAATTCCATCCAAACTTAGTTTACAGAGACAAAAATTAAAGTCTATTAGGTTCTGCTTTCATTTGTAATATGTGTGCAAAGAAATTTATCAGTGGATGCCCTGAAGGGCTCTTTTGTCTGAAGCAATATGTAAATCAGGGCAGAATTTCCCCTTTAAAACAGCCTGAGGGTTTCCTGTAATACAAAGTTTGAGCCCTTTCCTGAAACCTTTCCTGTTGATTCCCCTCCAATTATTAGAGGGAGAAAAAATGGCTCTATGGCCAAAGTTGGTCTTCTTACTAGCAGCCCTTCAAGGTAATTTCTTCTACCTTTTGCATTTCCTTCAGTTTGCTATTCTTGTATACGGAGATGTCAATGAAACTCCTTTCTTTCTAGGTGTCCAGTCACAAGCCCAGTTGGTGGAGTCTGGAGGGGATGTGAGAAGACCTGGAGAGTCTCTTCGTCTCTCCTGCCAAGCCTCTGGATTCACCTTCAGTAGCTATTATATGCACTGGGTGAGACAGACCCCAGGGAAAGACCTGGAATGGGTTTCACAGATATATCCAAGTTCAAATAGCATTTACTACTCAGACAAAGTCAAGGGACGCTTCACCATCTCCAGGGACAATGCCAAAAGCCAGCTGTATTTGCAAATGAACAATCTGAAAACAGAAGACACGGCAGTCTATTATTGTGCTGGAGACACAGTGAGAGGAAATGAATCTGAAGCTAAACAAAAACCTTCAAAGCAGCTCTTCAATTTGATTCAGTCCCAGTTCCTGGATTGGCTAATTAGGATTCACCACCATATAGTGAGATTTTTTAGGATTCTTTTGTATTGGGTATTTTGGAAGAAAGTATATTGGATGACCATGGAGATTGAGTAAAATGGCTTCAAAATTCCAGTTTTACCTTGAGAAGTGATCTGAGAAAAAAAGGGGATGGTGTTGTCTCTTTTACTATTATAGCAGGTCCTCTCCTCACCTTGGACACACGGGGGCAATGTTGATACACGAAACCCCATGGCTTATCAGACAAGGTGGGGAAGGGAATTTATTTGTATTTATTTTTATTTTATTTTATTTATTTTGTCAAACAATTATAGGGTGATAATTTGTACAAATTAAACATTAGATAAGTAATGATAAAAAGTAACAAAAGAAGACAATAGATAGGGACAGTAGGCACAGATAATTTTGGAGGTGTGATAGTTGTTATTTCTGTATTTGTTCCTTGAAAGTCTCAAAAGAAAATTCCTTCTCTCAAGAGGCTACAATCCTTCCCATGAAGCAGAATTTGTTTTATTTAAAAAGAGGATGTGTAGCATTTCTGGTTTTGTCATTAGAAAACTATCCAGATAGTTCACATTTTTGATGAAATGAAGGGTGTGGGGATTTTTTTTACCAGGTTTGGTGAACATTGAAAAAAAAGCTTTAAAAATTGATGTTACATAAGTATACCAATCCAGCTGATTTTGAGAATAAAACTAAAATGGAAAACATTGAAGTTTTTCTCTTCAATGGGAGCAATAGGAGGTGAAGATGATGGAATCTGCAGAGAGGACAAAAGTAAAATTTTTGGTTAGAAACTTATTTATTGTTCTGCCTGGCCTCATTCCACCCAAGAACAAACATATGCATTAAAAAATTGGTAAAAATCAAACAAGGATTGTTCCTTATGTTCAGAAAACTGCAAACCATGAAGTTTCAGAGCAATGTGAGTTTAAGTAGGCAATAGGTCAGAATTAATTACTCCAGTCCAGGCAGGAGCCTTTCAGGCTTATGTAACCAGCAATAATTCACAATTGGAATGTCAGAATGTCCAGAAATCCACAGCAAGCACCAAACCACAATTCATCAAACTTTCCTCAATGCTGAACCATAGTCTTCCACACAGATCTCTCCAACCGTCCCCTTTTTCAAGGTTGCAGCAGCATCATTAAGTGTTATCATCAGTGCCCTATAATTTGTTTCTTTGTTTGCACAACTGCTCTTGTCTTCCCAGCATTCTCCGGACCCAGGCATTCAGAATGGGATTATTTATTAACTCTTCCCCTTTTGATGCAGATGAACCTCTGGCTGAAGAGCTGACAGATTCCATTCCCTTCTCTGTCTCTCCAGTCCCTTCCTGCTCCCTTTCTATCCCTGTAACTGCTTCTGGTTCACTGTCTGATTCATCCTCCAGCCAGACTGATCTTCTGTGAACAGACGGCCCCCACTCCGATGCGTCAAAATCAGCAGCCGCAAGAGCTGGCCTGAAGCCAACCACAACATTTATAAACTTTGTGTGAAATAGAAAAACATGCAGTTATTCACTTATTTATTTATTGGATTTGTATGCCAACCCTCTCTGAAGACATGGGGTGGCTAACATCCTATCAAAAATATAGCAATACATCTAAAAAAACCAAATTAGTATGACTAAAATGATGTTAAAAGATCCAATATAGTTTAAAAAATATTCATCACCATTCACTCCACAAAACATACTAGGACACTCATTGCTTAGGGGGCTAGGATCTAATAGCCCCAAGCTTGGTGGCAAAATAGGTCTTTAGAATTTTACAGAAGGCAAGGATGGTGGGAGCAGTGCAAATCTCTGTGGGGAGCTGATTCCAGAGGGCCAGGCCCCCGACAGAGAAGACTCTTCCCCTGGGCCCCGCCAACCAACATTATGTGGTTGACGGGACCCTGAGGACGCCAACTCTGTGGAACCTGATCGGTTGCTCGGATTCATGTTGCAGAAGGTTGTCTCAGAGGTAATCTATGCCATGTAGGGCTTTGTAGGTCATAACCAACACTTTAAATTGTGTCCAGAAACTAATCAGCAGCCAATGCAGTCCATGGAGTGATGGTATAAAAAGCCACTGAGAGGTCAGGTAGCACTAGGACAGAGGATAAATCCCTGTCCGGAGGGCTGCCAGAGATCATCCATCAGTATGACCAAAGCAGTTTCTGTGCTGTAGCCAGGTATGAATCCTGACTGTCAAGGGCCTAGATAATCATCTTCTTCCAAGGACCATCAGAGCTGGAGCGGCACCACCTTCTCAACAACCTTCCCCATTAAGGGAAGGTTGGAGATAGGACAATAGTTATTAAATATGACCTGGTCCAGAGAAGGTCTCTTGAGGAGGGGGTGCACAAGTACCTCCTTGTAGCGAGCCGGGAAGGACTCTTCCCTCAATGAAGCATTGGTAATTTCCTGGACCCAGCTCTGTGTCACCTCCCTGCTGGCCGAAACCAGCCAGGAGGGACATGGGCCCAATAAGCAGGTAGCGGTACTCACAGTTTCCATGGCCTTGTCCACTTCATCATGTGTCACCAGGTCAAACTCGCTCCAAACAGATGGATTAAGACAAGCCCCTGTCACCTCAACTGAATCATTGTCAGCCGACACTGCATTCTAGTTGGAGTCAAGATCAGTCCAGATCGGAACAATTTTATCTGCAAAAAACTTGTCCTCAGCACTATCCTTCAAGGGTTCCTCAACTCCCCCCTGGTTAAGAAGGGACTGAGTAACCCTAAACAAGGCAGCTGAACATGATTCCACAGCTGCTATCAGGCCAACATTGTATGCATGGTTTGTTGACCGGATCGCCACTTTGTAAATCTCCATATGAGCTTTTACAAGTGTTTGGTCAGATTCAGATCTGGTTTTCCTCCAATGCTTGTCTAGACCTCTCTTCTGGCATTTCACCCCCTGGAGTTCCTTGGTAAACCAATGAGATCTCCAGAGTCTGTTGCCACAGAGAGGCTGCAAAGACGCAATTTGGTCTAGAGTCTCCGTCACAGCCGTGATCCAGGCTGCAACAAACGACTCTGCCGAACTGTGTACAAGCGAATCAGGCAAAACTCCAATCACCCTTTGAAAACCTTCTGGATCCATCAGGCATCTCGATCAGAACCTCCTAATCAGTTCCACCTCCCTGCGGGGAAGGATTGGAGCCTTAAAATCAATCTGCGATAGAAAATGATCTGACCATGGTAAAGGCCAAATCTCTAAACCCCTTAATCTCAGATCATTACTCAATTGCCCTGAGAGGAATACTATGTCGAAAGTGTGCCCTCTGTCATGAGTTGGGTCCTGAATTACTTGAGTCAAATTCATGGTTGCCATGGTGGCCATGAACTCCTGCACCAACCCAGAGGTAGATTAAAATCCCCCAAGACAATAAGTCTTGGGGACTCCTCGCGTAGCGCAGGCAGGGCTTTTGACATGCAACTGAGAGGCAGGTACGTGAGCAACAAGTCCACCTGTATCCCTAGGTCCAATCTCATAAGAAGGGACTCACAACCAGCAATATCAGGGGCAGCAAGCCTATGCAACTTGATGGTCCTCCTGGCTGTAATTGCCAGTTCCCCCCTTCCCTAGGGTCAAGGCTGGTGCCACACCTGCCAGGTCTCCCTCCTCATCCAGGAGTAAATCCTGGATGAGGGGAGCTTGATTTACAGAAGACCTGGAAGGTCTCCCTCCTCATCCAGGAGTAAATCCTGGATGAGGGGAGCTTGATTTACAGCAGACCTGGAAGGTCTCCCTCCTCATCCAGGAGTAAATCCTGGATGAGGGGAGCTTGATTTACAGTAGACCTGGCATTGAGCAACAGCAGCCTGAGCCCAGGGTCCAGATTTTGCTTGTCACCAGTCCTCCAGGATGAGTTCATGGGGCCGGAACAAGGGACTGCTTTCAGGCAGCGGACCCTTGTTCCCCGGGAGCGGCCAACTCCATGTCTCCTGCCATGTCTGCCTCTCCCCAGCAAAACTGGAATATTCCGACCCTCTACCACCCCAGAGATAGGCTCCCCCACTACTCCTGCCTCCAATCCGTCAGGCCAGCTGGCCCTTCCATTTATCTCATACATGCCAGACATCCTCTCCATCCAATCATATTCACTCATTCAACTTAAAATTGATCCCCCTTTAATATAGTTAAAAACAAGAATTTATATTGACCAATAAATAATATCCCATCACAATCGCACTCACTGTCATAATACATGCACATCAGTCACACTCCACCCCCCACTCCCACTCCTAGCATAAAATAGTACTAATAATTTACAATATTAAACAATATTAAAAAAACAATATAAACCCCTAATGTAAAAATTATATACCACATGTGTTTCTGATGATTAGAAAAAAGTGGAAATGGAAAAAGACATGAGCACTCTTAAATTAATATTATAAGGGGACTTATATTTACTGCAGAAGAAATGTTGACATCCTTTTTTCTATTTCTTTTCATTCCCATTCTGAACTTTAAAGTTTCCCTCCCTCCTTCCCTTCCCTTCCTTCCGTTGTAGAAAGTTAAAGCCTGCCTCTCACCTTTAGGAAATACTTTAGGAAATATTAAAAAGGCAGAATATTATATTTCTCTGGATGAGAAATGGAGTAATATACATGAAACAGATTCACTCTTAATGGCCCCCACCTTTGTCAATGGGCCATTAAAGCCTGGACCAGTCTATTCTACATGACAAAGATGAGGGTATAAAACCTAGGGATTCTCAGCATCTCTTCCCTTCTTTTTCTTCATCCAACATTTGAAGCATGAGATAGCCTTTTCAATTCAGGATCTGAAGCCATTTACTCCTGTCCACCATTAAAGAATCTTTCCCACAATGATTTTAGTGTCTCTTTTCTCACTTGCAACTGAACCCAGAAAGATGTTTCTCCCTCCCTCCCTCCCTCCCTCTCTCCCTCCCAATCTTCTTTTCACACAGTTGTTTTTTTCTTAAGTTATATTCTACACAATTTTGGTGATCTGTTGCATTATAATTGCAACTCTGAGTATTATTACTTTTGTCATTATTGTTATAATTATGTCAATTTTTATCACTGTCCATCTTGGCGAATCAACTCTGGAGAAGTAATAACAACTGATTAAAAACACCACGCAAAATAGCACCTGGAACAAAAAATGATCTTGCTGTGCTTTCAGTTCTTTGGGGATTTCTTCAAAAATTCATATGAAAGAGGGAAATGTATGAATCATTTCCTGAACTTAGATGTGCTGCTGTTTTCATGTCTTTTAACATGCCTCTTTCAAATGTTCTTAGTGCTTGTCGGTCGTTCCCTTGAATCACTTTTGTGAAAGTCTTTGTTTTATTACTCTAATTTAAAGGTTTCTTTCACTTTTCTTAAAATTGAAATAGTGTAAAATTAAATCAACACTGTAGAGTATACAGGAAAACCAGAAAGCAAATGCACGGGTGAGTTCTTTTATCTGAACCAATATGTAAATCAATTCACAATTTCCCCCTTAAAAGAGCCAGTCAGTTTTCCTTTTCAGGCTACACCCACCAAAGGAAAGGTTGTGCACTTTCCTAAATCCTTTCTGATTAGCTTCCCACCATTCATAACACGGAGGAAAAATGCTTCTATGGCTAAACTTGATGTCCTTACTGGCACTCCTCCATGGTAATTGTTCCCTCCCTATTCAGCTTCTTTCCATTTTCATTTTTTATATATATGCAGGAGAGATTATTGAGAAAACTTTCTTTTTAGGTGGCAAGTCACAAGTCCAGTTGGTGGAGTCTGGAGGAGATGTGAGAAGACCTGGAGAATCCCTCCGCCTCTCCTGCCAAGCCTCTGGATTCACCTTCAGCAGCAGCTGGATGGCCTGGGTGAGACAGGGTCCTGGGAAAGGACTGGAATGGGTTTCATACATACATCCAAGTTCATCTGGCATTTACTACTCAGACAAAGTCAAGGGACGCTTCACCACTTCCAGGGACAATGGCAAAAGCCAGCTGTATTTGCAAATGAGCAATCTGAAACCAGAAGATACCGCAGTCTATTACTGTACCAGAGACACAGTGAGAGGAAATGAATTTGAAGCTAAACAAAAACATTCAGAGCAGCTCTAAAATTCGTTTCAGCCCCAGATCCTGGATTGGCTAATTACTATACACCACCATATAGTGAGAATTTTACAATGTTTTTTTCTTTTTGTATTCTGGAGGAAAGTATATTGGAAGACCACGAAGATTGAGGAAAATGGCTTCAAAATTACAGTTTTACCTTCAGAAATGATCCGAGAAGAAAAAGGAATGGTGTTGTTTCCTTTAATAGCAGATATGTGAAATTGAAACTTTAGGATAACCTTTCTAAATAGACAAACTGCCATTCACATATTGAGGAAATGTCTGTACCTAAACCATTTATTCAGATAATTAGAAGGATGAGTTTTCTCCCCCCTTTAGACGCCAGGAGGCAATGTTGACACACAAAACTCCATGGCTTATCAGACAAGGTGGGGAAGGGAATAAAACAATTCTAAATATATAATTTTGGGTGTGTGATAGTTGTTATTTCTGTATTTGTTTCTTGAAAATCTCCAAAGAAGAGGCTCCAATCCTCCCTGTGAAACAGAATTTTTTTAATTTAAAAAAAGGATGTGTAGCATTTCTGGTTTTGTCATTAGAAAACTATCGAGATAGTCCAAATATTTGATGAAAACAGGGGTGAGGGGAGGAAAGGGATATTTTGCCAGGTGTGGTGAACATTGAAAAAAATGTTTAAAAATGAACATTACATAAGTAAATTAATTCAGATTATTTTGAGAATAAAGCTAAAATTGAAAACATTGAAGATTTTCTCTTCGGACTAATATACAAACAACTAAAAAAAATTCCTAAAACTTTGATTTTATAGATGATAATCATAAAGCTTCGATTTTATAGATAATAGCATAAACAAAAAAGCTTGATGCCAGTCACAACGGAGCAATAGGAAGTGAAGATGATGGAATCTGAAGAGAAGACTAAAATATTTGGTTAGATGCTTATTTATAAATGTTGCATGAAATAACAACAACAACAACAATAATAATAATAATAATAATAATAATAATAATAATAATAATAATAATAATAATAAATTAGATTTGTATACCGCCCCTCTCTGTAGACTTGGAGAAAAGCACACAGTGATTATTTTTAGTTTTGATGGTTAGAAAAATGTGGATAATAGAAAAACATGAGCCCTTTTAAGTTAATATTATAAATGTATTTATTTGCTGCAGAAGAAACACCAGCTTCCTTTTTCTTTTCTTTTTTCATTCTCATTCTGAACTTTAAAGTTTCCTTCCTTCCCTCCTTCCCTCCCTCCCTCCCTACTTCCTTCCTTCCTTCCTTCCTTCCTTCCTTCCTTCCTTCCTTCCTTCCTTCTATTTGTTGGAAGTTAAAATGTAATACTTTAGGAAATATTAAAAAGGCAGAATATTATATTTCCCTGGGTGAGAAATGGAGAAATATATATTTTAGGCAGGAAACAGCCTCCACCTTTGTCAAAGAGCCATAAAGGCCTGGGCCAGTCTATTCTACATAACAAACATCTACCAGGGCAGGGCCCAAAAGAGGGTATAAAACCTAGTTATTCTCAGCATCTCTTCCCTTCTTTTTCTTCACCCATCATCTTGAAGCATTTGATAGTCTTTTCCGTTCTGGATCTGAAGACATTTACTCCTGTTCACCATTAAACAATCTTTCCAAGTAACCACCATGATTCCAGTGTCTTTTTCCCCACTTGGAACTGAACCCAGAAGGATATTTCTTCCCCCTCCCCCCCTCTTCTTTTCACAAATTTGTTTATGCTTATGTTATAGATTTGTTTTATAATTGCAATTCTGAGTATAATTACATCTGTCATTATTATTAGTAGTATTTCAATTTTTATCACTGTCCATCTTGGCAAATCAACTCTGGAGAAGTAACAACTGACTAAAACCACCACACAAAATAGCATCTGGAACAAAAATGATATTGGTGTGCTTTCAGTTCTTTTGGTTTTTTTTCAAAAATTCATATAAAAGGGGAAAATATTTGAATCCTTTCCTAAACTTAGATGTGCTGCTGTTTTCATATCTTTTAACATGCGTCTTTCAAATGTTCTTAGTAGTTGATCATTTGTTCCCTTGAATCACTTTTGTGAGAGTCTTTGTTTTTATTACTCTAATTTAAAGGTTTCTATCATTTTGTTAAAATTGAAATGGTGAAAAATTAATGTATGGTATATGCAAGAAAACTGGAAAGCAAATGCACTGGTGAGTCTTTTATCTGAACCAATATGTAAATCAATTCACAATTTCTCCTTAAAAGAGCCAGTCAGTTTTCTTTTTCAGGCTACACCCACCAAAGCAAAGTTTGTGCACTTTCCCGAATCCTTTCTGATCAACTCTCTACCATCATAACACGGAGCAAAAATGCTTCTGTGGTTAAACTTGCTGTTGTTCCTGGCAGTCCTCCATGGTAATCATTTCCTCCATATTCAGCTTCTTTCCATTTTAATTCTTCTATACAGGAGAGATTATTGATACATCTTTCTTTTTAGGAGCAGAGTCTCAAATCCAGTTGGTGGAGTCTGGAGGGGATGTGAGAAGACCTGGAGGGTCCCTCCATCTCTCCTGCCAAGCATCTGGATTCACCTTCAGCAGCTATTACATGGGCTGGGTGAGACAGGCTCCTGGGAAAGGACTGGAATGGGTTGCAAGGATTCATTCATCCAGCATTTACTACTCAGACAAAGTCAAGGGACGTTTCACAATCTCCAGAGATGATGCCAAAAGCCAGCTGTATCTGCAAATGAACAATTTGAAAGAAGAGGACACAGCTGTCTATTACTGTGTGAGGGACACAATGAGAGGAAGTAAATCTGAAGCCTGTCAAGAACTTTCTCTGTCTTTGAGCAGCTCTCCAAAATGATTCACAGATGCCTCTATTTGTCCGCTATTCATGTTCTGAAATCTTATTCATCTAAAGATATTTGCAAATTAAGGAGCAATAAACAATGGTTTATCATGTGATCTATCTATCTATCTATCTATCTATCTATCTATCTATCTATCTATCTATCTATCGCTTCCTTCCTTTCTTCCTTTCTCTACCTACCTACCTACCTACCTACCTATCTACCTACTTACCTACCTACCTACCTACCTACCTATCTATCTATCTATCTATCTATCTATCTATCTATCTATCTATCTATCTATCTATCTATCTATCTATCTACTTATCTGTGTGATTGAACAAGAACGTGAACAACATGGCATAAGGGCTTGATGATGAGTGTCTCCCCTTGATTACTGGATCTGTGTCCCCCCTGGCTAGTTTCAGCCAGCAAGGAGGTGACACAAGGCTGGTTCCAGACTGTGATCAAAGCCTCCATGAGTTAGGGGGTCTTTCCCACAACTGCTAAAGGAGATGGAGGTGAGCCCCTCTTCAAGAAGCCCTACCTGGATCCAGCTTAAACCTGCTCTTGGTGGGCAAGGTTACATAAGAACAGAAGAACATAAGAAGATCCATGCTGATTTATTTATTTATTTGATTTTTATGTCGCCCTTCTCCTTAGATTCAGGGAGGCTTACAACATGTTAGCAATAGCACTTTTTTAAAAACAGAGCCAGCATATACCCCCCACAATCCAGGTCCTCATTTTACCCACCTCGGAAGGATGGAAGGCTGAGTCAACCTTGAGCCGGTGATGAGATTTCAACCTCTGACCTGCAGATCTACAGTCAGCTTCAGTGGCTTGCAGTACAGCACTCTACCTGCTGTCCCACCCCGGCTCCCTGATTCAGGCCAAAGCCTATCAAGTCCACCATTCTGTGTCACACAGTGGCTCACCAATTGTACATGGGAATCTTGAGCAGAAAGAGAAGGCAAAACCCTCCCTTTCCCTTGATCCCCAACAAATGGTATCCAAGGGAATCCTGCCTTCCTCAACCAACATAGAGGTGGCACTTGGACATCTATTTCAATAACCACTGATACACCTGACATACATGAATCTGTCTAACCCTGCCTTGAAACGATCAAGGCTGACAGCTGTCACAACCTCTTTTGGAAGTGAATTCCATAAACCAATGATCCTCTAGAAGAAGAAATACAGTCAAACCTCGTCTTATGAACCTAATTGGTTCGGCAAATGTTCAGGGTTCGGGGGGTGGGTGGGAAGACCCCAGCCCGGCTGTGACCTTTTAAAACAGCCGCGCGGCTTCTCAGCTGTCTCCCGAAGCCGAACGCCAAAGTCGAACTTCCGCGTTCGGCGTTCGGCGTTCGGAGACAGCTGGGAAGCCGCGCGGCTGTTTTAAAAGGTCACAGCCGGGCTGGGGGGCTTCCCACCCCCTGAACCCCAAACCCGGAAGTTCGGCAAAAGTTCGGGGTTCGGGGGGGAAGCCCCCCAGCCTGGCTGTGACCTTTTAAAACAGCCGTGCGGCTTCCCAGCTGTCTCCCGAAGCCGAACGCCAAAGCCGAACTTCTGCGTTCGGCGTTCGGAGACAGCTGGGAAGCCGCGTGGCTGTTTTAAAAGGTCACAGCCGGGCTGGGGGGCTTCTCACCACACCCAAACCCCGAACCTGGAAGTTCGGCAAAAGTTCGGGGTTCGGGGGGGGAAGCCCCCCAGCCCGGCTGTGACCTTTTAAAACACCCGCGCAGCTTCCCAGCTGTCTCCCGAAGCCGAACACCAAAGCCGAACTTCCGTGTTCGGCGTTCGGAGACAGCTGGGAAGCCGCGCGGCTGTTTTAAAAGGTCACAGCCGGGCTGGGGGGCTTCCCACCCCCCCGAACCCCGAACCCGGAAGTTCGGCAAAAGTTCGGGGTTCGGGGGGGAAGCCCCCCAGCCTGGCTGTGACCTTTTAAAACAGCCGCGCGGCTTCCCAGCTGTCTCCCAAAGCCGAACGCCAAAGCCGAACTTCTGCGTTCGGCGTTCGGAGACAGCTGGGAAGCCGCGTGGCTGTTTTAAAAGGTCACAGCCGGGCTGGGGGGCTTCTCACCACCCCCAAACCCCGAACCTGGAAGTTCGGCAAAAGTTCAGGGTTCGGGGGGGGGAAGCCCCCCAGCCCGGCTGTGACCTTTTAAAACAGCCGCGCAGCTTCCCAGCTGTCTCCCGAAGCTGAACACCAAAGCCGAACTTCCGCGTTCAGTGTTCGGAGACAGCTGGGAAGCCGCGCGGCTGTTTTAAAAGGTCACAGCCGGGCTGGGCGGCTTCCCAGCAACCTCCCGAACCGAACCCGGGGTTCAGAAAAATTTTGCCTCTTCTTACGAGCTTTTTTCGAGTTACGAACCGGCGTTCGGGAGGCTGCTGGGAAGCCCCGCCGCCCGGCTGTTACCTTTTAAAACAGCTGCACGGCTTCCCAGCTGTCTCCGAACACCGGTTCGTAACTCGAAAAAAGTTCGTAAGAAGAGGCAAAATTTTTCTGAACTCCGGGTTCGTATCACGAGTTGTTCGTAAGACGAGGGGTTCGTATCTTGAGGTACCACTGTATTTCCCTTTATTTGTCCTCACTTTCTTACCTATGAGCTTTAGGGAGGGCCCCATCTTCCTAATATTGTGTGATAGAGAAAAGAATTTTTCTCTATCCACCTTTTCTATCCCATGCATGATTTTATGCACTTTGATCAATTCACCTCTTAACCCTGCTAATCTCCTCGCATTTACTATACACTTGTTACCCTCCGGGTCCTTTTAGACCCAGAGTATAAAAAGGTTGGTTCTAGCTTCTGGAATGGTCTTTATGAATACCTTTTTTGCTAGTATACTAATTTGAACACTTCTGAACACAATGAAATGAAAATTGAAGTGAAAAAATTAATGATTATTTTGCTCATAAAACCCGCCCCACATTTTTGTGAAATTTTGTTCATTTTCATCTAGATTAGGCTGCAAAATCTGACCTTTTTTTAACCATCTTTGGCATAATAAGCAGGTGGTAGCACTCCATTTCTTTTGGTCCTTGGATGAAGCCAATTATCTTGACCCTCACCAATTCGGTTTCAGGCCAGGCTACAGTAGTGAAATTGCTTTGGTCCTGCTGATGGATGATAGGGGTTTTTCCTCTATCCTGATGCTTCTTGACCTCTCAGCAGCTTTCAATATTACCAACCATGGTATCTTACTGTGCCAACTGGAGGAGTTGGGAGTGAGAGGCACCTCATTATGGTGGTTTTCCTCCTACCTCTCTGGCTGGTCACAGTCAGTGTTGGCAGGGGTTCTGAGCTTAATTTCTAGGCTTCTCCTTTGTGGGGTGCCTCATGGGTCAGTTCTCTTCTCCCTGTTGTTTAACATCTACATGAAGCTTCTGGGTCAGATCATCCGACAACACAGGATGAGTTACCAACAGTACACTGGTGACACTCAACTGTATATTTCCACCATGTGTCAATTCAGTGAAGCAGTAGAGGTAATGTGCCAGTGCCTGGAGACTGTAAGTGTGTTGATGGGTGTTAACAAGCTCAAGCTCAACACAGACAAGACAGAGTGGCTGTGAGTTTTGCCTCCCAGGGATAATTCTATCTGTCCTAACATCACCATGAGGAATGGAGACTTTTGGCCCCCTCAGTCCTCCTTGATCCACAGCTGAGGCTAGAACAACATCTCTCACTGTGGCTAGATCCAGTCATGAATGAGAAATGATTGTGAGAATATATGAGTTTTAGTAGGATTTTCTAATTAATGTTTTAAGAATATTGTTTTAAGAATTGTTTTTTTCTTGTTGGAAGCTGCTCAGAGTCCTTCTGAATAAAACAAATAAAATAAGGCAAGAAATTAAGGTTTAAATTGATATTTCTGGCTATTAAAACTGCCATAACATATTGAGGATACATCTGGAAAAAAAAGAATCTCCTTGCAGAATTAGGAAGATGTATCCTAATATCCTTTTGACAATTGGTGGCAATATTGTCACATGAAATTCCATTGCCCATGCACTCAATAAGGATGAGGGAGGGAATAAAACAAGACTTTTAAGATACTTTCTCATTTTAGACTCTTGATAATAACTTTTTATTGTTACTTAAGTAATGTTCACTAAAAATTCCTAGTGAAAATTTCACATCTCTGAGGCTTCTGTCCTGACCATGTAATTGAATATTGGAAAATTATTTATATGTGTTTGTCATGAGTATTTCTCAATCCACAGGGAGAATTGCAATTAATAGTATTCATATTGGTGGCATTAATATTATTTTCAATTTGCATATCCATCTTGAGGAATCATCGCTGGGCAGCTAACAACCAATTGAAACAAAACAGAAATTGCAACTAAAAAGCAGCTCATATGTGAAATGCATAAAGCTATTCTTATAAAATCAATAAACAACATATTTTTAATATTGTAATGTTTTTCATTAACACTTTGTGACTTGAGCATTGCAGTGTCATTGACCTGTGGCTTAGAAATGGTGCCTTTGGCTTGGTCAGCATGCAATTATTTCTGATGGGGCAATGACTCTGTGATTAAATGTCTATGGAGCTTCTCAACCTTCCAAGTCAAGGTTGTCCCAAAGGTGCTTTTCAAAAGGCAACTGGACTTTCTTGGGTTATTTTCCTATAAAATGTTCACTTCTCATTCAAGAATCTTCATGGAAGTGAAAAGTTCTCAAGCAAAAAATCAAGTTGCCATTTGAGAAGCAGTTTTGGGGACATAATGATAAAGGATTCCTCTCTTGACTATGCATGTTTCCCTCTGTGTGTGTGTGTTTCTCTAATAAGCCTAGAAAATAATATTTGTGTGTACTGAATTTTTGCAAAAAGAATCCAGACAAAATGTTCGAGCAAGGAGAACAGAAAAGTTTTATTCACTTTGTGTATTCAAACAAATGTTTTTGACCAAAAGCGTGGTGACTCCCACAAGGAATGACACCCTACAAAACAAAGATGCTAGTTAATCTGAGGTTAGTTGGGGATAAGATGAGAAACAACATGAGAAAATATTATTTTACTAAAAGAGTAGTAGATGTTCGAAACAAACTTCCAGCAGATATGGTTGATAAATCTACAGTAACTGAATTTAAGCATGCCTGGGATAAACATATATCCATCCTAAGATAAAATACAGGAAATAGTATAAGGGCAGACTAGATGGACCATGAGGTCTTTTTCTGCCGTCAGTTTTCTATGTTTCTATTCATTATTATCTAACACTATGAATTTTGCTGAGTTTAAAGAAACAGGAATTAAAGAAACAGGAGATAGCATTCAAACATTTTTCTCCTACATTTCTATTTGTAATAGCCTCTCAAGGTTGCAGCACATTCTCACATTCTAAAACAAAAACAAAAACTTCAGCATTTCTCATCACATTGAATTCCATCCAAACTTAATTTAGAGAGACAAAACTTAAACTCTTTTAGGTTCTGCTTTCATTTTTAATATGTGTGCAAAGAAATTTATAGGTGATGCCCTGAAGGGTTCTTTTATCTGAAGCAATATGTAAATAAGGGCACAATTTCCTCTTTAAAGCAGCCAGGTGGTTTCCTGTAACACAAAGTTTGAGCATTTTCCTGAATCTTCTGATCATTCCCCTCCATTCAGTAGAGAGAGCAAGAATGACTCTGTGGCCAAAGTTGGTCTTCTTACTAGCAGCCCTTCCAGGTAATTTCTTCCCCTTTTAGCATTTCCTTCAATTTGCTCATTTTATATATGGAGACATCAATGAAACTTCTTTCTTTCTAGGTGTCCAGTCACAAGCCCAGTTGGTGGAGTCTGGAGGGGATGTGAGAAGACCTGGAGAGTCTCTTCGTCTCTCCTGCCAAGCCTTTGGATTCACCTTCAGTAGCTATTATATGCACTGGGTGAGACAGGCCCCAGGGAAAGGCCTGGAATGGGTTTCATGGATATATCCAAGTTCATCTCCCATTTACTACTCAGACAAAGTCAAGGGACGCTTTACCACCTCCAGGGACAATGCCAAAAGCCAGCTGTATTTGCAAATGAACAATCTGAAACCAGAAGACACGGCTGTCTATTACTGTGCTATATACACAGTGGGAGGAAATGAATCTGAAGCTAAACCAAAATCTCCAGGGCAAATCTAAAACTCGATTCAGCCCTGGATCCTGGATTGGTTAGGATTCACCACCATTTAGTGATAATTTTAGAATTCCTTTGTATTGGGTATTCGGGAAGAAGTTACACTGGAGACCATGAAGAGTCCTCGGAGAGGGGCAGCATATAAATCTAATAAATAATAATTGAGAAGACGGCTTCAAAATTCCAGTTTTACCTTCAGAAGTGATATGAGGGGAAAAAATGAATGATGTTTTCTCTTTTACATTATTATAGCAGATATGTGACAAGGAAATTTCAGGACAAACTTTCTAAGTATCCAAATTGCCATTCACATATTTTGGAAATATCTGGAGGTAAAGAATCTCCTCCGTTTAGAAAGATCTCTGATCCTCAGTTTGGACACCAGAGGGCAATTTTGGCATACGAAACACCATGACTTCTGGGTTACGTTGGGGGTGGGAATAAATCAATTCTAAATACAGTGGTACCTCATCTTACGAATGCCTCTTAATCAGTAGAGTAGGTTATACTAATTTTTTTGGTTAGAAACCTATATTATATACTTTGCATTAAACAGAAAAACACATAACAATGATTTGTGGTTTTGATGATTACAAAAAAAAAAAGGATAATGGAAAAAAATGAGCTCTTTTAAGTTGACATTATATGTATTTATATTTACTGCAGAAGAAATAAAAACATCTCTTTTTCTGTTTCTTTTCATTCTCATTCTGAACTTTCCTTCCTTCCTTCCTTCCTCAAAATATTTTATTATATATATTGTAGATAACAGTATATTCTATATTGTTTTTATTTTTTAATTGAATATACATATTAAAAATGCAACATAAACACAACATATAAACAAATACTTACAAACAGATTAAATATTTTCAAGTGAGTCAGCTCCCGTATTTAACATCCTTGTCCATATACTATGAGTTCTTACATCTATACACCTAATCCTATATAATAAACCATTTCCCACTGTTTTAACTCTTTTTTGTCATTCATTTTGTATTTACCACATTGTCCAGATAGTATAATAGTCCGAGTCTTTTTTATCATTCAATTCCATGGTTAGTCGGTCCATCTCTGCACAATGAAATTTTTTTAAACTCTCTCTTTGTCTCCAGATACTTTAGAGTATTCTATACTGCTTTGATGACTTTTTAAAATGGCTATTATTATTATTATTATTATTATTATTATTATTATCATCATCATCATCATCATCATCATCATCATCATCATCATCTTTTGTGGCTGTCCATCTACACAAATACGTTGTTACTAGAGAAGTAACTACTATTAAAAGTATCACAGAAAATTGCACCAAAACCAAAAATGGTCATGGCATGTATTCAGTTCCTTTTGAGTCTCTTCAAAAGGTCATATTAAAGAGGAAAATATATAAAATCTTTCCTGAACGTAGATGTGTTGTTTTCATGTTTTTAGCATGCCTCTTTCAAATGTTTTTAGCGCTTGTTCATCATTTGTCCCCTTGAGTCACTTTTGTGAAAGTCCTTTGTTTTTTCTTAACCTAACATAAAGGCTGCTTTCACTTTTCTTAAAACTGAAAAGCTTTAAAGTTAAATCAGCAATGTAGGGAATGTGGAAGAAAACTGAAAAGCAAATGCACTGGTGAGTTATTTTATTTCAACCAATATGTAAATCAAGTGACAATTTCCCCCTTAAAAGAGTCCGTCAGTTTTCCTTTTCAAGCTAGACCCACCACATCAAAGTTTGTGCACTTTCCTGAATCCTTTTGGAACAATTCCTCGCCATTCAATGCTTCTGTGGCTAAACTTGGTGTCCTTACTGGCAGTCCTCCATGGTATTTGTTGAGTCCTTATTCAGCTTCTTTCAAATTTAATTTTCTATACAGGAGACATTATTGATATTCCTTCTTTTTTAGGTGCCGAGTCTCAGGTGCAGTTGGTGGAGACTGGGGGGAATGCAAGAAGACCTGGAGAGTCCCTCCGTCTCTCCTGCCAAGCCTCTGGATTCACCTTCAGCAGCTATTACATGGCCTGGGTGAGACAGGCCCCAGGGAAAGGCCTGGAATGGGTTGCATATATGGGTACATCGGACTTCTACTACTCAGACAAAGTCAAGGGCCGTTTCACCATCTCCAGGGACAATGCCAAAAGCCAGCTGTATTTGCAAATGAACAACCTCAAAGCTGAAGACACGGCTGTCTATTACTGTGCCAAAGACACAGTGAGAGGAAGTGAATCTGAAGCCCATCAAGAACTTTCTCTGTCTTTGAACAGCTCTTCAAAATGATTCACAGAAGTCTGTATTTGTCTTCTATTTATGTTCTGTTTGAATTGTGTTGCTTTGTTCTTTTACTGTTTTGAAATTCCATCCCTTTTGACTCTTTAATCAGTTCCACAACTTTCACACTGCAAAGCTAGATTTAAAAAAAAAAAAAAAATCAGAGGTAACCCTGCCCTCCTTTCCAATGATTTTTTTAAAAAATAGTTTAGCTCTTATCATGAGAGCTGTTTAAGCTATTTGTGTTTTTGTGTGTGTGCCTATAAGGTAGATTAAAGCAATATGTGAGTAGAGAAATCTCATACAAATCTCAAAGATATTTATAAATTAAGGAGCAATACATAATGGCACCACACTCGATCTATATCTATCTATCTATCTATCTATCTATCTATCTATCTATCTATCTATCTATCTATCTATCTATCTATCTATATCTATCTATCTATCTATCTATCTACCTATCTATCATCCCCCTCCCTCCCCCCTCCCCCTCTCTATCTATTCTATCTATCTTAGTGACTGAACAAGAACACAAACAATGGTATCATGGCATAAGGCAAGAAATGAAAGTTTAGCTTGATATTTCTGGCTATTAAAGTGCCATAACACATTGAGGAATCTTTTGGACCAGAAGAATCTCCTTGGAGAATTAGGAAGATGTATTCTAATAATTACTTTTGACACTATTGTGGTGGCCTAGAGGTGCAGTTCTTGCCTCACAATCAGGAGTTTGTGAGTTCGATCCTAGGAAGAGGCAGAAGTTTCGCTTTCTGGGCACGGCAATTCATCTGCTTAATGAAACTCCTCATTGGTAAAAGAAAGGGCATCCAGCCACTAAATGCTCTGCTAACTCCATTCAGTTGGCCAGATTCCAACCGACAAGAGATTATGAGGTAGTTAAAAGATTGTTTGTATTTATTTATTTATTTATTTATTCATTCATTCATTCATTCATTCATTTATTTATTTATTTATTTATTTATTTATTTATTTAAAATATAGAAGATTGACGGCAGAAAAAGTCCTCATGGTCCATCTAGTCTGCCCTTATACTATTTCCTGTATTTTATCTTAGGATGGATACACCGTATTTTTTGGTGTATAAGACACACGGGTGTATAAAACACAAACTAGATTTTAGAGGAGGAAAATAAGGGAAAAAGTATTCTGAACCAAATGGTGTAGTATAAAATACCAGTGTAGCTGAATATATTTTACAATCATGTATACTTTTTAAAACCATGTACACTTTTTTGATTTGAGACAATGGATGCTTTTCTGAACCAAATGGTGCAGTGATATATTACAGTGTTTAATAAAATACATGTGTAGCAGAATACTTTTTCCAACCATGTATAACTTTTCCAACCATGTACACTTTTTACAAACTTCAAACTTGACAGCTTTAAGAATTGTGGACTTCAACTCCCAGAATTCCTCTTCCAATCATGCTAGCTCAGGAATGGGAGTTGAAGTCCAAAAGTCTAAAATTTGCCAGGTTTAAAGATCCTTTCACTTCTAGCCCCTAAATTAGGGGTCTTCAAACTTGATAGTTTTAAGACTAGTGGACTTCAACTCCCAGCATTCCTCCTCCAATCATGCTAGCTCAGAAATGGAAGTTGAAGTCCAAAAGTCTAAAATATGCCAGGTTTAAAGATCCTTGCACTTCTAGCCCCTAACTTAGGAGTCTTCAAACTTGACAGCTTTAAGACTAATGGACTTCAACTCCCAGAATTCCTCAATCAGTCATGCTAGTTCAGAAATGGGAGTTGAAGTCCACAAGTCTTAAACTTGCCAGGTTTGAAGACCCTTGCACCTCTAACTCAGGGGTCAGCTTGGAAAATGATAAAATTCTTAGATGGCAACTAGGGTTTGTTTCCTTCTTCCCTGCTGATTTTTTGGTCCTCTTCTCCATAATCTAGCAAGGAAAACCAACTAAAGACCAATGGGGCATCCACTTCATTCCACTCCCCAACTGGACTGTTTTTTCTCAGAAAACAGAAGAGAAGCAAGAAATAAATGCAGCACTTAGACTAGCATTGCTTCTCTGTCGTAAAACTCTCACAGTATCTTTATGTGAAAGAAGCAGAGGAATGATTGGGCACAATTAAAACCACAAGCTCAGAATGGCAACTGGGATATGTATCCAGACACACCAAAAAGCTGTCTAAAAAATAACAAAAACAATACACCCTAATAACAAGTTAAACCCAAAGGGCCAGCAACAAAAAGCTATGGAAAAAAGGAGCAGAAGGTGGAGGAGAAGAGGAAGGGAAAGGAAGGTTGTGTGAATAGAAAACCCAAGGGAGCAAGGAAAGCAAAGAGCTAGGGAGGAAGGGGGATGGAGAGATGCCCTTCCTTCGGTGTTGCTGCCTCACACCCCCATCCAGGCAAAGCTCCCCTCCCGAAACAGATGGTACGTTTGCAAAAGAGGAAGAGCGAGGCGAGGATGAAGTCAAGTTTGCAGCTGCAGCCGCCGAGCTTCAGCAACAGGAAAAAATGCCAGTAAGCCTCAAAGCCAGTTGACAAAGCATTTATTATATTTTATTATTTTATTTATTTATTCATTTGTCCAATACACAAATACATAGGAAGAAAAATGGACATGTAGTAATATATATAAGGGTGAAGGTGAACTTAGAGGATATATGAAAGAAAGAAAATATATATGATAAGTGAGAGACAGGAAAGACAATTGGACAGGGGACGAAAGGCACACCAGTGCACTTATGTACGCCCCTTAATTTGCTCCTCTCTCCCTCTACACTTAGTCAGCCATCGCTCTTTCTTTCACCCACCCTTCCAAAGAGATAGAAGCTGCTCTTTTTGGAGCTCGTAGGAGCTGCAATTCATACCTGCTATTTCAATTTGTATGCCTATCCATCTTGAGGAATCATCTCTGGGAAGTTAACAACCACAATAAAACACACATTGCAACTGGAAAAACAACCAATATGTGTAATGTACAAAACTGCTCAGATCATTAAACCAATGTAATGAAGAAAAGCGACCCCACTTTGTCTAGCTATTTCTACTCTGCCTGTAATATCTTTCATTAACCCTTTGTTACTTGAACATTTGAGTTCCGTTGACATGTGGCTTAGAAATGGTGCTTTATGGCTTGGTCAGCATGAAGTTGTTTCTGACGGGGTGATGACACTGTGGTTAAATGTCTACAGCTAAATGTCTTAAAATGTCAAGATTCTAAGTCATGGGTGTCCCTAAAGTGTTTTTCTCTTTTTTTTCCCAAAGTTTCTTTATTGTTTAATAGTTTAATCATTTTTTACAGATCATAATCCAGCTTTGTTACCTTTTGTGTGTATCCTTAATCCTTTTGCATCTTACATTCAATATTACACATTGTACATTTATTTATTTGTTTCATTAATATGTTACTTTTTCCATATAGTAATAAAAAATAATGACATTTGCAAGGTATATATTATTTGTTTTGTTTGTACTGATACTTTGTATTGTATTATTTTTAGGTTCTCTTTTGAATCCTTTCATGCCATTTGTACCATGTTCGTTTGGGTTCATTAATTTTATTTCCCTTAATTGAATTTGTAATTTCATCCGTTTCTACACATGTATATACTTTATCTATTATTAAATTTTCTGTTGGAGTCTGTTCGTTTTTCCACATTTGCGCTATCGCTATTCTAGTTGCCGTATTTATATGGGTTATGAGAAGAAGTGTTTTTTTAGAATAATGTCTCTTCCAAATTCCTAGTAACATACCTTCTGGGGTGTATTCTATTTCTTCTTTGGTAATTTCTATAAGCCATCTATGAATTGTTTGCCAATTTTTTGTATTTTGGAGCATGACCACCACATGTGAAAAAAGGTATCCTTTTCCTTTTTGCATTTCCAGCATGTATCTGGTAATGTTGGATAAATCTTCACTAGTCTTGCCGGTGGAATGTACCATCTATAGAAAAGCTTATAGTAGTTTTCTTTATATGCTGCTGATAGTGTGATTTTTGATATTGTGTTCCAGGTTCTTTCCCATTCAGCTATATGTATTTCACGTTGTATGTTTTTTCCCCAGGCTATCATAGATTTCTTAATTGTATCTTTTATTCCATCCTGTTTAAGTAGTAATTGATAAATTTTGGCTATCTGCTTGCTCCCATGTCCTGTTAAAATCTTGTCTTGTGGTTTGGTATGAAATTAAAAAGAAACATTATAATAAAATCCTGAAGTGGTTTTCCACCATGGAAGCTATTATATACCCAAATTTGATAAATTTAAGCAAGACTATAAAATATACAGACATTTTACATCCAAACGGAGATTTAAAAACCAGACAAGAATTGGAATTGCAAAACTATAAGATAGATTGGTGGACGTACGCACAAATAAAGTCCAGATACCTAAAGTGTTTTTCAAAGGGCAATTTGACTTCTTGGAAGCAAAAAGTTCTCAACCCAAAAATCAAAAGCAGTTTGGGGACATAATGATATTCCCCAATAGACTATGTATGTTTCCCTCTGTTTCTCCGATGAGCTGTGGAAATTATGTCTGTAATATATGTGCAAAGAAATTTATAGGTGATGCCCTGAAGGGCCCTTTTGTCTGAAGCAATATGTAAATTAGGGCAGAATTTCCCCTTTAAAACAGCCAGACGGTTTCCTATAATACAAAGTTTGAGCCCTTTCCTGAAACCTTTCCTGTTGATTCCCCTCCAATTATTAGAGGGAGCAAAAATGGCTCTATGGCCAAAGTTGGTCTTCTTACTAGCAGCCCTTCAAGGTAATTTCTTCTACCTTTTGCATTTCCTTAAGTTTGATATTCATGTATATGGAGGTGTCAATGAAACTCCTTTCTTTCTAGGTGTCAAGTCACAAGCCCAGTTGGTGGAGTCTGGGGGAGATGTGAGGAGGCCTGGAGAGTCCCTCCGTCTGTCTTGCCAAGCCTCTGGATTCACCTTCAGTAACTCCTATATGGTCTGGGTGAGACAGGCCCCGGGGAAAGGCCTGGAATGGGTTTCATACATATATCCAAGTTCAAATGGCATTTACTACTCAGACAAAGTCAAGGGACGCTTCACTACCTCCAGAGACAATGCCAAAAGCCAGATGTATCTCCAAATGAACAATCTGAAACCAGAAGACACGGCTGTCTATTACTGTGCTAGAGACACAGTGAGAGGAAGTGAATCTGAAGCTAAACAAAATCCTTCAGAGCAGCTCTTCCAATTGATTCAGCCCCGGAACCTAGATTGGCTAATTATCATTCACCGCCATATAGTGAGATATTGTAGAAATTTTGTGTGCATACTGGAAGAAAATGTCCTGGAAAACCATGAAGATTGAGAAGTGGGGCTTCAAAATTACAGTTTTTCCTTCTCTTTTTTCAAAAGTGATTTAACTTCTGAGGGGAAAAAACCCCAAATGATTTTCTTCCTTCCTTCCTTCCTTCCTTCCTTCCTTCCTTCCTTCCTTCCTTCCTTCCTTCCTTCCATTCATTCATTCATTCATTCGACTTCTATGCCACCCAATCCTGAAGAATTCAAGGCGGCTTACAACAATAATAAAAATACAATATAAATAGATACAAAGGGATAAAAGAAGTCAAACATTTTCTAAGACTAAAATATCATAAAACTAAAACCTTATAAAATGTTACTTAAAAAGGCTGTCACAGTCATACACATGCACACCACAGTCCTACGCAGTCATACACATGCACACCACTTTGCTATCATGGAAGAAATCTGAAAATAAAACTTCATGATAACATTTCTAAATATCCAAACCACCATTCACATATTGAGGAAACATCTGGACTTAAAAAATTTCCTGAGAGAATTAGAAAGATGTGTCCTCTCCTCACTTTGGACACAAAGTGGGGGACAGTACTGACACAGAAACTCTGTGGCTTATGGGGAGGATAGGGGAGAGGAAAAGTTTCGATAGATAATTTTGGAGGTGTGATAATTGTTCTCTATGTAATTGTTCCCTGAGAATCTGTGAAGGAATGCCCAACTTTCATTAGGCTACAATCCTCTTTTCTATTCTATTCTATTCTATTCTATTCTATTCTACTCTACTCTACTCTACTCTACTCTACTCTACTCTACTCTATTTCTCCTTTTCTCATCCAGGGAAATATAATATTCTGCCTTTTTAATATTTTCTAAAATGTTTCATTCTTCTACAAGAGGGATATTTGCTAACTTTCTTCACCACCATATAGTGAGATTTTGTCTGGGTATTCTGGAAGAAAGTTTACTGGAAGAAATAAAGATTAAGGAAAATGTCTGTTTTCTGTTGAAACATAAAATGCAGAAACATACAGTAAAGGGGAACATCCATAGTTGGCAGAAAAACCTGGGATACGATATTAACTTAGATAAATGGGACACAATATGCAATAAACATTATAAATTGACTAAATCTGCAGCATATAAAGAAAATATGTACAAAATGTATTAAAGGTGGCATCTTCCACCAGCATGACTGGCACAAATGTATCCCTCTTTGAAACTGAACTGCTGGAGATATAAAGAGAAAGCGGGGACTTATTTCCACATATATAATGGACAGGTCCACAAATCAAGAAATTTTGGAATAAAGTACAAAACTGTTTAAAGGAGCTCACAGAACTTGAAATCAATAAAAAAAAAACAGAAGCATTTTTGTTGGGTATTATTGAACAAAGGATGGAAAAAAACCAATATTATCTAACACTACACATATTAACAGCAGCTAGAATTTCAATAGCACAATTTTGGAAACATAGAGAGTTACCAGATGATTTTGTATTAATAAAGAAAATTATGGATTGCGCTGAAGTAGATATGCTGATGCTTAAAATAAATAATAAGGAAGACTCAGGGTATTACAAAATTTGGAAGAATTTTTATGAGTGGTTAGAAATAAGAAAACAAAATTGAGATACAAACATGAGTTAAATATAAAACATAAAGGATGAAGTTACTTAAGTTATAATAGTTTAAAGCTAAAATATGAATAATTTGATTTATATGAAATGTGTTATTGTACTCCTGATTGATCATAGGCAATTGAAAGTGTAACAAATATGTAAATAAATTAAATAATGAAAATTATTTTTTTTTCAAAATGCCATCGTTCGTAAAAGCCGTTAAAAAATAATAATTATCCATTGTTTAATGGATATGTATAAACTGATTGATTTATTTATTGATTTTTTTCTTTCTTTCTTTCTTTTTTTCTTTTTTTCTTTTTTTCTTGTTTTTGTGTATATGTATATGTCACAATGTTTGTTTCAAATGTCTATATGTTTTGGTTTTAATACAAATATTTCAACAATTATTTTTTAAAAAAAAGAAGATTAAGGAAAATGTCTTCAAAATCTCAGTTTTACCGTCCCTGTTTGCAAAGTGACCTGACTTCTGACAAAAAAAATCACTGAATTTCATTTTCTTATTTACCATCATGGCAGAAATCTGGGAATGAAACTTCAGGATAATCTTTCTAAATATCCAGACTTCTGTTCACATACTGAGGAAACATCTGATCACAAAGAATCTCCTCAGAGAACTGGAAAAATATGTCATCTCCTCACTTTGGACATTAGGGGGCAATGTTGTCCCACGAAATTCCATGGTTTATGGGGGAGGGAATAAAAAGATTCCAAATAGATATTCTCTAATTTTGGAGGTGTGGTCATTGTTACTTCTATAATTGTTCCCTGAAAATATAACCAAAATAAATTCCACATTTCAGAAGGCTGAAGCAAAAAGTTTTATTTAAAAATCATGTGCATCATTTCTAGTTTTTTCTTCAGAAAATCTGTCCAGATAGTTCAAATCTTTGATGGAAATGAAAACATTGTAGAGGGATGTTTTGTCAGGTTTGTTACACATGCAAGGAAAAAGGATATTAGATAGGTACACTAATCCAGAAGGTTTGAGGATAAAGCTGAAATTGGAGTGTATTCTGTTTGGATTAACAGACAAACAGAAAAAAATATCCTCATAAAACTTTGCTTTTATATAGGATAACTGCAGTGAAAATATTGTATCCTTAATAATAGAAAGACTCAGCACCCCCCACAATGGAGCAATAAAAGGTGAAGATCATGGAATGTGCCAAAAAGGCTAAATTAAATTTTTGGGTTGTCCATAAGCTTTGCATGAAAGAGAAACACATGCACTTATGAGGCTTTTTTTAAAAAAAAAGGATAAATGAGGTCTTTTTAAAACCATCATTAATATTATAAATGTATTGGTAGGTGTATTTGCTTAAGAAGAAATACCAAGATGTATTTTTGTGTTCTCTTCAATCTTATTCTGAACTTTAAATTTTCCTTCCTTTCTTCCTTCCTTCCTTCCTTCCCTTTTGAAACTGAAAAGTTATAAACTTAAATCAGCACTGTAGGGAGTGTGCAAGAAAACTATAAGGCAAATGCAACAGTGAGTTCTTTTATCTTAACCAATATGTAAATGAAGTCACAATTTCCCCCTTAAAAGAACCAGTCGTTTTCCTTTTCAGGCTACACCCACCAAAACAAATTTTGTGCATTTTCTTGAATCCTTTCTGATCAATTTCCCACCCTTCATTGCACAGAGCAAAAATGCTACTCTGGCTAAACTTGCTGTCTTTACTGGCAGTGCTCCATGGTAATTATTTCCTCCCTATTTAGCTTCTTTCCAATGGTTGTATGTAGGCATGATTCATACATCTTTCTTTTTAGGGGCTGAGTCTCAAGTCCAATTGGTGGAGTCTGGAGGGGATGTGAGAAGACCTGGAGGGTCCCTCCGTCTCTCCTGTCAAGCCTCTGGATTCACCTTCAGCAGCTATTATATGTACTGGATAAGGCAGGCTCCAGGGAAAGGACTGGAATGGGTTGCAGAGATAGGAACATCCTCTTCCCCAATTCGCTACTCAGACAAAGTCAAGGGACGTTTCACCATCTCAAGGGATGATTCCCGCAGCCAACTGCATTTGCAAATGAACGATCTTAAATTGGAGGACACATCTGTTTACTACTGTGCAAGAGACACAGTGAGGGGAAGTCAATCTGAGGTCAGACAAAAAGCATCTTATCAGAGCAGCTGCAGAAATTAAATTTATGAAAGTTGAATTTGTGTAATTGGATCAGCCAATAAATCTCCTTGAAAGCTCAAGTTTGGAAGCTTTAAGCTTCTTAAAAACTTCCAGTATTGGAGCATTCACAACTTCTGGAGGCAAGCTGTTCCACTGATTAATTGTTCTAACTGTCAGGAAAATTCTCTTTAGTTCTAAGTTACTTCGCTTCTTGTTTAGTTTCTACCCATTACTTCTTGTTCTACCCTCAGGTGCTATGGAGAATAGGTTGACCTCCTCTCTCTTTGTGTCAACCCCTGAAATATTGGAACACTGTTATCATGTTTCCAATGTTTTTTTTCTTTTCATTAAACTAGCCATGCCCAGTTCTTGCAACCATTCTTCCTGTGTTTTAGTCTCTAGTCCCCTAATCATCTTTGTTGCTCTTCCCTACACTTTTTCTAGAGTCTCAACATCCTTTTTGCATCGTGGCAACCAAAATTGAATGCAGTATTCCAAGTGTGGCCTTACCAAGGCCTTATAAAGTGGTAGTAACACTTCATATGATTTTAATTCTATCCCTCTGATAATGCAGCCTAGAACTGTGTTGGCTTTTTTAGCATATGCTGCACACTGCTGGTTCATATTTAAATGGTTGTCCAAGATGGACAATCCTATTCAAGATGGCGCTGATGAAATGCTTGGTGAAATGCTCTCAAATAGTTTCTTCATTTTCTACTATTCCCTACAATTCTCAATGGATTTCATACTCAAGAGGCCATCTGCTATGAATTAAGAAACATTTCTTTAAGGAGCTTTGCAACTTCACCCCCACTTGTCTTTACAAACATGGAGGAGATTTTAACACAGGAGGAAGCCATTTCCTGGCAACCACGGATCACCAAAAACAAACTCAGGCGAAGAGGTAAAAGGGCAGGAATTTTAAATAAACTAAGGAACAAGAGAATTATAAAAAACCACTCAATAATAATAATAATAATAATAACAACAACAACAACAACAACAACAACAAAAATGAATGAATGAATGAATAATAAATAATTTATTAGACTTGTATGCCGCCCCTCTCTGAAGACTCAGGGCAGCTCACAACAGCAACAAAATAGTATAATACAAATCTAATAGTTAAAACTATGATTAAAAACCTGCTATCTTAAAAAAAACAATCAATACTATTCAATCACAACCACACATAACTCTTAATGGTCAGAGAAGGGGATACATTGGAAACCTCTTTGGTCACATTGATAGATGATCTCTGGTAAGCCTGGGACAGGGGACATTCATCTATCCTGGTGTTTCTTGACCTCTCAGTGACTTTCGATACCATCGTCCATGGTATCCTTCTTTGATGGCTGTAGGGGCTGGGAGTGGGAAACACTGTTATATAGTGGTTCTCCTCCTATCTCTCTGACCATTCACAACTGGTGTTAGGGGGGACATGGGTCGACCCCTAAGCCTCTCCTTTGTGGGTTGCCTCAGGGGTCAGTCCTCTGCTATTCAATATTTACATGAAACCACTGGGTGAGTTCATCCGCTGGCATGGGGTGAGGTACCAGCAATATGCTGATGATATTCAACTCTACATCTCCATCCCATGTCGGTTCAATGAAATGGTAGATGTGATGTGCCTGGGCCTGAGGGCTCTGAATGTGAGTTAACAGACTCAAGCGCAACCCCAACAAGATTGAGTGGCTATGGGTAATGCCTCCAAAGGTCTATATCAACTGTCCATCTTTGGTCCTGGGGGGGGGGGGGAAACAACAACCCCCTCAGATCAGGTGCACAATCTGGGCATCCTCCTAGATCCATAGCTGAGAGTCAATCAACATCTCTCAACTATGGCTAGGAGGACCTTTGCACAGGTTTGCCTTGTGCACCAGTTGCAGCCCTATCTGGACTTGGAGGCTCTTTGAATGCCCTTATCATCTCTCGACTCAATCTCGACTCAATTACTGCAATGTGTTCTACATGGGGCTACCACTGAAAAGCATTCAGAGACTTCAACTGGTACAAAATGCAGCCATGCGAGCTTTTACAGGCGTACCTACGTACACTCATATAACACTGATGCTCCACGAGCTGCATTGGTTGACAGTCGGTCTCTGAAAACAATTCAAGGTGTTAGTTATCATCTAAAAAGCCCTACATACCTCAGGACCAGACTATCTTGGGGATCACCTTCTGCCACATACTTCCTAGTGACCAATAAGAACTGACAGTGTTGGCCTTCTCCATGTCCCATCAGCCAAACAATGTCAGTTTGTGGGGGCCCGTGGTAGAGTGAGGAAGGTAATAAAGCAAGACTCATTAGATACTTTCTCATTTTGAACTCTTGATAATTATTTTTTATTGTTACTTCAGTAATATTCAATAAAAATTCATTGTGAAAATTTCACATATCTTGGTCAACATGCAGTTCTTTCTGATGGGGCAATGACTCTGTGGTTAAATGTCTATGGAGCTTCTCAACTTTCCAAGTCATGATTGTCCCATAGGTGCTTTTCAAAAGGCAACTGGACTTTCTTGGGTTATTCTCCTAGAAAATGTTCACTTCTCATCCAAGAAGCTTCGTGGAAGTGAAAAGTTCCCAAGCCAAAAATCAAGTTGCCATTTGAGAAGCAGCTTTGGGGACATAATGATAAAGGATTCCTCTCTTGACTATGCATATCCCCCCCCCTCTCTCTCTCTCTCTCTCTGTGTGTGTGGTTAATTAGAGGTTAGTTGGGGGAAAGATCAGAAGCAACATGAGAAAAATATTATTTTATTGAAAGAGTAGCAGATGCTTGTTACAAACTTCCAGAAGACGTGGTTGATAAATCCACAGTAACTGAATTTCAACATGCCTGGGATAAACATATATCCATCCTAAGATAAAATACAGGAAATAGTATAAGGGCAGACTAGATGGACCACGAGGTCTTTTTCTGCCGTCAATCTTCTATGTTTCTATTCATTATTATCTAACACTATGAATTTTGCTGAGTTTAAAGAAACAGGAATTAAAGAAATAGGAGCTAGCATTCAAACATTGTTCTCCTACATTTCTATTTGTAACAGCCTCTCAAGGTTGCAGCACATTCTCACATTCTAAAACAAAAACAAAAACTTCAGCATTTCTCATCACATTGAATTCCATCCAAACTTAATTTAGAGAGACAAAACTTAAAGTCTTTTAGGTTCTGCTTTCATTTTTAATATGTGTGCAAAGAAATTTATAGGTGATGCCCTGAAGGGCTCTTTTATCTGAAGCAATATGTAAATAAGGGCACAATTTCCTCTTTAAAGCAGCCAGGTGGCTTCCTGTAACACAAAGTTTGAGCATTTTCCTGAATCTTCTGATCAGTCCCCTCCATTCAGTAGAGAGAGCAAGAATGACTCTGTGGCCAAAGTTGGTCTTCTTACTAGCAGCCCTTCCAGGTAATTTCTTCCCCTTTTAGCATTTCCTTCAATTTGCTCGTCTTATATATGGAGACATCAATGAAACTCCTTTCTTTCTAGGTGTCCAGTCACAAGCCCAGTTGGTGGAGTCTGGAGGGGATGTGAGAAGACCTGGAGAGTCTCTTCGTCTCACCTGCCAATCCTCTGGATTCACCTTCAGTAGCTTGTATATGCACTGGGTGAGACAGGCCCCAGGGAGAGGCCTGGAATGGGTTTCACAGATATATCCAAGTTCAAACTACATTTACTACTCAGACAAAGTCAAGGGACGCTTCACCATCTCCAGGGACAATGCCAAAAGCCAGCTGTATTTGCAAATGAACAATCTGAAACCAGAAGACACGGCTGTCTATTACTGTACCGGAGACACAGTGAGAGGAAGTGAATCTGAACCTAAACAAAAACATTCAGAACAGATATTCAACTTGATTCAACCCCAGATTTTGGATTGGCTAATTAGGATTAACCACCATTTAGTAATATTTTTAGGATTCCTTTGGATTGGGTATTCTAGAAGAAGGTATACTGGAAAACCTATACTGAAGAGTCCTCGGAGAGGGGCATCATATAAACAATAATTGAGAAAATGGTTTCAAAATTCCAGTTTTACCTTCAGAAGTGATATGAGGGGGAAAAAAGAATAGTGTTTTCTCTTTTACATTATTATAGCAGATATGTGAAAATGAAACTTCAGGAAAAACTTTTTAACTATCCAAATTGCCACTCACTAGTGTTGGGCGAACCGAACCTGCACAATTCGGGTCCGTACCAAAGCAATTGAAACTGAAGATGATGTCATCTTCAGAGACAGCTAAACTAAAAAAAAATGGACGTTTATAAACAGGATTTGTTGTTCGGATGATTAGAAAAAACTAGATAATAGAAAAACATGGGGTTTTTTTTTGTAGACAGAGTTAATATTTTACATGTACTTGCTACAAAAGAGATATCAAGATTCCTTTTTCTTTTTTTTCAATTTTATGACATTTCCCCCTTATTTTAAATTCAATTTCAATTCATGAATCGACTCTGGACAAGTAACAACTAATAAAAGAACCATATAAAATAAAGGGTAACTTAAAGACTGCTTTCCCTTTTTTTGAAACTGAAAAGTTGTAAAGTTAAATCAACACTGTAGGGAGTGTGCTAGAAAACCAAAAGGCAAACGCAACAGTGAGTTCTTTTATCTCAACCAATATGTAAATCAGGTCACATTTTCCCCTTAAAAAAGCCAGTAGGTTTTGATTTTCAGGCTACACCCACCAAAACAAAGTTTGTGCACTTTCTTGAATCCTTTCTGATTAATTCCCCACAATTCATTGCACAGAGCAAAAATGCTTCTCTGGCTAAACTTGCTGTCCTTACTGGCAGTCCTCCATGGTAATTCTTTCCTTCCTATTCAGCTTCTTTCCATTTTAATTGTTGTATGCAGGAGTGATTGATACACATTTCTCTTTAGGGGCTGAGTCTCAAGTCCAGCTGGTGGAGTCTGGAGGGGATGTGAGAAGACCTGGAGGGTCCCTCCGTCTCTCCTGTCAAGCCTCTGGATTCACCTTCAGCAGCTATTATATGGACTGGGTGCGACAGGCTCCAGGGAAAGGACTGGAATGGGTTGCAAGGATAAGGACATCATCATCTCCAATTAGCTACTCAGACAAAGTCAAGGGACGTTTCACCATCTCAAGGGATGATTCCCGCAGCCAACTGCATTTGCAAATGAACAATCTTAAATTGGAGGACACAGCTGTTTATTATTGTGTGAGAGACACAGTGATAGGAAGTGAATCTGAGACCAGACAAAAAGCTTCTTATCAGAGCAGCTGCAGATATTAAATTTAGGAAAGTTGAATTTGTGTAATTGGAACAGCCAATAAATCTCTTTGAAAGCTCAAGCTGTCGAAGATTTAAGCTTCTTTAAACCTTCCACTATTGGAGCATTCACAACTTCTGGAGGCATGCTGTTCCACTGGTCAACCATTCTGATTGTCAGGAAATTTCTCCTTAGTTACTTAGTTACATAAAATGTTTCATCATGGCAGATATCTGAGAATGAAACTTTAGGATAATGTTTCTAAATATCCAAATTTCTGTTCACATATTGAGCAAACATCCGAAACCAAAGAATCTCATCAGAGAATTGGAAAAATATTTCATCTCCTCACTTTGGACACGAGGGGGCAATGTTGATCCACGAAACTCCATGGTTTATGGGGGAGGAAATAAAACAATTCCAAATAGATATTCTCTAATTTTGGAGCTGTGGTCATTGTTACTTCTGTAATTGTTCCCTGAAAATATAACCAAAATAAAGTCCACATTTCAGAAGGCTGAAGGAAAATGTTTTATTTAAAAATCATGTGCATCATTCCTAGTTTTTTTCCTAGGAAAACGGTCCAGGTAGTTCAAATCTTTGATGGAAATAGAAACATTGAATCTTTTGTCAGTTTTGTTAAAACATGCAAGGAAAAAGAATATTAGATATGCACACTAATCCAGAAAGTTAGAGGATAAAGCTGAAATTGGAGAGTATTCTGTTGGATTAACAGTCAAATAGAAAAAATTATCCTCATAAAACTTTGCAGGGAAAATATTATATCCTTAATAATAGAAAGACTCAACACCCCCACAATGGAGCGATAAACAGTGAAGATCATGGAATATTCCAAAAAGGCTAAATTAAATTTTTAGGTTGTCCATAAACTTTGCATCAAAGAGAAACAAATGCAGTAATGAGGATTTTTTTTTAAAAAAAATGTATAAATGAGCTCTTTTTTAAAACCAGAGTTAATATTTTAAATGTACTGATATTTGTTTAAGAAGAAATACCAAGACCAATTTTTGTGTTTCTCTTCCTTCTTATTCTGAACTTTAAATTTTCCTTCCTTCCTTCCTTCCTCCCTTCCTTTAAAAAAAAATCCGATGAGATGACAACCACACACACAATCCCAGAAGCTCAACTTCTGCACATGCTCAGAAGAAAAATAAAATAAAATATTTTTTTTACAAAAGAAAGTCGAAACAAGATGGTGACCACATGCACAATGACAGAAGATTGGTTTCTGCACATGCTCAGCCAAAAAAAAAAAAGAGGGCAGTCCCCATGGACTGGACACTGATCAATCGGGTCCAGTGTCATCATCATGATGTCACCAACGGGTCGCTACTGGTTCTATAGAACCAGTCCGAACCAGGAGGAACCCATAGGGATAGGGGTTATTTATACTTTCTCTTGGGCTTTGCACTTGAGCTTCCAGTTCCTGTGTAAGAACATGTATTCTATTGGCTGTTGTCAGACACCCATGGTGCCATGTTCAAATCCCATAAATTTGTCTGAGCTACGCTTGGTTGAAGCTTGGACCACTGATGAAATGAAGGGGCTTGTTGGGCAATTCCTATTGTGGCTGAGGGCTAACCCAAACTTTGTTGCAGGGAGCAATGGATCCCCAAATCTGCATTTCTAAAGCTGCCCCAGCTGAGCATCTGTTTCAGGGGGTGTGGCAAGGACTTAGGGCTCTGAATTTCTGGCTCCCTTAATATTTTTATTTCTATTTTAGGGAAAAAAAATATTTCATCCTGCCTTTTTTAATGCCAAAATATTTCATTCTTCTAGGAGAGCGGTGGGTGCTAACTTTCCACAAGACTAATAAACAAGCAATTAGAAAAAGTTCATAAAACATTGCTTGCTTATATGATATCTGCATTGAGACTATTATATTCTCAAAATTTGAAAAACTCGACAACCACCCAAAATGAAACAATAGAAACTGAAGCAATAGAATGAAGCAATAAAAATTGAAGATGATAAAGAGGGGACATGATCGAAACATTTAAATATGTTAAAGGGTTAAATAAGGTTCAGGAGGGAAGTGTTTTAATAGGAAAGTAAACACAAGAACAAGGGGGCACAATCTGAAGTTAATTGGGGGAAAGATCAAAAGCAACATGAGAAAATATTATTTTACTGAAAGAGTAGTAGATCCTTGGAACAAACTTCCAGCAGACGTGGTTGGTAAATCCACAGTAACTGAATTTAAACATGCCTGGAATAAACATATATCCATCCTAAGATAAAATACAGGAAATAGTATAAGGGCAGACTAGATGGATCATCATGAGGTCTTTTTCTGTCAGTCTTCTATGTTTCTATGTTTCTATATCATCTTCAGAGACAGTTAAACTAAAAAAAATGGTCATTTATAAACAGGATTTGATGTTTTGATGATTAGAAAAAAAATAGATAATAGAAAAACATGGGTCTTTTTTGTAGACAGAGATAATATTATACATGCACTTGCTACAAAAGAAATACCAAGATTCCTTTTTCTTTTTTTTCAATTTTAGGACGTTTACCCCGGTTTTCAATTCAATTTCAATTCATGAATCGATTCTGGACAAGTAACAACTAATAAAAGCACCACACAAATTAAAGGGTAATTTAAAGGCTGCTTTCTATTTTTTAAAAACTGAAAAGTTATAAAGTTAAATCAACACTGCAGGGACTGTGCAGCAAACTATAAGGCAAATACAAAAGCGGATTATTTTATCTCAACCAATATGTAAATGAGGTCACAATTTTCCCCTTTAAAGAGCCAGGTGGTTTTGCTTTTCAGGCTACACCCACCAAAACAAAATTTGTTCAGTTTCTTGAATCCTTTCTGATCAATTCCCCACCATTCATTGCACAGAGCAAAAATGCTTCTGTGGCTAAACTTGCTTTCTTTACTGGCAGTGCTCCATGGTAATTATTTCCTCCCTATTCAGTTTCTTTCCATTTTAATTGTTGTATGCAGGAGTGATTGATATACCTTTCTTTTTAGGGGCTGAGTCTCAAGTCCAATTGGTGGAATCTGGTGGGGATGTGAGAAGCCCTGGAGGGTCCCTCCGTCTCTCCTGTCAAGCCTCTGGATTCACCATCAGCAGCTATTATATGAGCTGGGTGAGACAGGCTCCAGGGAAAGGCCTGGAATGGGTTGCATGGATAGGAACATCATCATCTCCCATTAACTACTCAGACAAAGTCAAGGGACGTTTCACCATCTCAAGGGATGATTCCCGCAGCCAACTGCATTTGCAAATGAACAATCTTAAATTGGAGGACACATCTGTTTATTACTGTGCAAGATACACGGCGATAGGAAGTGAATCTGAGACCAGACAAAAAGCTTCTTTTCAGGGCAGCTGCAGAAATTAAATTTATGAGAGAAAGTTGAATTTGTGTAATTGGATCAACTATTAAAATCTCTTTGAAAGCTCAAGCTTTGGAAGCTTCAAGCTTCTTAAAAACTTCCAATGTTGAAGCACTCACAACTTCTGGAGGCAAGCTGTTCCACTGGTCAACCATTCTGACTGTCAGGAAATTTCTCCTTATTTACTTCACTCCTTGTTTAGTTTCCACCCATTGCTTCTTGTTATACCCTCAGGTGCTTTGGAGAATAGTTTGACTCCCTCTTCTTTGTGACAACCTCTGAGATATTGGAACACTGCTATCATGTCTCCCCTGGTCATTGTTTTCATTAACGTAGCCATGCCCGGTTCTTGCAACCGTTCTTCAAATGTTTTAGCCTCTAGTCCCCTAATCATCTTTATCCCTCTTCTCTGCACTTTTTCTAGAGTCTCAACATCCTTTTTGCATTGTGGCGATCAAAATTCAATGAAGTATTCCAGGTTTGGCCTTATCAAGACTTTATAAATTGGTAGTAATGCTTCATGTAATCTTGATTCTATTTGTCTTAATGCAGCCTAGAACTGTGTTGGCTTTTTTGGCAGCTGTTGCACACTGCTGGTTCATAAATGGTTGTCCACTAGGTCTCCAAGATTCCTCTTACAGTTACTACTGTTGAGCAATGTACCACTTATACTCTACCTGTGCATTTTGTTATTCTTGCCTAATCTAGAATCTTAATTTTTGCACTTTTGATTTCCTTTTTGTTAGATTCTAAATCTTTCCAATTATCTAAGTTAATGTTGAATCCAAAAGCTGTACACCATTTTATCATTCTCTTTGGCTTCTTCCTCCCGTAGTATCTGTTCTAATAAGTAGTGATATGTTTTATTGATATCTTTTTCTTCTGTTCCTAGGATTATTCTGTCCATTTCTGTTGTTTCCATCTGAATAATAGCTGACTAACATCTCATCACTTACCACAGGGTGTACTATTGTCACACTTAATTCTGTTGGCCATGCAGGCAGAAGTAGGCAAAGAAATAAACTAGCGTGCAGAAATACAGCCTCATTTCCAAACCTGATTAAAACTTTTCTGATTTTTTTTAAAGGTTCCCTCAAAAGATCTCAGAAGAACAATAGCTTCCACTATGAACCTATTTTTGAATTTATAACAGATATCATTTCTTAATTGTAGGTGAAACTGAATTTTTCAACTATGCAAAGGGATTGTTTCATCTTTCTTGGAAGGAAGGAAGGAAGGAAGGAAGGAAGGAAGGATAGAAGGAAGGAAGGAAGGATGGAAGGAAGGAAGGAAGGATGGAAGGAAGGAAGGATGGAAGGAAGGAAGGATGGATGGATGGATGGATGGAAGGAAGGATGGAAGGAAGGAAGGAAGGAAGGATGGAAGGAAGGAAGGAAGGATGGATGGATGGAAGGAAGGAAGGAAGGAAGGAAGGATGGAAGGAAGAATAGAAGGAAGGAAGGAAGAATAGAAGGAAGGAAGGAAGGAAGGATAACAATGATAGAAAGGGAAACCAAAAAGAAATACCAATTGTGTACTACAATTCCTCTCCAATGTGATAGCATTTTAATAGTTGGTCTTTAATATATTTATATAAATGTTTATTTCTGTACATTTACTCTCTTTATTATAAATTTATTTATTAATGTCATTGTTATACTGACTTTAAAGTAAACTAGTTCTTTCTCTTATCTACTTGTAAGAAAACAAAACATGAAAACTGTCCTCAGCTTTCTGAAGACTGGAGCAACTTTTGAATATCACGCTTGTAAAGCCTGTGCAAAGAAATCTTAAATAGTAAATGCACTAAGGGTCTCTTTTAACCAAAGCAATATGTAAATCAGGGGACAATCTGCACTTTAAATGAACCACAAGATTTCCATTTTCATGCTACACAAAATTTAAGCCCTTCCTTTAAGCCTATTTTTTTCTATCAATTACATTCCATTCTTTAGAGGAAGCAAAAATGGTTCTTTGGCAAAACCTGTTGTTCTTATTTGCTCTCTTCAGAGGTACTATTTTTTCTCCTTATTCAGCTTATTCCCTTTTAATTATTCTATACAGGAGAGATTGATACACTTTTCTTTTTAGGGGCCAAATCTCAAGTCCAGTTGGTGGAGTCTGGAGGGGATGTGAGAAGACCTGGAGAGTCTCTTCGTCTCTCCTGCCAAGCCTCTGGATTCACCTTCAGTAGCTTCTATATGGAGTGGGTGAGACAGGCTCCAGGGAAAGGCCTGGAATGGGTTTCAGAGATACATCCAAGTTCATCTAGCATTAACTACTCAGACAAAGTCAAGGGACGCTTCACCACCTCCAGGGACAATGCCAAAAGCCAGCTGTATTTGCAAATGAACAATCTGAAACCAGAAGACACGGCTGTCTATTACTGTGCTAAATACACAATGAGAGGAAGTGAATCTGAAGCTAAACCAAAACCTTCAGAGCAGCTCTACATCTTGATTCAACCCCAGATCCTGGATAGGCTAATTAGGATTCACCACTATATAGTTTAAAGGATTATTTTGTCTTGGATATACCACAAGGAAATATCCTGGAAGATCATGAACTTTAATAGGAAAGTGAACACAAGAACAAGGAGGCACAATCTGAGTTAGTTGGGGAAAAGATCAGAAGCAACATGAGAAAATATTATTTTACTGAAAGAGTAGTAGATGCTTGGAACAAACTTACAGCAGACGTGGTTGGTAAATCCTCAGTAACTGAATTTAAACATACACGGGATAAACATATATATTAATCCTAAGTTAAAATACAGGAAATAGTATAAGGGCAGACTAGATGGACTATGAAGTCTTTTTCTGCCATCAAAATTCTATATTTCTATGAACATTAAAGAGAGGGGCTTCAAAATTCCAGTTTTACCTTCCCTCTTTGCAAAGTGGTCTTCTATGTTTCTATGTTTCTATATCATACCTGAAACACAATTTAAGTATTGCGCACAAGATCATATGCTGCAACGTCCTTCAGGTCAATGACTACTTCAGCTTCAACAGCAACAACACAAGAGCACGCAACAGATTCAAACTTAATATTAACCGCTCCAAACTTGAATGTAAAAAATATGACTTTAACAATTGAGTTGTCGAAGCGTGGAACTCATTGCCGGACTCAGTGGTGTCAGCCCCCAGCCCCCAACATTTCTCCCTAAGACTCTCCACGATTGACCTCTCCAGGTTCCTAAGAGGCCAGTAAGGGGCGTATATAAGTGCACTGATGTGCCTATTGTTCCCTGTCCAATTGTCTTTCCTTATCTCATATATCATATCTTTTCTCTCCTTTCCTTCTACTTCTCTTCTTTCTTACTTTCTATCTTTATATATATTACTTAATGTCTATTATCTTTCATATGTATTGTATATTGGACAAAGAATAAATAAAACAATTAAAAATAAATAAATAAATCATCTTCAGAGACAGCTAAACTAAAAAAAATGGTCGTTTATAAACAGGATTTGTTGTTTTGATGATTAGAAAAAATATATATAATAGAAAAACATGGGGTCTTTTTTGTAGACAGAGATAATATTATACATGCACTTGCTACAAAAGAAATACCAAGCTTCCTTTTTCTTTTTTTCAATTTTAGGACGTTTACCCCGGTTTTCAATTCAATTTCAATTCATGAATCGATTCTGGACAAGTAACAACTAATAAAAGCACCACACAAATTAAAGGATAATTTAAAGGCTGCTTTCTATTTTTTAAAAACTGAAAAGTTATAAAGTTAAATCAACACTGCAGGGAGTCTGCAGAAAACTATAAGGCAAATACAAAAGCGGATTATTTTATCTCAACCAATATGTAAATGAAGTCACTATTTTCCCCTTAAAAGAGTGGTTTTGCTTTTCAGGCTACACCCACCAAAACAAAATTTGTTCACTTTCTTGAATCCTTTCTGATCAACTCCCCACCATTCATTGCACAGAGCAAACATACTTCTGTGGCTAAACTTGCTGTCCTTACTGGCAGTGCTTCATGGTAATTCTTTCCTCTCTATTGAGCTTCTTTCCATTTTAATTGTTGTATGCAGGAGTGATTGATACACCTTTCTTCTTAGGGGCTGAGTCTCAAGTCCAATTGGTGGAGTCTGGAGGGGATGTGAGAAGACCTGGAGGGTCCCCCTCTCTCTCCTGCCAAGCCTCTGGATTCACCTTCAGCAGCTATTATATGGGCTGGGTGAGACAGGCTCCAGGGAAAGGACTGGAATGGGTTGCAAGGATAGGAACATCATCATCTCCCATTAACTACTCAGACAAAGTCAAGGGACATTTCACCATCTCAAGGGATGATTCCCATAGCCAACTGCATTTGCAAATGAACAATCTTAAATTGGAGGACACATCTGTTTATTACTGTGCAAGATACACGGTGATAGGAAGTGAATCTAAGACCAGAGAAAAAGCTTCTTATCAGAGCAGCTGCAGAAATTAAATTTATGAGAGAAAGTTGAATTTGTGTAATTGGATCAACTATTAAAATCTCTTTGAAAGCTCAAGCTTTGGAAGCTTCAAGCTTCTTAAAAACTTCAAGTGTTGGAGCACTCACAACTTCTGGAGGCAAGCTGTTCCACTGGTCAACCATTCTGACTGTCAGGAAATTTCTCCTTAGTTCTAAGTTAGTTCATTCCTTGTTTAGTTTCCACCCATTGCTTTTTGTTCTACCTTCAGGTACTTTGGAGAATAGTTTGACTCCTTCTTCTTTGTGGCATCCCCTGAGATATTGGAACACTGCCATCATGTCTCTCCTGGTCCTTCTTTTCATTAACGTAGCCATGCCCGGTTCTTGCAACCATTCTTCCTGTGTTTTAGTCTCTAGTCCCCTAATCATCTTTATCCCCCTTCTCTGCACTTTTTCTAGAGTCTCAACATCCTTTTTGCATTGTGGCGATCAAAATTCAATGCAGTATTCCAGGTTTGGCCTTATCAAGGCTTTATAATACCATTTTATAATACCATTTATACATGGTATGCTTTTGTGTGTGTATGTTAGTATAGGGGTTTTTCTTAAATTTATAAATATTTTAATTAATTGGATTATGTATTGGATTGTTTTTCACTTGTTGTGAGCCGCCCCGAGTCTTCGGAGAGGGGCGGCATACAAATCCAAATAATAAATAAATAAATAAAATAATAAATAAATAAATAAAATAATAAATAAATAAATAAAAATAAATTGGTAGTAATGCTTCATGTAATCTTGATTCTATTTGTCTTAATGCAGCCTAGAACTGTGTTGGCTTTTTTGGCAGCTGTTGCACACTGCTGGTTCATAAATGGTTGTCCACTAGGTCTCCAAGATTCCTCTTACAGTTACTACTGTTGAGCAATATACCACTTATACTCTACCTGTGCATTTTGTTATTCTTGCCTAATCTAGAATCTTAATTTTTGCACTTTTGATTTCCTTTTTGTTAGATTCTAAATCTTTCCAATTGTCTAAGTTAATGTTGAATCCAAAAGCTGTACACCATTTTATAATTCTCTTTGGCTTCTTCCTCCCGTAGTATCTGTTCTAATAAGTAGTGATATGTTTTATTGATATCTTTTTCTTCTGTTCCTAGGATTATTCTGTCCATTTCTGTTGTTTCCATCTGAATAATAGCTGACTAACATCTCATCACTTACCACAGGGTGTAGCATTGTCACACTTAATTCTGTTGGCCATGCAGGCAGAAGTAGGCAAAGAAATAAACTAGCGTGCAGAAATACAGCCGCATTTCCAAACCTGATTAAAACTTTTCTGATTTTTTTAAAGGTTCCCTCAAAAGATCTCAGAAGAACAATAGCTTCCACTATGAACCTATTTTTGAATTTATAACAGATATCATTTCTTAATTGTAGGTGAAACTGAATTTTTCAACTATGCAAAGGGATTGTTTCATCTTTCTTGGAAGGAAGCAAGGAAGGAAGGAAGGAAGGAAGGAAGGAAGGAAGGAAGGAAGGAAGGAAGGAAGGAAGGAAGGAAGGAAGGAAGGATGGAAGGAAGGATGGAAGGAAGGAAGGATGGAAGGAAGGAAGGATAGAAGGAAGGAAGGAAGGAAAGAAGGAAAGAAGGAAAGAAGGAAGGATAGAAGGAAGGAAGGATGGATGGATGGAAGGAAGGATGGAAGGAAGGAAGGATGGAAGGAAGGAAGGATGGAAGGAAGGAAGGAAGGAAGGAAGGAAGGAAGAATAGAAGGAAGAATAGAAGGAAGGAAGGAAGGAAGGATAACAATGATAGAAAGGGAAACCAAAAAGAAATACCAATTGTGTACTACAATTCCTCTCCAATGTGATAGCATTTTAATAGTTGATCTTCAATATATTTATATATTTATTTCTGTACATTTACTCTCTTTATTATAAATTTATTTATTATTAAAGTCATTGTTATACTGACTTTAAAGTAAACTAGTTCTTTCTCTTATCTACTTGTAAGAAAACAAAACATGAAAACTGTCCTCAGCTTTCTGAAGACTGGAGCAACTTTTGAATATCACGCTTGTAAAGCCTGTGCAAAGAAATCTTAAATAGTAAATGAACTAAGGGTATCTTTTAACCAAAGCAATATGTAAATCAGGGGACAATCTGCACTTTAAATGAACCACAAGATTTCCTTTTTCATGCTACACAAAATTTAAGCCCTTCCCTGTACTATTCTTTTCTATCAATTACATTCCATTCTTTAGAGAAAGCAAAAATGGTTCTTTGGCAAAACCTGTTGTTCTTATTTGCTCTCCTCAGAGGTACTATTTTTTTTCCACTTTATTCAGCTTATTCCCTTTTAATTATTCTATACAGGAGTGATTGATACACTTTTCTTTTTAGGGGCCAAATCTCAAGTCCAGTTGGTGGAGTCTGGAGGGGATGTGAGAAGACCTGGAGAGTCCCTCCATCTCTCCTGTCAAGCCTCTGGATTCACCTTCAGTAGCTATCATATGTACTGGATGAGACAGGCCCCAGGGAAAGGCCTGGAATGGGTTTCAGAGTTACATCCAAGTTCATCTACCATTCTCTACTCAGACAAAGTCAAGGGACGCTTCACCACCTCCAGGGATAATGCCAAAAGCCAGCTGTATTTGCAAATGAACAATCTTAAACCAGAAGACACAGCAGTCTATTACTGTGTTAGATACACAATGAGAGGAAGTGAATCTGAAGCTAAACCAAAACCTTCAGAGCAGCTCTTCATCTTGATTCAGCCCCAGATCCTGGATAGGCTAATTAGGATTCACCACTATGTAGTGACTTTTTTAATGATTATTTTGTCTTGGATATACCATAAGAAAATATCCTGGAAGATCATTAACTTTAATAGGAAAGTGAACACAAGAACAAGGGGGCACAATCTGAGTTAGTTGGGGGAAAGATCAGAAGCAACGTGAGAAAATATTATTTTACTGAAAGAGTAGTAGATGCTTGGAACAAACTTACAGCAGACGTGGTTGGTAAATCCTCAGTAACTGAATTTAAACATACACGGGATAAACATATATATTAATCCTAAGTTAAAATACAGGAAATAGTATAAGGGCAGACTAGATGGACTATGAAGTCTTTTTCTGCCATCAATATTCTATGTTTCTATGAACATTAAAGAGAGGGCCTTCAAAATTCCAGTTTTACCTTCCACCTTTGCAAAGTGGCCTTCTATGTTTCTATGTTTCTATATCATACCTAAAACACGATTTAAGTATTGCCCACAAGATCATATGCTGCAATGACCTTCCGGTCAACGACTACTTCAGCTTCAACAGCAACAACACAAGAGCACGCAACAGATTCAAACTTAATATTAACCGCTCCAAACTTGACTGTAAAAAATATGACTTTAACAATCGAGTTGTCGAAGCGTGGAACTCATTGCCGGACTCAGTGGTGTCAGCCCCCAGCCCCCAACATTTCTCCCTAAGACTCTCCACGATTGACCTCTCCAGGTTCCTAAGAGGCCAGTAAGGGGCGTATATAAGTGCACTGATGTGCCTATCGTCCCCTGTCCAATTGTCTTTCCTTATCTCATATATCATATCTTTTCTCTCCTTTCCTTCTACTTCTCTTCTTTCTTACTTTCTATCTTTATATATATTACTTAATGTCTATTCTCTTTCATATGTATTGTATATTGGACAAAGAATAAATAAATAAATAAATAAATAAATAAATAAATAAATAAATAAATAAATAAATCATCTTCAGAGACAGCTAAACTAAAAAAATGGTCATTTATAAACAGGATTTGTTGTCTTGATGATTAAAAAAAAATAGATAATAGAAAAACATGAGGTCTTTTTTGTGGACAGAGTTAATATTATACATGTACTTGCTACAAAAGAAATACCAAGATTCCTTTTTCTTTTTTTCAATTTTAGGACGTTTACCCTGGTTTTCAATTCAATTTCAATTCATGAATCGATTCTGGACAAGTAACAACTAATAAAAGCACCACACAAATTAAAGGATAATTTAAAGGCTGCTTTCTATTTTTTAAAAACTGAAAAGTTATAAAGTTAAATCAACACTGCAGGGAGTCTGCAGAAAACTATAAGGCAAATACAAAAACGGATTATTTTATCTCAACCAATATGTAAATGAAGTCACAATTTTCCCCTTAAAAGAGCCAGGTGGTTTTGCTTTTCAGGCTACACCCACCAAAACAAAATTTGTTCACTTTCTTGAATCATTTCTGATCAACTCCCCACCATTCATTGCACAGAGCAAAAATGCTTCTGTGGCTAAACTTGATGTCCTTACTGGCAATGCTCCATGGTAATTCTTTCCTCCCTATTCAGCTTCTTTCCATTTTAATTGTTGTATGCAAGAGTGATTGATACACCTTTCTTTTTAGGGGCTGAGTCTCAAGTCCAATTGGTGGAGTCTGGAGGGGATGTGAGAAGCCCTGGAGGGTCCCTCCGTCTCTCCTGTCAAGCCTCTGGATTCACCTTCAGTGGTCATTACATGCACTGGATGAGACAGGCTCCAGGGAAAGGCCTGGAATGGGTTGCATGGATAGGAACATCATCATCTCCCATTAACTACTCAGACAAAGTCAAGGGACGATTCACCATCTCAAGGGATGATTCCCGCAGCCAGCTACATTTGCAAATGAACAATGTAAAATTGGAGGACACCGCAGTTTATTACTGTACCAGCACCACAGTGAGAGGAAGTGAATCTGACACCAAACAAAAACCTTCTCATCAGACCAGCAGAGCAGAGTAGAAATCAAATCTGTGAGAGAAAGTCTAGAGAAACTTTAAAGAAAATGCAAAAGACAGCAACCATGAGAGTGAGGGGACTGGAAACTATAACATGGTTGGTCCTGGAACTGGGTATGGATAATCTGGTGAAGAGAAGGACCAAGGGAGACATGACAACAGTTTTCCAATACTTGAAGGGATACCACAGAGAGGAGTGGATCAGGTTATTTTCCAAGGCACCAGAAGGCCAGATGAGGAATAATGAATAGAAACCGACTAACCTGGAAATAAGGATGAATTTTCTGATGGTGAGAATGATCAGCCAGGGGAACAGCTTGAGTGTAGAGGTTGTGAGAGCTCCAACACTTGAGACTTTCAAAGGTAAATTGGACTGCCGTTTGTCCAAAATGTTGCATTGACTCCTATTTGAGCAGGGGGTTGGACTACATGATCTGCAAGAGTCTTTCCAACTCTAATAATAATCTAAAAGTTCAATTTGTGTAATTGGAACAGCCAATAAATTTCGTTGGAAGCTCAAGATCGATCCTGGCCAAAATAACACGGAACATGTTTAGCAGTTGTTTCCTAGAAGTTCTCTGAGACTGAATATTTTGGATTGTCTTACTTGGCAGCTGCTGCTACAACTTCATACCATATAGAACAAGTGTCAACCCTGAAAGCCCTCTTTTTCTTTGGATCTTGAGGGTTGCCACATTTAAAGTTTGGGAAAATGGGAGGAGGGAAACGATAACAAGTCTGTGAAAATGTATAGCGATAACAACATTCTTTTCTCTGGGAGTGAAGGACATTCAGCATGGACCTAGATGGGTATGGCCGAGGGTTGCCTGCAATTTGGATGGTGAATTGATTGAAGTATTTGATGGACCTGTGGGTGGAGGGGATATATCTTTGACTTTCTTTTGGGTGAGAAAAACATGGAAGCTTTCAGAATCAAGTTTTCCCAGATGTGCCAATATGACATCTCTAATGAAACTTTGAGGAATTGCTAGCTCAGAGTTTTCTTTCATTGTGGGATTCCTTGAATCCCCCAGACAAAAGGAGTTTTGAATTGGGCTACCTCTCACTAACAATTAACAATAATTTCATTGTTGTTAGTCGTGAAGTCATGTCTAACACACCACAACTCTATGGACAATGTTCCTTCAGGCCTTCCTGTCCTCTAACATCTCCTGGAGTATATTAAAGCTCATGCTGACTGCTTCAGTGACTCCAACCAGCCACTTCATTCTGTGCTGCCCCTTCTTCTTTTGTTTATTATTTATTTATTTATTCAATTTTTTTGTGCCGTCCTTCTCCTTAGAATCATGGCAGCTACAACATGTTAGCAACATGCCAGCATATTGCCCCCACAATCCGGGTCCTCGTTTTACCCACTTCGGAAGGATGGAAGGCTGAGTCAACCTTGAACTGGTGATGACATTTGAACCGTTGACCTACCAATCTAGCAGTCAGCTTTAGTGATCTTCAGTACTGCACTCTAACTGCTGCACCACCTCAGCTTTTGCCCTCAATCTTTCCCCCATTAGGCTCCTCTCCAATGAGTCCTTCCTTCTCATTACATGGCCAACAATTAGAGTCACTCAATCAGCTAGATGATTGTTAGCACTCTTTCGGAGTGTCCTTGAGATCACATGGACTTTTCTCTGTGCTTTCAATATCACATGAATAATAATGGGATTTGTGCAGCAGAAGGCAGTCCCGGAGGTATTCTTGTCCGATGCCATGTATGGCTTTATAGGTCATTACCAATACTTTGAACTGTGACCGGAAACTGATTGGCAACCAGTGCAGATCACGGAGTGTAGGCAAAATGTGGGCAGATCTTGGAAGCCCCACAATAGCTCTTTCAGCCGCATCAATTTCCGGTTGCCGATCAATTTCCAGTCACAATTCAAAGTGTTGGTTATGACCTTCAAAGCCCTTCATGGCACTGGACCAGAATATCTCCGAGACCGCCTGCTGCCGCACGAATCCCAGCGACCGATTAGGTCCCACAGAGTGGGCCTTCTCTGGGTCCCATCAACTAAACAATGTCGCTTGGCAGGCCCCAGAGGAAGAGCCTTCTCTGTGGCGGCCCCGGCCCTCTGGAACCAACTCCCCCTGAAGATTAGAACTGCCCCTACTCTCCTTGCCTTTCGTAAGCTCCTTAAGACCCACCTTTGTCATCAGGCATGGGGGAACTGAGACATCTCCCCCGGGCATTTACAATTTATGAATGGTATGTCTGTATGTATGTTTGTTTAGAAAATTGGGTTTTTAATATATTTTTAAATAGTAATTTAGATTTGTTGTAAATTGTTTTTCACTTTGTTGTGAGCTGCCCTGAGTCTGCAGGGTCGTGCTGAATAAATTGTTGTAAATTGTTGTAAATTGTTGTAAATTGTTGTAAATTGTTTTTCACTTTGTTGTGAGCCGCCCTGAGTTATTCAGGTCGTGCTGAATAAATTCTGCGCGACCTGAAGTTTCTGAACACTTTTCAAAGGAAGCCCCATGTAGAGAGCATTGCAGTAGTCAAACCTCGAGGTTGATGAGGGCGTGAGTGACTTTGAGCAGTGACTCCCAGTCCAAATAGGGCTGCAACTGGTGCACCAGGATGCCCAAGTTGTGGACCCTCTCCGAGGGGGTCAATAATTCCCCCCCTGGGTAATGGATGGACAGATGGAATTGTCCTTGGGAGGCAAAACCCACAGTCACTCCGTCTTGTCAGGGTTGGGATTGAGCTCAAAGAATCTCCTGAGAGAATTAGAAAGATGTGTCCTCTCCTCGCTTTGGACACAAAGTGGGGGACAATATTGACACTGAAATTCCGTGGCTTATGGGAGAGGGTGAGGGAGGGGAAAAATTCTAAACAGATAACTTTGGAGGTGTGATAATTGTTCTTTCTGTAATTGTTCCCTGAAAATCTCTGAAGGAATGTTCACCTTTCAAGAGGTTACAATCCTCTTTGTGAAACATAAATATTTTATTTAAGGAAAGGATATATATCATTTTCCGTTTTGTCATCAGAAAAATTGTCCTTGAAATGAAGGAAGAAAAAAGGAAATTGATGTTTTACCAGGTTTGATGAACATTGAAAAAAGTTCTAAAAATGGACATTCTGCCTTTTTAATAATTCCTAAAATGTTTCATTATTCTAGAGAGGGATAGTTTCTAACTTTCTTCACCACTATATAGTGAGATTTTTAGGATTCTTTTGTCTGGGTATTCTGGAAGAAAGTTCACTGCATAACAATGAAGATTAAGGAAAATGTCTTCAAAATCTCAGTTTTACCTTCCTGTTTACAAAGTGATCTGACTTCTGACAAAAAAAATCACTGAATTTCAATTTCTCATTTACCATCATGGCAGAAATCTGAGAATGAAACTTTAGGATAATGTTTCTAAATATCCAAATTTCTTTTCACATATTAAGCAAACATCCAAACTGAATGAATCTCATCAGAGAATTGGAAAAATGTGTCATCTCCTCGCTTTGGACACCAGGGGGCAATGTTGATCCACGAAACTCCATGGTTTATGGGGGAGGGAATAAAACGATTCCAAATAGATATTCTCTAATTTTGGAGCTGTGCTCATTGTTATTTCTGTAATTGTTCCCTGAAAATATAACCAAAATAAATTCCACATTTCAGAAAGCTGAGGCAAAAAGTTTTATTTAAAAATCATGTGCATCATTTCTAGTTTTTTCCTCAGAAAAACTGTCCAGGTAGTTCAAATCTTTGGTGGAAATGAAAACATTATAGAGGGATGTTTTGTCAGGTTTGTTACACATGCAAGGAAAAAGGATATTAGATATGTACACTAATCCAAAAGGTTTGAGGATAAAGCTGAAATTGGAGAGTATTCTGTTTGGATTAACAGACAAACAGAAAAAAATATCCTCATAAAACTTTGCTTTTATATAGGATAACTGCAGGGAAAATATCCTTAATAATAGAAAGACTCAGCACCCCCCACAATGGAGCAATAAAATGTGAAGATAATGGAATGTGCCAAAAAGGCTAAATTAAATTTTTGGGTTGTTCATAACTTTGCATCAAAGAGAAACACATGCACTAATGAGGAAGGAAGGAAAGAAGGAAAGAAGGAAGGAAGGAAGGAAGGAAGGAAGGAAGGAAGGAAAACAAGTGCAGAAAGAAAAATTTAAAATAAATGGCAATTGTATAGCATACTTCCCTAACTCCAATATGGTAGCTTTTTATATTTGGTCTTTAATATATTTATTTAAAGATATATTTCTATACATTTATTCTTTTTATTTTTAAAGATATACTTCTATACATTTATTATATTTATTATAAATTTATTTGAGAAGTGCAAGAATTATTAAGGTAAAGTAAACCAGTTATTTCTCTTCTCTACTTATAAAAAAGCAAAAACAAAGAATGAAAAATGTCATAAGTTTTCTTAAGATTTGAACATTATTTGAAAATTGCATGTGTAAAGTCTGTGCAAAGAAACCTTAAAAAGTGAGGGCATGGAGAGTGCCTTTTAACCCATGCAATATGTAAATCAGGGTACAATTTGCCCTTTAAAGGAATCACGAGATTTCCTTTTTCAGGCTGCACAAAATTTAAGCCCTTCCCTGAATCAGTTTCTATCAACTCTCCTCCGTTCTTTAGAGGAAGCAAAAATGGTTCTGTGGCAAAACCTGCTATTCTTATTTGCTCTCCTTAGAGGTACTATTTTTCCTTGTTATTCATGTTGATTCCTTTTAATTCTTTCATATAGAAGGGCTCACTGAAACTCCTCTCATTTTAGGTATCCAATCACAAGTACAGCTGGTGGAGTCTGGAGGGGATGTGAGAAGACCTGGAGAGTCTCTCCGTCTTTCCTGTCAAGTCTCTGGATTCACCATCAGCAGCTATTGGATGAGCTGGGTGAGGCAGGCCCCAGAGAAAGGCCTGGAGTGGGTGGCCCGCATAGATGCTGGGTCATCTCCTTCCACTTACTACTCAGACAAAGTCAAGGGATGCTTCACCATCTCCAGAGACAATGCCAAAAGCCAGCTGTATCTGCAAATGAACAGTCTCAAAACAGAAGACACGGCAGTCTATTACTGTACCAGAGTCACAGTGATGGGAAGTGAATCTTAAACCAGTCAAGAACTCACTCTGCCTCTGAGCAGCTCTCTGAAATGATTCACAGATGTTTCTCCTCGTGTTTTTTTAATGATACATTTTAATTGTGCTGCAGCCTCCCTTTAATCATTTTCAAATTTCATGCCTTTTGACTCTTGGATCAGTCACAGAATGTCCACACTACAAAGCTAGATTTTTATTTAATAAAAGAAAATCCTACACACCTTTCCAATGAAAATCTATTAGCACTTATCATGATAGCCCCTTAAGCTATTTGTGTTTCTCTGTTCGTGACTATATGGTACATTAAAAGAAAATGTGAATAGAGAAATCTCATCTATCTATCTATCTATCTATCTATCTATCTATCTATCTATCTATCTATCTATCTATCTATCTTATTTCAGTTTTCCCCAAAATATGACCTGCCGCAAAAGCAAGTCCTAGCTTGAATTTTACATGCGGGCCCAATATAGGTCCTGTTGTTGTGACCCGAAATCTGCCCATGCAGTTGGTAGCAGATTCTGTCTGAGATGAGGCCAATGAGGTGATGTAGAAGCAGCTTGTGCAACTGGCACCTGTTGTGGTTCAGTCTCAGGCTGCTCAGGGACCGGCTGCATCTCTGCTGGCTCCATGCCCGGAGGAGGATGACAGCGCAGAGGAGGGGGCTGAACAGTTGGATGGGGGAAAGGAGAGTCAGGAATGGGATGAAGGAGAACAGCATGAGAGCCCCGGGGGGGGGGGGGCTCTCCCCAGCCAGTAGCTTGGAGTCATTAGGTGATGACGCACAAGCTGTCATTGACATGAAACAGAGACGTTCAGAGCAACAAAAGGAGCAGTTAAAGAAATATTATCACCATTGAATTAGAAACAGCTGGGTTTGGGTGTGGTCCTCATCAGCAGGGTTTAAAAGGCAGGCAAGCCCTTGAAGCCATGTGGAGTGTTATCAATTGGAGTTGCGATGACCTGCTTTGATTCTCAGCGTCTCTGATCATGGCTTGTGGCCTAGCAGTCTGGAAGACTCATGGGAGGCGTATGTTTGCTATCTCCAGCTTCATCTTGGCAGCAAGAATCTGGTATTGCTTCATGGACTATTGCCTTCGTGTATATATTTGAAGTTCCAGCGTTTTTCCTGTTTGTAAGGACATTTTCTGTTATCTGTGTTTTCCTTGAATTATATAAACTGCCTTTGCCTTTTACCGGTGTGTCTGGCTTCTCTTTTTGGGTTGGTCTTGGCTTCCGGAATGACTCAGACAGAACATCACCCAAGTCGGATTTTTGACAGTGTAACTTATAGAATACTGAACCAATCAGGCTTTTCAAACACTTTGTGAACAATGATTTCATCAGTGGATATTGCTGTTCTGTTCGGGTCTGTGAGACCCGAAATCAAGGTTTGAGACCCTGTAAAAAATTTTCCCTGCATATCTGAAACTTGAAATTTCATGACTTTTCATCATTTCAGGGGTTCTCTCTATGAGAATTTTTTTTGGGGGGGTGGGAGGTTTCTTTCTTGCTGAAAAAAAAAACTCCCTAATGTTATGTTCCCGGGTCACCCTGACCCAGACCGAAAACTCTTCATTTGCAGTGCTTATGTTTGGTCTTTTTGAAAGCTTTTTTCACTTGGAAAGTAGTCTGAACATTTCTTCACACAATGGAATGAAAATTGAACTGAAAAAATTAATCCTTATTGGTTTATTTTGCCCATAAATGTGCCTCCCCCCCCGTTTTTGTGAAAGTTTTTTCAATTTATGGATAGTTTTGCTTGCAAAATGCAGTCTATTTTACTGGAGTTGGTGTGGGAATGGTACCTTGAACATTTCTGAATATAAGAAAAATATAAAGGAACTGAAAAAAATGATTCTTACTGGTTTTTTAACATCAGAAATAAGGCCTCCCTCCCCCCCTCGGCTGCTTGCAACCATTTTCACTTTATATTTACGCAGGCTTCAAATCCAAAATATTTTTAATATCTTAGGCATTCATTTACTCAATTTAACAATGCTGATCATCAAAAAAATATTTGTGGGGGTGGGGAAAAAATTTTTTTTCTGGGCAAAAAAAAAGTCACGTTTAGTCTGTTCGGGTCATATAGACCCGGACCAAAATGATTTTTTTTAGGTACTTGAATTTGGTATTTTTGAAAACTTTTTCAACTGGAAAACTAGTTTGAACATTTATGAACATAATGATATGAAAATTGAACTGGAAAAATTGAGACTTATATTTTTATTTTGATCAAAAAGCCCCTCCCCCCATCCTTTCTGAATTTCGTGTCAATTTCTATTTTTTAAGGCTACAAATCCCTAAGGAATTTTCCCCCAAAAGGTTTGATATACTAAATTGAACATTTCTGAATATAAGAAAAATATAAATGAACTGAAAAAAATGGTTCTTATTGGTTTATTTTTGCCACAAAAGGGACACCCCCCCCCCCGGCCTTGCTGTGTGCCATTATTGTCACTGTTCATACATATTTGTCTAGAAATATTTGGAATATCCTTTTGAAAATCAACCACATTGTAGCCAGATACTGGACTCAAGCAGAGCTGGACAACCTGGACAGGAAAACTAGAAAATTAATGATGATCCATCATGCACTACACTCCCGCAGTGACATTGACAGGCTGTATTTACCAAGGAAAATAGGCGGCAGAGGACTTTTGCAAGTGAAGCAGACAGTAGAAGAAGAGAAGCATGCATTAGCTGACTATGTGAAGGGGAGCAAAGAGTCAGCGTTGATGGAGGTCAACAATAGGAAGCTTCTCAAGATGGAGCAAACTAAGGACCAGTACAGAAAAAAAATGTAACTCAATGTCGTATGGACAGTTGGCAGAACAAAGCATTGCATGGACAGTTTGTGGAGAAGATTGAAGGCAAAGTGGATAAAGAAAAGACCTGGTGGTGGCTTACAAGTGGAACACTTAAAAAGGAGACAGTACTGGGAGCAGTGCCAAAGGATCTCAGCGAACATTTGAAAACCATCGCAATTGACAAAATCTCCCTCTGTCAATTGCAAAACGCCGCTTTACTGGGATCGGCAAACATAATTCACCGCTACATCACATAGTCCTAGGTGCTTGGGAAGCACCCGACTGGTGATGAAATACGAAATCCAGCATAGTGATTTCGTTTGCTGTGTTGTTCTGACATAACAACAACAACTACTACTACTACTACTATTATTATTATTATTATTATTATTATTATTATTATTATTATTATTATTATTTAGATTTGTATGCCGCCCCTCTCTGGAGACTCAATACCTATTTTTACTACTCATATTTCCATGCTTTTCAACTTCTAGGTGGTCAGAAGAGGAGGCGGGGATAGGAGGTCACTTCTAACCACAGAACCATCTCAGAGATAACTTTCTAATTTTTCTTGGACATTTCACTTGGAAAAGCACCTTTGGGACAACCAAGACCTGGATGACTGAGAATCCCCATAGGCATTTAATCACAAAGTCACCCCACTAAAATAAACTTTTGCATCGGACGGGAAATGAACACTCGGACACCAAGCTGGGTAAAATGGGTCACTTTATTAAATATTAACAGAAAGGCCTGCAGGGGTCACTAAATGGGGCATAGTTTCCTGAACACAACATGCTTGGGCAACTAAATGGGCGTAGCTCCATGCCTGGTCAGGGTGAAGCATGCTCTGCCTACACCAGCCCTTAAAGCCACGCCCAACATGTGGGAGGGCTCACCCCCCATGACTTGGAACCAGAAATGACTTAGATGAGCCCCAAGGGCACCCCCTTCACACTGCTCCATCCGATTAGGCAGCATGGGTTGTGCATCGGGGGTGCCAATCATCTTACAAAAGATGCCCAAAGGAGAACAAACAGTTGCTACTGATACCTGTTCCACCATGTTTCTGCATTATAGTGACCAAGTATATAAACTTCCAATTGTTGAATCAAAACCTATTTACATACAGATATGCCCCATAACCATAAATTCATTTCACTTGTCCAGGATGGAGTAGGCGAAAAAACCCACAATCTATAACAAATGCTGTAAGATTGCAAAAAATTCCTACTTGGCCCCAATCCAGGGTGTTTTAACAAAACACCCTGGATTGAGCAGAGGGTGGGTGGGTGGGTGTCTGTAGGCCATCGAGCATGGAGGGCAAGGGAAGCCACGGTGGCAACAGGTTCTGATAAAGGGTCTAGCCCCACCCTCACTTCCCAGAATGCCAGGGTGGCCAACGAGATGTTATGGGGTGCTCTCACGCTACTGATCAATGCTGGAGAAGTAACAACTGATTAAAACACCACAGAAAATAGCATTTAAAAGAGAAATTATGTTGGACTGCTATTCAGTTCTTTTTGGATTTCTACAAAAAATTATATTAAAAGGGAAAATGTATAAAACCTTTCCTGAATTTAGACATTCTGCTTTTTTCATACTTTTTAAAATGCCTGTTTCAAATGTTCATATGCTTGTTCATCATTTGTTCCACTGAATCACTTTTGTGCAAGTCTTTGCTTTTTATTATTAAGGTTGTTTTCACTTTTCTTGAAACTGAAAACTTTTAAAGTTAAATCAACATTGTAGGGAGTCTGGGGAAAAATGTGAAACAAATGCACTAGTGAGTTCTTTTATCTGAAGCAATATGTAAATCAAGTCACAATTTCCCCCTTAAAAGAACAAGGTGGTTTTGCTTTTCAGGCTACACCCACCAAAACAAAATTTGTGCACTTTCCTGAATCCTTTCTGACCCATTCCCCACCATTCATTGCACAGAGCAAAAATGCTTCTATGGCTAAACTTGATATCCTTACTGGCAATGCTCCATGGTAATTTTTACTCCCTTCTTTCCATTTTAATTATTCTATACAGAGGAGATTATTGACAAACCTTTCTTTTTAGGTGCTGAGTCTCAAGTTCAGTTGGTGGAGTCTGGAGGGGATGTGAGAAGACCTGGAGGGTCCCTCCGAATCTCCTGCCAAGCCTCTGGATTCACCTTCAGCAGTTATTACATGTACTGGGTGAGGCAGGCTCCAGGGAAAGGCCTGGAATGGATTGCAAGGATAGGAACATCATCATCTCCCATTAGCTACTCAGACAAAGTCAAGGGACGATTCACCATTTCAAGGGATGATTCCCGCAGCCAGCTACATTTGCAAATGGACAATCTAAAATTGGAGGACACGGCAGTTTATTACTGTACCAGAGACACAGTGAGAGGAAGTGAATCTGACACCAAACAAAAACCTTCCCATCAGACCAGCAGAGCAGAATAGAAATTAAATATGTGAGAGAAAGTCAAGATAAACTTTAAAGAAAATGCAAAAGACAGCAACCATGATGGTTAAGGGACTGGAAACTATAACATGGTTGGTGCAAGTGGTTATGGATAATCTGGTGAAGAGAAGGATCAAGAGAGACATGACAACAGTTTTCCAATACTTGAAGGGATACCACAGAGAGGAGTGGATCAGGCTGTTTTCCAAGGCACCAGAAGACTAGATGAGGAATAATGAATTGAAGCTGACTAAGGAGTGATTCAACCTGGATATAAGGAGGAATTTTCTGATAGTGAGAATGATCAACCAGGAAAACAGCTTGCCTGCAGAGGTTGTGAGAGCTCCAACTTTTGAGACTTTCAAAGGGAGATTGGAATGCCATTTGTCCGAAATGATGTGTGGACTCATATTTGAGTGGGGAGGGAGGGTGGACTAGATGATCTACAAGGTCCCTTCCAATTCCAATTCCAACTCTAATAATAATTTAAAAGTTCAGTTTGTGTAATTGGAACAGCCAATAAATCTCTTTGGAAGCTCAAGATCGATCCTGGCATAAATAATGTGGTACCTGGTTAGCAGTTTGTTAGGGAGAAAAATACATTAATAATGTATTTCAAGATACACAGATGGATTGATGTCCCACAATTCATCCTTAATATGTTTTGTAGTTCAGTCCGCTTCGATTCTCAACATTGACAATATTACTCAATTTAATTCCATTGTATATGGTTTTTTTCTTTTTCATTTGTTCTACGTTAATACATATTCAATGCCCTTAATCCTGAAGCTTGAGTTAGCCAAGGGAGAGAAACATTGGTCATTGCAACCATCTCTCCTAGAAGTTCTCTGAGACTGAATATTTTGGATTGTCTTATTTGGCAGCTGCTGCTATAACTTCATACCATATAGAACAGATGTCAGCTCTGAAAGCCCTCTTTTTCTTTGGATCTTGAGGGTTGCCACATTTAAAGATTGAGAAAATGGGAGGGGGGAAACGAGAAAAGTCTGTGAAAATGTATAGCGATAACAACATTCTTTTCTCTGGGAGTGAAGGACATTCTGCAATGACCTAGATGGGTATGGCTGAGGGTTGCCTCCAATTTGGATGGTAAATTGATTGAAGCATTTGATGGATTTGTGGGTGGAGGGAATATATCTTTGACTTTCTTTTGGGTGGGAAAAACACGGAAGCTTTCAGAATCAGGTTTTCCCTGATGTGCCAATATGACATCTCTAATGAAACTTTGAGGAATTGCTAGCTCAGAGTTTTCTTTCATTGGGGGATTCCTTGAATCCCCAGACAAAAGGAGTTTTGACTTGGGCTACCTCCCACTAACAATTGACAATAATTTCAATGTTGTTAGTCGTGAAGTCATGTCTAACACACCACAACTCCGTGGACAACATTCCTCCAGGCCTTCCTGTCCTCTAACATCCCCTGGAGTCCATTAAAGCTCATGCTGACTGCTTCAGTGACTCCAAACAACCCCCTCTCTTTTATTTATTTATTTATTATTTATTTATTTATTTATTCAATTTTCTATGCCGCCCTTCTCCTTAGACTCAGGGTGGCTTACAACATGTTAGCAATAGTGTTGGGCAAACCCAACGAAGTTTGGGTTCGGCACCCAAATTTTAAAAAAAGTTTGGGGTCGGAATCTGGACCCGAACCCGAACTTTTGCCACACTTTTGAGTTCAGCACTCGGGAAAGCACCAGGAAGCGCCACTGCCCAGCTGTCACCTTCCGGAACAGTCGGGGTCCTTCCCGGTGCTCTCCCAAACCTGAACCCGAACTTTTGCCGAACTTTTGGAAAAATTTGGGTTTGGGTTTGGTATACTTTGCAGGTTCGGTTCGCCCAACACTAGTTAGCAATAGCACTTTTTAACAGAGCCAGCATGTTGCCTCCACAATCCAGGTCCTCATTTTACCCACTTGGAAGGATGGAAGGCTGAGTCAAACTTGAGCCGGTGATGACATTTGAATCGCTGACCTACAGATCTAACAGTCAGCTTTAGTGACCTGCAGTGCTGCACTCTACCTGCTGCACCACCTTGGCTTTTGCCCACAATCATTCCCCCATTAGGCTCCTCTCCAATGAATCCTTCCTTCTCATTACATGGCCAACAATTAGAATCACTCAATCAGCTAGATGATTGTTAGCACTCTTTTAGAGTGTCCTTGAGATCACATGGAGTTTTCTCTGTGCCTTCAAGATCACCTGAATAATGCAAATGAATGTGGAACCCTATTGAACTGCTGAAATGGCTATGTTGTAAACAGGGCTGTTGTCATATCTTTTCCCTTCTGTTGGGAGATGTCTGTCCAATGTACATAAAGAGATACATTTGTCAATAATCATGATGTACAACACTTAATGATTGTCATAGGGGTCAAATAAGCAATCAAGAAACAATCAATATAAATCATAAGGATACAAGCAACAAGTTACAGTCATAGAAAAGTGGGAGATCGGTGATGAGAAGACTAATAGTAATAGTAATGCAGCCTTAGAGGATGGAGGCAGAATCAGCAAGTGCTGCTACAGCATGGTTTTCCATGGCTGCAGAATACAGAGAGAGGGTGAGAGAGGGGGGGGATGTACTGCGTACTCTCGCAAGGAATTCCAGGCCTATGGGGCAATAAGCGAAGGCTGTTCACTCCATTCCACCCGCTTTCCCTCCCCATTTTTTGGTGGCTGCGGGGGCCAGTGGAAGGGTTGGAGTGAAGGCAAAGCTGGAGCGGACACCTTCCATTCCATCTTCTTCTCTTTCTTCCCTCTCAGGCCCTGAGTGTGAGGGGAGTAGTAGAGCGTGCTCTCTTATAGTGCTCTGCACAGGGAAAAGGGATATAACGAGTTGGCCACTTGGCTGAGTGCGGTGGTGTGTATGCAGTCATGGGATGGAGGCATGAGGAGTAGTGGGAGAGAACCTTGAGCTGTCTGGTGCACCTCGGCCCTGGACTGGGAAGCTCTGCATCAAAGGTGCTGGAGAGACAACCACTCCCACCTCCTCCTCTTCCTCCTCCTCCTGCCACTGCTGTAGCCTGTGATTTGGCCCTGCTGCTGCAGCGAGGGGCTAGAGGGGTGCTGCTGTTGGCACCAACACTGCCACCACTGCCACTCCTCCTCCTGTTTGGTGGCTGCTGCTGCTGAGCATGATTGATCTGCCAGACTCGAGATGGAGAAAGAGGCTGCCCCACTGTAGAAGCAGCCAGGATTGAAGGGGGGGACCTGCCTTGCCTTGCTTTGCCTTTTTATTAAGTCATGGAACCTCTGGCTGGCCCTTGCAGAATCTTTGGGTTCCATGGAACCCTGGTTGAAAAACACTGCCCTAACCCTTTCTCTGCTTCATTTCTTCTCACAGGGTATAACATTGTCATACTTAATTATGTTGGCCAGGACAAATGGGCAAAGAAATAAACCATCCTGCAGAAATACAGCCTCATTTCCAAACCTGATTATAACTTTTCTTACTTGTTTAAAAATCCCCTTTAAAAAATCTCCAAAACCCTATAATTTCCACTATGAACATATACAGTATTTGAATTTAAAACAGATATCATTTCTTAAATGTAGGTGAAATTGAATTTTTATGCTAGGCCAAGAGATTATTTCATCTTTCTTTCATAAGAAGAAGGCAGGTAGGCAGGAAGGATAACAAACACAGAAAGTTAAAACTAAAAAGAAATAGCAATTGTGTACCAAAATTCCTAACTCCAATGTGATAGCTTTTTCTATATTTGGTACAGTATTTAATATATTTCTATAAACATATGTTTCTATAAATTTACTCCTTATTATAAATTTATTTGAAAAGTGGGGAAACTATTAAACTCATGGTTATACTGACTCTAAAGTAAATCAGTTCTTTCTCTTATCTTCTTATAAGAAAACAAAAACAAAGCATGAAAACTCTCATCAGTTTTCTTAAGATTGGTGCATTATTTGAAAATCATGCTTGTAAAGTCTGTGCAAAGAAATCTTAAATAGTGAGCACCCTGACAGTCTCTTTTATCCCAAACAATATGTAAATCAGGATACAATTTTCCCTTTAAAGGAACCACAAAATTTCCCTTTTCAGCTACATAAAATTTAAATCCTTCCCTGGATTCTTTTCTATCAACTCTCCTCTGTCCTTTAGAGGAAACAAAAATGGTTCTGTGGCAAAACCTGTTGTTCTTATTTGCTCTCCTCAGAGGTACTATTTTTTCCTCTTTATTCAGCTTATTCCCTTTTAATTCTTGTATATAAGATAGCTCACTGAAACTCCTCTTGTTTTAGATGTCCAATCTCAGATCCAGATGGTAGAGTCTGGAGGGGATGTGAGAAGCCCTGGAGGGTCCCTCCGTCTCTCCTGCCAAGCCTCTGGATTCACCTTCAGCAGCTACTGGATGCACTGGGTGAGACAGGCCCCAGGGAAAAGCCTGGAATGGGTTTCACAGATACATCCAAGTTCATCTAACATTGACTACTCAGACAAAGTCAAGGGACGCTTCACTACCTCCAGAGACAATGCCAAAAGCCAGATGTATTTGCAAATGAACAATCTGAAACCAGAAGACACGGCAGTCTATTACTGTCTAGGATACACAGTGGGACGAAGTGAATCTGAAGCTAAACAAAAATCTTCGGAGAAGCTCTTCAGCTTGATTCAGGCCCAGATCCTGGATTGGCTAATTAGGATTCACCACCATATCTGAGATTTTTAAAGATTGGCTTGTCTTAGAAACATAGAAACATAGAAACATAGAAGTCTGACGTCAGAAAAAGACCTCATGGTCCATCTAGTCTGCCCTTATACTATTTCTGTATTTTATCTTAGGATGGATATATGTTTATCCCAGGCATGTTTAAATTCAGTTAATGTGCATTTATCTACCACGTCTGCTGGAAGTTTGTTCCAAGGGTCTACTACTCTTTCAGTAAAATAATATTTTCTCATGTTGCTTTTGATCTTTCCCCCAACTAACTTCAGATTGTGTCCCCTTGTTCTTGTGTTCACTTTCCTATTAAAAACACTTCCCTCCTGGACCTTATTTAACCCTTTAATATATTTAAATGTTTCGATCATGTCCCCCCTTTTCCTTCTGTCCTCCAGACTATACAGATTGAGTTGTCTTGGGTAAATGGTAATAAAACATCCTGGATGACAATGAATATTGACGAGAGGTGCTTCAAAATTCCAGGCTTACCTTCTCTCTTTGCAAAATGATCTCACTTCTGAGGAGCAAAAAATGAATGGCATTTTCTCCTTTGCCATCATGGAAGAAATATGAAATTTCAGGATAATCTTTCTAAGTATCTCAAGACCTAAAATGGTCACCTAACATCAAAAACATCATCAAAAAAGCACAACAAAGAATGTTCTTTCTGCGCCAGCTCAGGAAGCTCAAACTGCCCAAGGAGCTGCTGATACAGATCTACAGAGGAATCATTGAGTCTGTCATCTGCACCTCTATAACTGTCTGGTTTGGTGCTGCAACCCAACAGGACCGACACAGACTTCAGAGGATAATCAGAACTGCAGAAAAAACAATTGCTGCCAACCTGCCTTCCATTGAGGACCTGTATACTGCACGAGTCAAAAAGAGGGCGGGGAAAATATTTACTGACCCCTCACATCCTGGACAGAAATTGTTTCAACTCCTACCCTCAAAACGTCGCTACAGAGCACTGCACACCAAGACAACTAGACACAAGAACAGTTTTTTTCCAAACGCCATCACTCTACTAAACAAATAATTCCCTCAACACTGTCAGACTTTCTACTAAATCTGCACTTCTATTCTACTAGTTTTTCTCATCATTCCTTTCACCCATTTCCTCCCATGTTGACTGTATGACTGTAACTTGTTGCTTATATCCTAAATTTTTTATTAATATTGCTTCCTCATTGCTTATTTGACCCCTATGAAAATCATTAAGTGTTGTACCACATGATTCTTGACAAAAGTATATTTTATTTTATGTACGCTGAGAGCATATGCACCAAGACAAATTCCTTGTGTGTCCAATCACACTTGGCCAATAAAAAATTCTATTCTATTCTATTCTATTCTATTCTAAATATCCAAACTGCCATTCACCAATTGAGGAAACATCTAGACCTAAAGAATCTCCTCAGAGGGTTAGAAAAGTGCTTTCCCCATTCTCCAGGGACCAATGGCAAAAGCCAGCTGTATCTCCAAATGAACAATATGAAACCAGAAGACAAGGCAGTCTATTACTGTGTTGGACATACAGTGAAAGGAAGGGAATCAGAAGCTTAGAAAAAGAGCAGCTCTTCAACTTGATTGATCTTTTACTGGCTTATTAGAATTCACCACCATATAGTGATATTTTTAGGATTTTTTTGTATTGGGTTAATGACCTAAGTGCTAGAGCCCACTGTAACAGCATTGCCAAAAAAGCATTAAGAATTGTAAACCTAATGTCACGTAGCTTCTTCTCTAGAAACACTGATTTATTAACCAGAGCATACAAAACATTTCTAGAATATAGCTCACCTGTGTAGAATCCACACTGCAATCGAAGGAGTCCATAAATACTTCACAAGAAGAGTCCTTCACTCCTCCTCACGTAACAAATTAGCCTGCTCCTCCAGACTTCAAATACTAAATCTAGAAAATTTACCATTGCGTCGTCTGCGAACTGATTTAACTGTTGTTCATAAAATCATACATCATAATGTACTCCCTGTCAGTGACTACTTCACCTTTAACAACAACAGCACAATAGCACGTAATAGATATAAATTGAATGTAAATTGCTCCAAAATTTACTGCAGAAAATACGATTTCAGCAATAGAGTGGTCACTGCCTAGAACTTATTACCTGACTCTGTTGTTGCTTTCCCCAACCCCAAAATCTTCAACCTTACATTATCTACTATCGACCTCTCCCCTTTTCTAACAGGTCTGTAAGGGACGTGCATAAGTGCACTTTTGTGCCTAATGTCTCTGTCCTACTGTCTTATTATCCTTTCTATTACTACATTCTACTTATGTTACGTTATATTATGTTAATATGTACTATAATACTATACTTGTTTGGCAAATAAATAAATAAACAAACAAACAAATAAATAAATAAATAAAATAAATTCAGAAGTACTGTATATTGGAAGACTATGAATATTGTAGAAAATGGCTTTAAATTTACAGTTTTACTTTCAGAAGTGATCTGATCATAAAAATGAATGCTTTTTCTCCTTTACTATTATGACAGATATGTGAAAATGGAACTTTAGGATAACCTTTGTAAATATTCAAACTGTCATTCACTTATTGACAAAACATCTGAACCTAAAAAATTATCAATTAGAAAGATGCGTCATTTCCTCACTTTGGACACCAGAGGGCAATGCTGACACATCAAACACCATGGTTTAATGGTGAGGTTGGGGGGAATAAATCAACTCAAAATAGATAATTTTGGAGACGGGATAGTTGTTATTTCTGTAATTGTTCCCTGAAAATCTCTGAAGAAAATTCAATCACCCAGGAGGCTACAATCCTTTCTGTGATAAAGAAAAGTTTTATTTTATTTTTTAAAAAAGATGCTTATAATTTCTGGTTTTGTCATCAGAAAAACTGTCCAAATATTTGATATTATAAAGATGGTGGGGAAGGAAAGGAATATTTTACCAGTTTTTGTGAACATTGAAAAAAAAGCTCTAAAATGGATATTACATAAGTATACTACTAATCCAGAAGATTTCGAGGATAAAGTTAAAATTGAAAGCATTGAAGGTTTTTCTTTGGACTAAAAAAGTAGAACAAAATTAATAAAACTTTGATTTTATAGATAATAACTGCAGGGAATATATTATATCCTTAAATGGAAAAACTCAATGCCAGTCACAATGGAGCAATATGAGATCAAGATGATGGAATATGCAGAGAAAACTGTGAAAGTTTTGGTTAAAAATGTATTTATAACATTGGGATGAATCAGAAAAACATTCAGTCATGATTTTGATGATTAGAAAAAACGCGGATAACAGAAAAAACATGCCTTTTTAAGTTAATATTATAAATATATTTATATTTGCTACAGAAGAAAAACAAACATCATTTTTTCTGTTTCTTTTCATTCCCATTCTGAATAATAATAATAATAATAATAATAATAATAATAATAATAATTTATTAGATTTGTATGCCGCCCCTCTCTGAAGACTCGGGGCGGCTCACAACAACGATAAAAACAATATTATACTGGCACAAATCTAATATTAAAAAAAACTAAAAACCCTATCATAATTAAAAACCAAACAGCACATACATACCAAACATAAATTATAATAAGCCTGGGGGAAAGGTGTCTCAAATCCCCCATGCCTGGTGGTATAGGTGGGTCTTAAGTAGTTTATGAAAGACAAGGAGGGTGGGAGCAGTTCTAATCTCCAGGGGGAGTTGATTCCAGAGGGCTGGGGCTGCCACAGAGAAGGCTCTTCCCCTGGGGCCTGCCAGATGACATTGTTTAGTCGACGGGACCCGGAGAAGGCCAACTCTGTGGGACCTTATCAGCCGCTGGAATTCGTGCGGTAGCAGGCTGTTCTGGAGGTACTCTGGTCCAATGCCATGTAGGGCTTTAAAGGTCATGACCAACACTTTGAATTGTGACCGGAAACTGATCGGCAGCCAATGCAGGCCACGGAGTGTTGTAAATACGTGGGCGAATCTGGGAAGCCCCACGATGGCTCTCGCGGCCGCATTCTGCACGATCTGGAGTTTCCAAACACTTTTCAAAGGTAGCCCCATGTAGAGAGCGTTGCAGTAATCGAACCTCGAGATGATAAGGGCATGAGTGACTGTGAGCAATGACTCCCTGTCCAAATAGGGCCGCAACTGGTGCACCAGGCAAACCTGGGCAAACGCCCTCCTCCCCACAGCCGAAAGATGATGTTCCAATGTCAGCTGTGGATCAAGGAGGACGCCCAAGTGTCCTCTCTCCATCCCCCCTTCTTTCCTTCCTTCCTTCTGTAGTAAGTTAAAATCCATCCCTCTCCTAGAGGAATTAAATATTTTAGGAAATGTTAAAAAGGGAAGATTATTACATTTCCCTGGTTGAGAAATAGGTTTTTGGCAGGAAACTGACTCACACTTAATAGCCCACACTTTTGTCAATGGGCCATTGAGGTCTGAATCAGCCTATTCCAAATAACAAAGAGAAGGCCCAAGAGAAAGTAGAAATCCTGGAGATTCAATCCTTCCTTCCTTCCTTCCTTCCTTCCTTCCTTCCTTCCTTCCTTCCTTCCTTCCTTCCTCCTCCTTCCTTCCTTCCTTCCTACCTACCTACCTACCTACCTACCTACCGACCGACCTACCTTTCTTCCCCTCCCTCCCAATCTCCTTTTCAATAAGTTGTTTATTTCATGTTTTTTAAACATGCCTTTTTCAGATGTTCTTAGTGCTTGTCCATCATTTGTTCCCTTGAGTCACTTTTGTGAAAGTCTTTGTTTTTATTGCTCCAATTTAAATGCTTTCACTTTTCTTAAAACTGAAATGTTGACAGTTAAATCAACACTGTAGGGCAGGGATCCTCAAACTTTTTACACAGGGGGCCAGTTCACTGTCCCTCAGACTGTTGGAGGGCCGGACTATATAAAAAAAACTATGAACAAATCCCTATGCACATTGCATATACCTTATTTCAAAGTAAAAAACAAAATGGGAATGTACTATTTAGAGGGGGGGAAGAAGTCTGAAATGCATATATGTTTATGTTTTGTTTTTTATTTTCTTCTGTTAACATCTGATTGTAGGTTTTCTTGGCTTATATAAAAATGTATAAAGAAAGAAGGAATAACTTTGGCATAATGTTTAATAAATTAGAAATATAATTGGTGTACTTTTTGAAGGAACATTAAGGGGGGAATTTAATTAAAAGAAAATGAATGTAACTGGATGACAAAATTAGGGAAACAAACTTTTGCAACTTTTTTGATGATTGATATTAGTTACTAACAAAATACCGCATTTTATTCAAAGAAAATTAGATGGAACACTGTTTTGTATCACTCATCCGTGGGCCGGATAAATGGCTTCAGCGGGCCGCATGCGGCCCACGGGCCGTAGTTTGGGGACCGCTGCTGTAGGGAGTATGCAAGAAAACTGAAAAGCAAATGCACCAGTGAGTTCTTTTATCTCAAGCAATATGTAAATCAAGTCACAATTACCCTGTTATAAGAGTCAGTCCGTTTTCCTTTTCAGGCTACACCCACCAAAACAAAGTTTGTGAACCTTTCCGAATCCTTTCCCCGCCATTCATTGCACAGAGCAAAAATGCTTCTGTGGCTAAATTTGGTGTCCTTACTGGCAGTGCTCCATGGTAATTGTTTCCTCCCTATTCAGCTTCTTTCCATTTTAATTCTTCTACGCAGGAGAGATTATTGATACACTTTTATTTGTAGGTGGCAGGAGAGATTATTGATACACTTTTATTTGTAGGTGGCAAGTCACAAGTACAACTGGTGGAGTCTGGAGGGGATGTGAGAAGACCTGGAGAGTCCCTCCGTCTCTCCTGCCAAGCCTCTGGATTCACCTTCAGCAGCTATTATATGAGCTGGGTGAGACAGGCTCCAGGGAAAGGCCTGGAATGGGTTTCATTGTTACATCCAACTTCATCTACTAGCATTTACTACTCCGACAAAGTCAAGGGACGCTTCACCACCTCCAGGGACAATGGCAAAAGCCAGCAGTATCTTCAAATGAACAATCTGAAACCAGAAGACACAGCAGTCTATTACTGTGCTAGAGACACAGTGAGAGGAAGTCAATCTGAAGCTAAACAAAAACCTTCAGAGCATGTCTTCAACTTGATTCAGCCCAGATCCTATATTGGTTATTTAGGATTCACCATCATATAGTGAGATTTTTAGGATTATTTTGTATTGGGTATTCTGGAAGAAAGTGCTGAATATTGGATGACTATGAATACTGTAGAAAATGGCTTTAAAATTCCAGTTTTACTTTCAGAAGTGATCTGATGAGAAAAATGAATGGTGGTTTTTATTGCCTTTACTATTAAGGCAGATATGTGAAAATGGAACTTTAGGTTAACTTTTGTAAATATTCAAACTGCCATTCACATATTGAGGAAACATCTGAACCTAAAAAATCCCCTCAGACAATTAGGAAGATGTGTCATTTCCTCCCTTTGAGGACGTTGTTTCGTCGGCGGGACCCGGAGAAGTCCAACTGTGTGGGACTTAACCGGTCACTGGGATTCATGAAGCAGAAGGCGGTCTCAGAGATATTCTGGTCCAATGCCATGAAGGGCTTTATAGGTCATAACCAACACATTGAATTGTGACCAGAAACTGATCTGATTTCTCCTTTAACTCAGATCAAACAATAGAGTAAGTTCAGTTCAATGATGGTTTAAAAAAAAAAAATGCAATGAGCTGGTACGTAGATATTTCCCCAGAGATGACAGAGGCAGCTTGTATTTAGAACTGATTTTACTGGAGGTAATCTGGTAGATAACTTTATACAGGTGTGAGGTAAATGCGTCAGCCTATTCCTTACAGATGAACACTTGCAGACAGGCAGTTTCTCAGTGTGATATTGGCTGCTTTCAGGTTCTCTCTCTGTAGAGACCCTTACCTGTCGAGGCCTGTCTCTTGTCAAAGTCTCACATACCAGTCCTTACTGCTATCACCATCCTTTCCGAACCATCAGTTTCCGAACATTTTCAAAGGTAGCCCCATGTAGAGAGCATTACAGTAGTTGAACCTCGAGGTGATGAGGACATGAATGACTGTGAGCAGTGACTCCCGGTCCAAATAGAGTCGCAACTGGTGCACCAGGTGAACCTGGGCGAACACCCCCCTCGCCACAGCTGAAATGTGTTTCTCTAATGTGAGCTGTGGATCGAGGAGGACACCCAAGTTGCGAACCCTCTCTGAGGGGCTCAATGATAACCCCCCAGGGTAATGGATGGACAGATGGAATTGTCCTTGGGAGGCAAGACCCACAGCCACTCCGTCTTGTCTGGGTTGAGTTTGAGTTTGTTGACACCCATCCAGACCCCAACAGCCTCCAGGCACCGGCACATCACTTCCATTGCTTTGTTGACTGGACATGGGGTGGAGATGTATAACTGGGTATCATCAGCATATTGATGATACCTCACCCCATGCCCTTGGATGATCTTACCCAGCAGTTTCATGTAGATATTAAATAGCAGGGGGGAGAGGACTGACCCCTGAGGCACCCCACAAAGGAGAGACCTCGAGGTTGACCTCTGACCCTCTATTAACACCGACTGCGACCGACCGGAGAGGTAGAAGGAAAACCACTGGAGGACAGTGCCTCCCACTCCCAACCCCTCCAGCCGGCGCAGAAGGAATCCATGGTCGATGGTATCGAAAGCCGCTGAGAAGTCAAGGAGCACCAGGACAGAGGACAAGCCCCTGTCCCAGGCCCGCCAGAGATCATCCATCAACGTGACCAAAGCAGTTTCTGTGCTGTAGCTGGGCCTGAATCCAGACTTTTGAGGACCTAGATAATCGGCTTCTTCCAAGGACCGCTGGAGTTGAAGTGCCACCACCTTCTCAACAACCTTCCCCATAAAGGGAAGGTTGGAGACTGGACGGTAGTTATTAAGCATGGATGGGCCCAGGGAAAGCTTCTTGAGGAGGGGGCGCACAAGTGCCTCCTTATAAAGGGCCGGAAAGAACCCCCTCCCCAAGGAGACATTGACAATCTCCTGGACCCAGCTCCGTGTCATCTCTCGACTGGCCGAAACCAACCAAGAGGGACACGGATCCAGTAAACAGGTGGCGGAACTCACAGCTCCAAAGGCCTTGTCCACTTCATCAGGTGTCACCAAGTCAAACTCCTCCCAGACAGATGGACAAAGACGTTTAGCCGCAGTCACCTCGACTGACTCGTTGTCAGTCAACTCTTTTTTACAATTGGAGTCGAGATCCGCTCGGATCCGAGCAATTTTATCAGCGAAAAATGCGTTAAAATCCTCAGCACTACTCTGCAAGGGTTCCCCAACTCCCCTCTGATTAAGGAGGGAGCAGGTTACCCTAAATGTATAAATATTTCCTAAACTTAGATGTGCTGCTGTTTTCATGTTTTTCAACATGCCTTTTTCAAATGTTCTTAGTGCTTGTTCATCATTTGTTCCCTTGAGTCACTTTTGTGAAAGTTATTTTTATTACTCCAATTTAAAGGGTGCTTTCAATTCTCTTAAAACTGAAATGCTAATAGTTAAATCAATACTGTAGCGAGTATGCAAGAAAACTGAAAAGCAAATCCACCAGTGAGTTCTTTTATCTCAAGCAATATGTAAATCAAGTCACAATTTCCCCATTAAAAGAGCCAGTCGGTTTCCCTTTTCAGGCTATACCCACCAAAACAAAGTTTCCTGCATCCTTTCTGATCAACTCCCCACCATTCATTGCACAGAGCAAAAATGCTTCTGTGGCTAAACTTGGTGTCCTTACTGGCAGTCCTGCATGGTAATTGTTTCCTCCCTATTTAGCTTCTTTCCATTTTAACTGTTGTATACAGGAGAGATTATTGATACACCTTTCATTGTAGGTGGCAAGTCACAGGTACAACTGGTGGAGTCTGGAGGGGATGTGAGAAGACCTGGAGCGTCCCTCCATCTCTCCTGCCAAGTCTCTGGATTCACCATAAGCAGCTATTATATGAGCTGGGTGAGACAGGCTCCAGGGAAAGGCCTGGAATGGGTGGCAACTATTTACTCATCTAATACTTACTACTCAGACAATGTGAAGGGACACGTCACAATCTTCAAGGACGATGCTAAAAGCCAGCTCTATTTGCAAATAAACAATCTCAAAACTGAAGACACAGCAGTCTATTACTGTGCAAGAGACACAGTGAGAGGAAGTGAATCTGAAGCCCATCAAAAACTTTCTCTGCCTCTGAGTAGCTCTTCAAAACGATTCACAGAATCATCAGAATAAAACACAGTATTTGTGTTTTATTCATGTTCTATTTGAATTGTGTATCTGTTATCTTTCATTGTTTTGAAATTGCATCCCTTTTGACTCTTTATTCAGTCCCACAACTTCCATACTGCAAATGGAAGATTTTTCCAAGGTAACCCTGCTTACTTTTTCAATAATTAAGAAAAATTCTTTTATCAGTTATTATGACAGCTCCCGGATCTATTTGTGTTTTTGTGTGTGTGCGCACTTGCATGTGTCTGTAGGATATTTATTGCTTTAAAAAAATGAGTTGAGAAATCTCTTTTATCCAAAGTTATTTGTAAATTAAGGAGCAATAGAAAATGGCTCCACACTTGATCTTTATCTTGAGCTTTATGTCTGTCTGTTTGTCTGTCATCATTGCCCATCTGTCTGTCATCCGTGGCATTCAAAACTGGTGAATATGAATTTACTCATTTATCTTTCTCTGTCCTTTGTGAAAAAGGTGATTGTACAATGATATATTTTTTTTGGACAATGTATCTATGGGAACACTGAACCAGTTGTGCTTTTCAAACACTTTGTGAACAATGATTTCATCACTGGATGTATTTTAAGGCAAAGAACTCATACATGTCCCAAATACTTTTTAAATGCTTGATTTTTTAAAATCACTCTCCTTTCTCTAATGTAAAGACAATGGTTTCTACCATCCAGTCCTGTCAAATTCCAGCGGGTGATGCGGCCCAAGTGCATTTCTTAGCCAAAGGAGCCAGCAATATGAGAAGACATTTTTTGGTCTTGTGGTCTGCCTGACTATATGCAGAGGTGCATGGAACAGTGTTGGCTTCCCACCAAATGGTACCTATTTATGTACTCCCGTTTTCATCTTTTGAACTGCTAAGTGGACAGGAGCGGAGGCAAGAATGGGGGCTCACTCCATCGTGATAGACTCAGGTCTCAAAGCTGGCCTGTCACCTTCCCAGGTGAGAAGTTCAGGATCCTTAACCACATTTTGTTTTTTAAAGAAACAACTTGAATTTCTGGTTTTTTGTTTGAAGACATTTCACTTCTCATCCAAGAGACTTCTTAAGTTCTTCTTGGACGAAAAGCTGAAGAAAATTATTGGACAATAATCAAAAGGTCTTCCAAGAAAAAACAGAAAGTCCAGTTGGCTCTTGAAGAAAAGCAGCTTTGGGACAACCATGACCTGGATGATTGAGAATCTCCATATACTTTTAACCCTTCCCCCCTCCAGTCTCTAATACAGCTATTAAATAATTTTGCTGATTGATTCTCTATTTTTGTTTCTCATTTTGAAATACATATAGTCCTGAACTTAAAACCACAATTAAACCCAGGATTTGCATTGCTAAGTGAAATATTCAGTGAGTTTTCTCCATGTTATGACATTATTTTTGCTACATTTGTTAAGTGAACCATTGTATTAGTAAGCCAGTTGCTAAGACAATCAAGATTCCTCATTGACATTCATTCATTCATTCATTTATTGGATTTGTATGCCGCCCTTCTCCGGAGACTCGGGGCGGCTAACAGCAATAATAAAACAGCATATAATAGTAATCCAATACTAAAAACAGTTAAAAACCCATTATTATAAAAACTAAACATACATACAGACATACCATGCATAAAATTGTACAGGCCTAGGGGGAGAGGGTATCTCGGTTCCCCCATGCCTGGCGGCAGAGGTGGGTTTTAAGCAGCTTACGAAAGGCAAGGAGGGTGGGGGCAATTCTAATCTCTGGGGGGAGTTGGTTCCAGAGGGCCGGGGCTGCCACAGAGAAGGCTCTTCCCCTGGGTCCCGCCAAGCGACATTGTTTAGTTGACAGGACCCAGAAAAGACTCACTCTGTGGGACCTAACTGGTCGCTGGGATTCGTGCAGCAGAAGGCGGTCCCTGAGATAATCTGGTCCGGTGCCATGAAGGGCTTTATAGGTCATAACCAACACTTTGAATTGTGACCGTAAACTGATCGGTGTTGGTGTAACATGGGCATATTTGGGAAAGCCCATGATTGCTCTTGCAGAAGATAATCGGCTTCTTCCATAGACCGCTGGAGCTGGAGCGCCACCACCTTCTCAACAACCTTCCTCCTAAAGGGAAGGTTGGAGACTGGGCTTATAGTTATTAAGTACGGCTGGGTCCAGGGAAGGTGCCTCCTTGTAGGGAGTCAGAAAGGACCCCCTCCCCGAAAAAGCATTGACAATCTCCTGGACCCAGCTCCATGTCACCTCCCTGCCGGCCGAAACCAGCCAGGAGGGACACAGATCCAGTAGACAGGTGGCGGAACTCACAGCACCAATGGCCTTGTCCACTTCATCAGGTGTCACCAGATCAAACTCTTTCCTTAGACTCAGGGCACCTTACAACATGTTAGCAATAGCACTTTTTAACAGAGCCAGCATATTGCCCCCACAATTTAGGTCCTCATTTTACCCACCTCGGAAGGATGGAATGCTAAGTCAACCTAGAGCCGGTGATGAGATTTGAACCGGTCAACGGCAGATCTAGCAGTCAGTGGCCTGCAGTACTGCACTCTCCCAACATGATGCCTCGGCTCATTTTAATAATAAAGTGTCTACGGAGATTCTCAATCATCCAGGTCATGATTGTCCCAAAGATGTTTTTCCAAAGACAATTGGACACCCTTGGCTTATTTTTCTGGAAAACATTTTCACCTCTCCTCCATGAAAAAGTTCTCAAGGCAAAAAAACAAGTTGCCATTTGAAAAGCAGTTTTGGAACATAATGATAAAGCATTCTTCTCTTGACTTGCACGTGCTAGTGTGTGCGTGTGTGTGTGTGTGTTTCTCTAATGTTTGTAATATATATATGTATGCAAAGAAATTTATAAGTTAATGCCCTGAGTGTCTCTTTTATCGGAAGCAATATGTAAATAAAGGCACAATTTCCCCTTTAAAGCAGGGTGGGTGGTTTCCTGTAACACAAAGTTTGAGCCCTTTCCTGAATCCTTTCCTGTTGATCCCCTTCCAATCATTAGAGGGAGCAAGAATGACTCTGTGGCCAATATTGGTCTTCTTACTAGCAGCCCTTCAAGGTAATTTCTTCCCCTTTTAGCATTTCCTTCAATTTGCTCGTCTTATATATGGAGACATCAATGAAACTCCTTTCTTTTTAGATATCCAGTCACAAGCCCAGTTGGTGGAGTCTGGAGGGGATGTGAGAAGACCTGGAGAGTCTCTTCGTCTCTCCTGCCAAGCCTCTGGATTCACCTTCAGTAGCTCTCATATGCAGTGGGTGAGGCAGGCCCCAGGGAAAGGCCTGGAATGGGTTTCATGGATATATCCAAGTTCAAACTACATTTACTACTCAGACAAAGTCAAGGGACGCTTCACCACCTCCAGAGACAATGCCAAAAGCCAGCTGTATTTGCAAATGAACAATCTGAAACCAGAAGACATGGCTGTCTATTACTGTGCTAGAGACACAGTGAAAGGAAGTGAATCTGAAGCTAAACAAAAACCTTCAGGGCATGTCTTCAACTAAATTCAGACCCAGATCCTGTATTGACCATTTAGGATTCGCCACCATATAGTTAGATTTTTAGGATTTTTTTAGGATTCTGGAAGAAAGTACTGTATATTGGAAGACTAAATATTGTAGAAAATGGCTTAAAAATTCCAGTTTTATCTTCAGAAGTGATCTGATAAGAAAAACAAATTGTGTTTTCTCCTTTACTATTATATGGCAGATATGTGAAAAATGAAACTGCCATGCAGAAGCCTGAAATAAAACTCCAGGATGAGTTTTATTTATCTTTCTAAATATCCAAACTGCCATTCACATATTGAGGAAACATCTGGAGCTAAAGAATCTCCTCAGAAAATTGGAAAAATATATAATCTCCTCACTTTGGACACCAGGGGGCAATGTTGACACATGAAACAGCATGGCTTATGGGGGAGGGAATAAAACAATTCTAAACCTATACTTTTGGAGCTGTGATAGTTAATTCTGTATTTGTTCCTTGAAAATCTCTCAAGAAAATCCCATCTATCAGGAGGCTACAATCCTCCCTATGAAACAGGAAAAGGTTTATTTAAAACTGTGCAGATGGTTGAAATTTTTGATGAAATGAATGTGCATGTGTATGTGTGTGTATGTGCGTGCGTGTGTGTGTGTGTGTGTGTGTGATTTTACCAGGTTTGGTGGACATTGAAAAAAAGCTCTAAAAATGGACATTAGACACATACACTAATCCAGAAATTTTTGAGGATAAAGCTAAAATTGTAAGCAGTGAGATTTTATTGTGTTTTATTTTATTTATTTATTTTGTCTAATACATAATGTAGGTTTGTGAGGATATAATCATAGTAATATACATCAATAGAAAAATAGAAAAACATTAGGAATAATATAGAAGAAATAATCATTGGGAATAATAGAGTTCATATTGGTTATGACCTACAAAGCCCTACATGGCATCGGACCAGAATACCTCCGAGACCACCTTTTGCCGCATGAATCCCAACGGTCGATTAGGTCCCACAGAGTTGGCCTTCTCCGTGTCCTGTCGACTAAACAATGTCATCTGGTGGGACCCAGGGGAAGAGCCTTCTCTGTGGCGGCCCCGGCCCTCTGGAACCAATTCCTCCCAGAGATTAGGACTGCCCCCCTTCCTCTCCTTTTGTAAGTTACTAAAAACTCATCTTTGCTGCCAGGCATGGGGAAACTAACACACACACCAATTATCAAGGCTGGTGTATGGTTTGATTGGTTGTGTGATTATTTTATTTTATTATAAGGGTTTTAAATTGTATTTTAAAATTGGATTTCTACACTGTTTATGTTGTTGTGAGCCGCCCTGAGTCCTCGGAGAGGGGCGGCATAAAATCTAATATATTATTATTATTATTATTATTATTATTATTATTATTATTATTATTATTATAATATTTGAACTGATATACATATAATAATATACATATAATATAATATATATAACATGTATATGTATATGTGTGTGTGTGTATACTGTGTGTGTGTATATATACACACATCACAAATCTATACATAGTTCATATTTAAACTAATATACATATTTAAACTAATATACATGCAACTAGAATAAAATAAAACTTAGATTTTATTACTCCAATTTAAAGGGTGCTTTCACTTTTCTTAAACCTGAAATGTTGATAGTTAAATCAACCCTGTAGGGAGTACACAAGAAAACTGAAAAGCAAATCCACCAGTGAGTTCTTTTATCTCAAGCAATATGTAAATCAAGTCACAATTTCCATGTTATAAGAGTCAGTTGGTTTTCCTTTTCAGGCTATACCCACCAAAACACAGTTTCTGCACTTTCCCAAATCCTTTCTTATCAACTCTCCACCATTCATAACAGGGAACAAAAATGCTTCTGTGGCTAAACTTGGTGCCAATACTGGCACTCCTCCATGGTAATTGTTTCCTTCCTATTCAGCTTCTTTCCATTTTAATTGTTGGATACAGGAGAGAGTATTGATGCACCTTTCTTTGTAGGTGGCAAGTCACAGGTACAACTGGTGGAGTCTGGAGGGGATGTGAGAAGACCTGGAGGGTCCCTCCATCTCTCCTGCCAAGCCTCTGGATTCACCTTCAGCAACTACTGGATGTACTGGGTGAGACAGGCTCCAGGGAAAGGACTGGAATGGGTGGCACAGATAGGAACATCATCTTCTCCACTTCGCTACTCAGACAATGTCAAGGGACGTTTCACTATCTCCAGAGATGATTCCCGCAGCCAACTGTATTTGCAAATGAACAATCTTAAATCAGAGGACACTGCAGTTTATTACTGTGCAAGAGACACAGTGAGAGGAAATGAATTTGATGCTAAAGAAAAACCTCACCAGAGCAGCTGTAGAAATTAAATCTGTGAGAGAAAGTTGAATTTGTGTAATTGCAACAGCCAACAAATCTCTTTGGATGCTCAAGACTAATCCTGGAATAAATAGTGTGAAACCTTATTAGCAGTTTGGTAGGGAGAGGAAACAATCTATGGTCAGTATTTCCCGATTACTGGGTACTTTTTTAAAAAGTTAAAATTTATTTCAGGACATAAATATGGATTGATTTCCCATAATTCATCCTTGATATATTTTGCAGTTCGGCCCTCTTTCATTCTTAGTATTGACAATTCTCTATTGTATATTTTGCTCCATTTTCATGTTTTATACATTTATATTCCCTTAATCCTGAAGCTTGGCTGAGCCAAGGGAGGGACACATTGGTCATTGCAGGGATCGTCTCCCAGAAGTTCTCTGAGACTGAATATTTTGGACTGTCTTCCTACTTTGATAGAAATTGCTACAACTTCACACCATATAGAATCGTTGTTTTGACTTCGTCTGCCGGCCACAACAATTGGGAATGACAACAACTGGAATCTCTCAATCACTTTGCTCATGGGTAAATTTCTCTGATTTGCTGCTACTGGTGGGCTGTGCATGAAGCATGCATGAGCATGTCCCTAGCATGATTTTGCTTTCACACATGTGTAGGAAGCAAAAATGCACCAAAATCTCATAAGGCAGTGATGGTTAACCTATGGCACAGGTAGCACACGGAGCCATATTTGCTGGCACACAAACTTTTGCTCTAGCTCAGCTCCAATGTGCATGTGTGTGCTGGCCAGCTGATTTTTGGCTTGCACAGAGGCTCTGGGAGGGCGGTTTTGGCTTCCAGAGAGCTTCCAGGGGAGCTTCCAGAGAGCTTCTTACCCTCCCCAGCTCCAGGGAAGCCTTTGGAGCCTGGAGAAGGCAAAACACAATTTTAGTGGGCCCACCAGAAGTTGGGAAACAGGCCATTGCCAGCCTCCAGAGGCTCCAGCTGCTTTCACCCCTCTCCAGGCATATAATTATAGGTGTGGGCAGTCACCCATGTGCGATAGCGCACACCCATGCACTTTTGGCATACCAGGGAAAAAAGATTTGCCATCACTGTCATAAGATGAGATATTTTAGTGATCTTTGCTTCCGCACATGTGCAGAAGCAAAAGAATCACTGAAATCTTGTGAATGTGAGTGTCCTCTCACGAGATTTTGCTTCCGTTCATGTGCAAGAAGCAAAAAAGACAAAAAAAATCATGAAAAACAATGGCACCACCCAAGGCACTGGCACCGTAGCGATCACGCACAAATTGCAGAATCTGGTGGCCACTATCAGTGCAGAGTCACCTACTGCACAGGTAGCAACCCACCACTGACCTCAACTGTCAACAACTGTCCTTCCATCTCCCACAGCATCCAGTACAACAGATGAAACTTCCAGGATATTAAATGAAACCTCTTTGTTTTTCCTCAAAAAATCACTCCAGTTGCCTTTTCAAAATTAAAATTCACTTTCGTTACAACTACGACCTGGGGAACTGAGCATCTTCACAAATAATTGTTATAAATTTATTTGAGAAGTCCTTATTTTATTGATTCTAAGGTTAACCAGATATTTATCTTATCTACTCATAAGAAAATAACAACAACAACAAGAGTAAAAAGCATCAGTTTTCTTAGGATTGGGACGTCATTTGAAAATTACACTCGTAAAGTCTGCGGAAAGAAATCTTTAAAAGTGAACACCCTGAGGGCCTCTCTTAACCCAAGCAAAATGCAAATATGGGTACAATTTGTCCTTTAAAGGAGCCACGGTGTTTCCTTTTTCAGGCTACACAAGCCTTCCCTGAAACCTTTTCTATCTATTTATTTATTGTATGACTAAATAATAATAACAATAATTTTAAAAATTCTATCAATTTCCCTCTGTTTATTAGAGGAAGCAAAAATGAACCTGTGGCAAAATCTGTTCTTACTTGCTCTCCTCAGAGGTAGTGTTTTTCCTCTCTATTCAGCTTCTTCCATTTTAATTCTTGTCTATAGGAAAGTTCAATGAAACTACTTTCATTTTAGGGGCCCAATCTGACGTCCAGTTGGTGGAGTCTGGAGGTGATATGAGAAGACCTGGACAGTCCCTCATTCTCCTATGCCAAACCTCTGGTTTCAACTTCAATGTATTCTGGATGAACTGGTTCAGACAGTATCCAGGAAAAGGCCTGGAATGGATAGTCCGCATAACTACAGGCTCCCCTCCTTCTGCCTACTACCCAGATAAATTCAAGGGACGCTTCACCATATCCAGGGACGATTCTCACACTCGGGTGTACCTGCAAATGAACAACTTGCAAACAGAGGACACAGCTGTCTATTACTGTACAAGAGACACACAGTGAGAGGAAGTGAATGTGAAATCATGTGAAGAACTTTCTTTGCCTCTGAGCAGCTTTCCAAAATGATTCCATCATAGAAAGTTTGAATTTCTGTTCTGAATTGTGTTGCTTCCTTCTTCTATTTTATTTTGAAATCCAACCCCTCTTGGTTCTCTCCTTCTTTTAATACTCTTTTTTTTTTCATTTCTTCTCCATTTATTTACACTGAATCCCTTTTGTTTCTCCCAAAACTGACATATCCTCTCAGTTTCAATTTCACTCTTCTACGTTACTTATTATTTTTATTCTTGGAAATAATAAAAGTTATTATATAAATTAACTATATATAATATCATTATATAGGAAAAATATATATGAATTATTTTTATTTTGGGGAAGAAGGTTTGATGCAACCAGTGATATTTTTAAGAGTTCTCCACATTTTTGCTGGTTCATTTGTTGAGAACTGATTCCTTAAATTTTCACAGTAGCTTCTTTTTGCTGCTCTGATCTCCCTTGTTAATTGTACAGCATTCTATCATGTTTTCTATAGGTTTCCTCTTTGGAACAAAATAGCTACTTATGTTTAGCTGTGAACCATTTATTGTTACTGTATATTGACAGGTTTCTTGTCACATCCTGGACATAAATTGTTTCAACTTCCAACAACTGGGCACTGCACCCCAAAACAACTAGACACAAGGACAGGTTTTCCCCAAATGTCATCACTCTACTTAACAACTAATTTTCACAACACTGTCAAATAATTTACTAAGACTGTATTACTAAAATTAATCTTCTCTTCCTTACTAATATCTATCTCTTCCCACTTATTACTATAACCACGTGCTTGTATCTTTCATTCATATTGTTTTTATTTGTTTCCTAGTATGATTTGATAGCTTCTTAATAACCTGGACTATCACAAAGTGTTGTATCTTTTTTATGCTTGATGAATGTATTTTATTCTCTTTATGTACGCTGAGAGCATTTACTCCTAAAACAAATTCCAATCAGATTTGGCCAATAGTGTGTGTCCAATCACACTTGACCTTTATGCTGCCCATCTTAACAAATGAACTCTGGGCAAGTAACATTGGAAATGTTGCAGACACAATACAAGGAGAAAAGCAAAGCAAAGCACAGACAGTCTCCAAAGTTAGCGGAGGAGGAATTAAGTTCCAGCAAGGAATCGGAAGAGGAAAAAAAGGAAGAAGATGATGAGGAAGAAGATGATCAGCCAGTGATACCTTCTGTTTAAAATGTCTTAGTAAAGTGATGGAATAAGGGGGAGGAGGGGGGAATATATATGTGATACATAAAAAGGAAAAGTTCTATAACAGAGAGAAAGTGGAGAGGGAATGCAGGATTTCAAGGAATCTCCATATGTGGGGAGACGAAGGTCTCCTAATACAGCTGTTGGAGGAGAAGGGGGAGAAGGGGGAGAGAACGTATAATATATTAAATAAAAGCCCAGGCAGGGAAGAGGGAGGGACAAGATATAAAGTAATATGACAGCTTTAAGAATTGCTAGTATTAATGTGAATGGCCTATCTACTAACTGAAAAAGGTATAGATTGCAAAATGTTATGAACAAAGAAAACTTGAATATTTTATACCTTCAAGAAACGCATAAACCGCAATGGGACAAGAGGTTATTGATAAGAGTTAACAAATGGTCTTCGATATTTGAGTCCAGAGCAAGAATAAGCAGCAGGGTGCTGGCCATCCTACTGCATGATGATTTTAATGCACAGGTAATAAATACAATAACAGATATGGAAGGTATATATATATATTAATAAAAATAAAAGTTCAAGGGAGAATAATATCCTTAGTAAATCTCTATCTCCCCAATAAAAATCAAAAATTCCTAAGAGTAACATGTGAGAAAATAGAGGAACAATACCACTCTCCTTCCTGGGTCACACACATAGACACACACACACGCACTCCGCTAGGTGAACGGGTACTGCCAGAAGCATAAATGCTGCCAACGCTGCTTCCACCCACGCCTTTTGCTTGCACCTCAGGTGGGAGGTGGCCATGTGAGGCTGGAGGGGAGCTGGAGGTGGGCAGGAGAGAGAGAAACTCGTCCAGGGCCAAGAAGGAGGAAAGAGGAAAAAATATTTCTTGCCTTTTGTTACATTGGCCCACTGAAAGGTAGCCCTAATAATTTCTTTAGAAAATAATCATTTCCAAATCTTTAGGAGAGTAAGTGAATTTTTGAGATTTCTAACTGCTGGCTATAGACCAGGTAATTGCACTTTGATTTTTTTAAAAAATATGTTGTGCACACTCACACACAATTATGTGAAAATCAACTGTGCAGGGTCTGTGAAAGAAGAATTATGAAAACCCTGCTCTGAGGAACTCCTTTATCTCAAGCAATATGTAAATGAATGCACAATTTCCCCTTTATAGGCAACAGTTCACACTCACTGACACAAAGTTTGTGTATTTTTCCAAATCCTTTTCTATCATATATACTCCATTTATTAGAGAGAGGCAGAAATGATCCTGTGCCTAAACCTTTTATTCTTATTTGTACACCTTGGCGGTAAGCTTTCACTCTGTCTAGGGTGTCCTTCCATTTTCTGTTCTTCTATGCATGAAGTCTTATCAAAATATATTTCTTTTTAGATGTACGATCAGAGGTCCAGTTGGTGGAGTCTGGAGGGGATGTGAGAAGACCTGGAGAGTCCTCCGTCTCTCCTGCCAAGCCTCGGGATTCACCTTCAGCAGCTATGATATGAACTGGATGAGACAGTATCCAGGGAAAGGAATGGAATTTGTGGCGCATATATGGTCTTCAAATATTTTCTACTCAGACAAAGTGAGGGGACGCTTCACCATCTCCAGGGATGATGCCAAAATCCAGCTGTATTTGCAAATGGACAACCTCAAACTAGATGACACGGCTGTCTATTACTGTGCAAGAGGCACACAATGAGAGGAAGTGAATCTGAAGTCCATCAAGAACTTTCTCTCCTTCTTATCAGCTTATGCTTATTTACGCTCAGTCCTTTTAATTCTTTCCTTGCCGAATTTCCTCAGCATCCTACTTTCCTACATGCTATTCATTTTCCATTCCTTCTTCATTAATTTATCCTCAGGATGCTTAAACCCGAGTCTCCATCCTTCTTAAATCTGTATAAAATCCCTTGATGCATCTTTCTCCTTTCAAGTGGGCTGTACTAAGACTGCCAGATATTGACAATTGTAAAAAAAAAAAAATCTAAACACATTTTTTGGATACAGATATGTTCACCTCTGCAGAGGATTCTGAAGATTAAACTAAAATTGAAACCAGAAAGTTTTCATTTGGGACTAATAGAGAGACAGACAGAAAAGTCATGAAGCATTATTTTTATATATCAGTGATGGCTAACCTTTTTGTTGTTGCGTGCTGAAAGCATGTGCGGCCTGCCCAGGGATGGGCAGCAGACAGGATGGGGTAGAACGCAGTTCCACTGGCGGAAATGAAGATGCGTGCGCAGCTCCAGCTGATCGGTGGCTGTCACTTCCTGGATTACTGGTCTCAGCTTGGCTCTCCTTTTATTCCCTGCTGCTGCATCTGCACTCCTTGCCTTTTTCCTCTTTCCTCCTTCCTGGCCCTGGAGAAGTTTCCCTCTCTCCTGCCCAGCTCCCCTCCAGCCTCCCATGGCCACCTCCCACCTGAGATGCAAGCAGAAGGCGTGGGTGGAAGCGGCATTGGCAGCATTTATGCTTCTGGCAGCACCCGTTCACCTAATTACTTGATGTGGGGGGGATGACCCAGGAAGGAGAGTGCAGGAAATGTGAAGGAAATTGTTACCCCAGCAAGTGACACTGGTAAGGTTGTAAGTTGAGGACTTAACAGTTCACTTGAACAATGATGATTGTTCATGCTACTCCCACCTGATCACATGACTGGCAAGCCACTCCTACCCAGTGACATGACCATTAACCACACCCACAAAATAAACCACACCAGCAGTGTTGCCGTAAAAAATTTGGCTGCCTATTACTGGACCTGCCCATATGTGTCCCACCCCCAGCACATGCACACATGACTCCTCACACTCCTATATGCATTTACATGCAACTCCCATGCCACCCCGCACACATTGCACATGCGTGTGTGACTCCCCTCCATGTGCCTTGCCTCCCCTCACCCATTTTTGGCTTCCAGATTGGTGCAAGTGACCTTCAATGTCCAAAACAGGGGGCACTGTCTGTTACTCTGTTAGACATATAATGAGAGCAAGTGAATCTGAAGCCCACCGAAGAACTTTCTCTACTTTTGAGCATCTTTCATATAATTTCAGTCATTCCTTTTTTTTATTTCTTTCAATATTGCCAAACTTTCACAAGTCAAGTTCTTTTCTACAAGTTATGTATTTTTCATTCCTTCTCCATTAATTTATATTCCATGTCCTGAAACCCGAGTCTCTAGGCTTCTTAATTTCTTTTACTTTGATTTACGTCATTCCTGATGGTTTACTTTAGTTGTTTCACATTAGCATTTATTTAATCAAAAGAATATGCAGGCATAAAGACACATGTGCACACGTAGCTTATTTTAACTCATGGCTTATTTTATTAAGCAGTCCCTCCAGTTTCTAATGTAGATGTTACATCATTGTTGATGAGCAATTGTCTCATTTCTGTTTTTATAGAACATGCAAAATTCCTTCATTTATTTCCCCTGTCATATATCTAGTTATCATTTATTCAATGTTTGGTTACATGTGATAAGCCATATGATAATAAGGATTGCTACATATGATAAAACAGCCAAGGAGCAAAGTAGTTCTTATGCATAAGTGCCCCAGTATGCCTATTGTCCTTGTCCTACTGTCTCCGTTAATTTGTACCCATTTACTATGTTCATATTTATGTTCCTACTTATAACTGTTATCTTTTACATGTATAAACAAACAAACAAACAAACAAATAAATAAATAATGTTGCAGGAACTAATATGGATCATTTCACCAAGGCCAAAGGTTGAATCCTCTAAGTTTTCAGACTCATGATGGCGCTAAGGAATTTCTCTCTAATTCTTAAAGTCTGTAGCCATTTCTTTTTACTGTTTGTTTCAGCCTGATTCTACATTCTAAGTCTCCTTCCCTCCCCCCCCTCCGTCCCTCCCTCCCTTCCTTTTCTTTCCCCCTTTCTTTTTTAATTTCTTTTTTAGGATTACCTATTTTTAGGAATAACTCTGGGCTAATAAAAATCAACAAAAAGATGATACAAAAACAGCCTCTAAAACAAAAAAGATGGTCTACATTCAGTTCTTTTGAGTTCATAGAAACATAGAAACATAGAAGATTGATAGTAGAAAAAGACCTCATGGTCCATCTAGTCTGCCCTTATACTATTTCCTGTATTTTATCTTAGGATAGTTATATTTTTATCCCAGGCATGTTTAAATTCAGTTACTGTAGATTGACCAACCATGTCTGCTGGAAGTTTGTTCCAAGCTTCTACTACTCTTTCAGTAAAATAATATTTTCTCATGTTGCTTCAGATCTTTCCCCCAACTAACCTCAGATTATGCCCCCTTGTTCTTGTGTTCACTTTCCTATTAAAAATACTTCTCTCCTGAACCTTACTTAACCCTTTAACATATTTAAATGTTTTGATCATGTCTCCCCTTTCCCTTCTGGTCCAGTGTTGGACCATTCACAGCTTATGGATGCAAGCTGTTTCACTGATTAATTGCTCTTGCTGTCAGGAAATTTCTCCTTAGTTCTAGATTGCTTCTCTCCTTGATTAGTTTCCACCCATGCTTCTTGTCTTGGCTTCAGGAGCTTTGGAGAATAGCTTGACTCTTTCTTATTTGTGGTGACCCCTGAGATATCGGAACACTGCTATCATGTCTTCTTAGAATTAAACAAGATATAACCATTTCCTGCAACAGTTTTTTATACGTTTTAGCCTCCAGTACCCTAATCTTCTTTGTTCCCCTTCTGTGCACTCTTTCTAGAATCCTAAAATCTTTTCTATAGTATGGTAACGAAAATGGAATGCAATACTCTAGTTATGGTCTCAGTAGGCCTCCAGTCTCTTAATCATCTTTGTCGCTTTTCTCAGCACTCTCTAGAGCAGTGATGGAGAACCTTTTTTTCCTCGGGTGCCAAAAGAAGGTGCGTGCACACTATTTTTCATGTGTGAGTGTCCACACCCATAATTCAATGCATGGGGAGGGCAAAAACAGCGTTTCCCACCTCCTGGAGGCCAGAAAAGACCTTTTCCCAACTTCTAGTGGGCCCAGTAGGCTCATGTTCCACCATCCCAGACTCCAAAGGCTTCCCAAGAGCAAGGGGAAGGTAAAACGCCCTCCCCCATTCCCCTGGAGGCTCTCTGGAAGCAAAAAATGTTCATCCAGAGCCTCTGTGTGAGCCAAAAATCAGCTGGCCAGCATCCACATGAACATTAAAGCTGACCTAGGGCAATGGCTCCTTGCCGGTAGCTATGGCTCCGTGTGCTACCTGTGGCACCGGTGCCATAGGTTCACCATCACTGCTCTAGAGTTTCAACATCTTTTGATAAGCAATGGAATTTTGCAAGCCACCCCCCTTTTTTGTCACTCTTCTGTAAAGGTGACTTCATTTATCTTTGGACTGAAAAGTTATGTAAAAATCAATTGTACAGGACCTCTTCAAGGAGAACTATAAAAATCTTGCTTTGAGAAACTCTTTTATCTCAGGCAGTATGTAAATGAAGACACAACTTCCCATTTAAAGGTTGACACCCACCGATACAAAGTTTGTGCATTTCCCCAAATCATTTTCTATCATATATCCCCTATTTATTAGTGAGAGGCAGAAATGATGTACCTAAACTTTTTATTCTTACTTGTACTCCTTCAAGGTAAAGTTTCCCTCTATCTAGAGTTTCTTTACATTTTCTAATTTGTATATGCAGTAAATCTAATCGAAATCTCTTTCTTTTTAGGTGTCAGACCTGAGGTTAAATTGGTGGAATCTGGAGGAGATGTGAGAAGACCTGGAGGGTCCCACCATCTCTCCTGCCAAACTCTGGATTCACCTTCCGCAACCATGAGATGAGCTGGGTGAGGCAGGCTCCAGGGAAACGACTTGAATGGGTGGCAATGGTATATATATGGTCTTCAAATACATAATATTCTGACAAAGTGAGGGGCCGCTTCATCATCTCCAAGGACATTGCCAAAAGCCAGGTGTATCTGCAAATGAACAGACTCAAACCAGAGGACACGGCAATCTATTACTGTGCAAGACACACAGTGAGAGGAAGTGAATCTGAAACCTGTCAAGAACTCTCTCTACTTCTGAATTATTTATACTCAGTCCCTTTATTTATTCCAATGTGACTGAATTTCCTCAGACCTCTCAAGAATGGGGGGAGGTCGACTGTACACAGTCTAAGGTTAATGTTTTTGGGGTTTGAGGACGAAATCACAGAGTCAGGTAGTGCATTCTATGCATTACAAATCCAATTAAATCTAAATCATTGTCCACTCTGTTGTTGAAGTCTTATTTTCTGCAGTTGAGTTTCCAGTAGTTTAGTGGTTGAGTTTGTTGGTTGGTTGGTTGGTTGGTTGGTTGGTTGGTTGGTTGGTTGGTTGGTTGGTTGGCTGGCTGGCTGGCTGGCTGGCTGGCTGGCTGGCTGGCTGGCTGGCTGGCTGGTTTGTTTATTTATTTATTTATTTATTTATTTATTTATTTATTCATTCATTCATTCATTCATTCATTTATTTATCCACCCAATCCTGAAGAATTTAGGGCGGCTTACAATAATAATATTAATATTAAACAAATGCAATGGCTTTCTGATTGAGTTTGTAGTGCAGTGGTTGAGTTTGAATCTATTTTGTGCTCTTGTGTTTTTGCAGATGAAGCTGAAGTATTCATTGATCAGTAAGATATTGTGGTAGATGATTTTATGAACTATATTTAGATCAGATCAAAGACAATGTAGCTCTAGGTATTTTAAGCCCAAAATTTCAAGTCTGGTGGAATAAGATATTCTGTTGCTAGCAGAGGAATGGAATACTCTTCTTGTGAAATATTTCTGGACTCTCTCAATTGTATTAATATCTGATATACGGTGGGGGTTTCAGATGGGTGAGCTGTATTGGAGGCAGTGAAGGGCCGCTATTTCCAGGTGCTACTGGAATGCCTTGGGAGTGAGCAGGAGCACATTTGCACATGCGCAGAAGCCAAATCTTGTGCAAGGACACATATGTGAATGAGATTTCATCAATTTTGGGCATTTTTTGCTTCTATGCATGCACAGAAGCAAAAAAATAGCTGAAAATTGGTGAAAAATGGTTGCTGCTGCAGCTTGAGGGGCAAGAAGGGAGCAGAAGAGCCTTCTCCTCCCTCCTGACCCACCACATGCAAAGTAAGAATCCACTGCTTCCTTTACACTAAAGTTTCCCCTCCGTGTCCCCCTTGCTCATTCTGGCCATCCCCTACCCTCACCCATCCCCCTGAGCATCTGCCACTAGTTCCAGTCACCCCTGCCCGTTCCCTTCCATGTCCCTGTTTCTTGTTCCGGCTGACCCCACTCGTTCCCCTTCATGTCTCCGCCACCCAGTCTTTTTCTCTCCTACCTTTTCCACTGTTTGCTTGCTAATGCTTCTTTGCTCTCTTCTGCAGGCTGGGTGGCTGGAGCCTGGTGCCGCTGCAGCATGTTGCTGCTGGCTGAGGCTCTCAGGTGTGCAGTGAGATTTTGGCGATTAAAAAAAAAACAGTGAAAATCACCGGAATCTCCCCAGTTGTGTCTGTGAACAGCCAATAATAATTTATTTGATTTGTATGCCGCCCCTCTCCACAGACTTGGGGCGGCTCACAACAATAATAAAACAATGTGCTATGTAACAAATCTAATATTTAAAAGAAAGCATCTAAAAAACCCATCATTTAAAAACCATACAACACAAGTATACCATACATACAACTATATGAGCCTGGGGGAGATGCCTCAATTCTTCCATGCCTGGTGATACGAAAGACAAGGTGGGTGGGAGCAGTTCTGATTTCTGGCAGAAGTTGATTCCAGAGGGCCGGGGCTACCACAGAGAAGGCTCTTCCCCTGGGGCCCGCCAGATGACATTGTTTAGTCGATGGGACCCGGAGAAGGCCAACTCTGTGGGACCTTATCGGTTGCTGGGATTCATGCGGCAGCAGACATAGTTGGTCTTTTTACTGCCAGTCCTTGGAGGTAATGCTTCAATCTCTGTATCAGTTCCTTCAGTTGATGGTTCTTCTATACAGAGATGTCATTGAGACCTATTTCTCTCTAGGTGTCTGGTCAGAATCTCAGCTGGTGGAGTCTGGAGGGGATGTGAGAAGACCTAGAGAGTCCCTTCATCTCTCCTGCCAAGCTTCTGGATTCACCTTCAGCAACTACTGGATGGCTTGGATGAGACAGTATCCAGAAAAACGCCTCGAATGGCTTGGCCATATACATATACATGGCTTGGCCATATACATCCAAGTTCATCTAGTATTTACTACTCAGACAAAGTAAAAGGGCGCTTTACCATCTCTAGAGACAATGCCAAAAGCCAGCTGTATTTACAGATGAACAGTCTGAAAGCTGAAGACGCAGCAGTCTATTATTGCACAAAAGAGAGACACACACTGAGAGGAAGCTAAACAAAAAAAGCCCCTTGTTTTCTCCCAAGCGGCTCTGCCACTTGAGTGATCCCTTGATTCTGGATTAGACAGTGAGGGTCAATCACTGTCTAGTGAGAATTTTAAGATACTTTTGTACTGGGTATCCAGTAAGACTGTGTGCTTGAAAATGGCTTCAAAACTCCAATGTTTACCATTCCTGTTTGTAAGGTGACTTGAGAAAAATAAAACTGGAATGGAATTTTGATATTCCTCAACTTACAATCACAAATGTGCCCAAAACCTATTTCCCCCTATAATAATAATAACAGAATTGGAAGGAACCTTGGAGGTCTTCTAGTTCAACCCCCTGCTTAGGCAGAAAACCCTACACCTCTGTCTGTCTGTCTGTCTGTCTGTCTGTCTGTCTGTCTGTCTGTCTGTCTGTCTGTCTAGCTATCCAAGTATATGTATGTGTGTTTGTGTTTCTGTGTGTGTGTGTGTGTGTATGTATTTATGCAGGTATGCAGATATATATTTTTCTGTCAGATCACCAATCACCGAAAGAGTAGTGGATGCTTGGAACAAACTTCCAGCAGATGTGGTTGGTAAATCCACAGTAACTGAATTTAAACTTGCCTGGGATAAACATATATCCACCCTAAGATAAAATACAGGAAATAGTATAAGGGCAGACTAGATGGACCTTGAGGTCTTTTTCTGCCATCAGTCTTCTATGTTTCTAAGTAAATCTGAAGCTCGTCAATAATTTCTTCTAAGCAGTTTGCACATATTTTCACTGTCTCTTTATTTTCAATATGGTGAAATTTCCACAAGTTATGCATTTTTCACTCCTTCTCTATTAATTTATTCTCCATATGCTTAAACTCCAGACTCTATCATTCATAATTCTTTTTACATTAATCTGTCTTTCTCCCGTCAGCTGGGCCACAATGAGCCTTGTAGATATTGGCAACTGCAAATCTCTCCTCCTACGAAGCCTTCTCGGTCTGTATATTTTACAGAGTCAGTCTATTGCCCTCAACAATCTGGGTCCTCATTTTATCCAGCTCGGAAGGATGGAAAGCTGAGTCAACCTTGAGCCTGGTGGGATTTGAACTGCCAAATTGCAGGTAGCCGGCAGTCAGCAGAATTGGCCTGCAGTACTGCACTCTAATCACTGCGCCACCGTGATTGGACTGTCTTCCGCCATGTTATCATTGGTTGATGGTTTTTTGTTACATTCTCAGACTGATCCACTTCCTTCCTTCCTGTGGTTTATTATTATTTTTCAATCCACAGTGATTTGATAATATTTTAATTACTATTGTTACGATTATTCCTCTTGACATTGCTATGTAATCTGTTTTACCCTAACTAATATGGATATGATCTTGGATTGCATTTGGTTCTTTGGGGCTTCTTCAAAAGGGCATAGGGGGCGCAGGGGGTAGAGTCCAGCACTGCAGACTACTAAAGCTGACTGATAAATCTGCAGGTCAGAAGTTCAAATCACATCACCTGCTCAAGGTTGACTCAGCCTTCCCTCCTCTCAAGGTGGGTAAAATGAGGACCCGGATTGTGGGGGCAATAGGCTGGCTCTGTTAAAAAGTGCTATTGCTAACATGTTGTAAGCCGTTCTGAGTCTGAGGAGAAGGGCGGCATAAAAAAATCAAATAAATAAAAAATAATAAAAATGTACAAAACATTTCCAGAACTCAAATGTGCTACTTGTTAAAAATACTCTGTAATGTGTCTCATTCAAATGTTCCTTGTGTTTCTTCATCATTTGTTGTGTTGAATTGCTTTTGAAAAGTGGTGAAAATTTGTAGGTCTTTGTTTCAATTACTCTGCTATGAAGGCTGCTTCATTTTTTTCTTTGACCTGGAAAATTATCTAAACATCAACTGTGCAAGGACAGCTATGGAATCTTTGCTCTGAGGAACTTTATTTTTATCTCGACCAATATGTAAATCAAGGCACAATTTCCCCTTTAAAGGCAACAGGGACACTGTCAACACAAAGTTTCTGCATTTTCTGAAAACCTTTCCTTTCAAATTCCCACCCATTCATTACTGACATAGTAATAATGATTCTGTGGCTGAACATAGTGTCCTTACTTGTATCCCTTGAAGGTAATGTTTCCCTCTGTGTAGTTTTCTACCATCTGCTGTTCTTGTTTATAGGAGACTTCATTGAAACATCTTTTTTTTAGGTGTCAGATCTGAGGTCCAGTTAGTGGAGTCTGGAGGGGATGTGAAAAGACCTGGGGAGACCCTCCGCCTCTCCTGCCAAGCCTCTGGATTCACCTTCAGCAACTATTACATGGGCTGGATGAGACAGGCTCCAGGAAAAGGATTGGAATGGGTGGCGCATATATGGTCTTCAAATATTTTCTACTCAGACAAAGTGATGGGACGCTTCACCATCTCCAGGGATGATGCCAAAAGCCAGTTGTATCTACAAATGAACAGCCTCAAACCAGAGGACACGGCAATCTATTACTGTGCAAGACACACAGTGAGGGGAAGTGAAACTGAAGTACATCAAGAATTTCTTCTGAGCAGCTTGCACATGTTTTCACTAATTCTCTTTTTTTCCCTTTCAATATGGCCAGATTTCCAAAGTCTTCCGATAGTTGAGGGGCTGTCACAAATATTTTTTATTTGTTTGTCTGTCTGTCTGTCTGTCTGTCTGTCTGTCTGTCTGTCTGTCTATCATCTATCTATCTATCTATCTATCTATCTATCTATCTATCTCTTTCTATCTATATATCTTTCTATCTTTCTATCTTTCTATCTTTCTATCTATCTATCTATCTATCTATCTATCTATCTATCTATCTATCTACCTACCTACCTACCTACCTATCCACACACACACATACACACACACACTTTCCCCCAAAATAAGACATCCCCTTATAATAAGCCTAATCAGGCTTTTGAGTGCATGGCAATAATGACAAGCACTTATTTCAGGGTTCAAATGTATAAGACAAAGATAAATGAGATAAGGAGAGACAATTGGACAGGGGGCAGGAGGCACACTAGTGCGTTTATGCACACCCCTTACAGGCCTCTTAGGTACCTGGAGAGGGCAATCATGGATAGTCTAAGTGTAAAATATTTGGGGTTAGGGGTTGACACTACGGAGTCAGGTAATGAGTTCCACACTTCGACAAATCAATGAATAAAGTTGTATTTTTTACAGTCAAGTTTGGAGAGGTCAATATTAAGTTTGAATCTGTTGTGTGCTCTTGTGTTGTTATGGTTGAAACTGAAGTAGTCGCTAACAGGTAGGACATTGCAGCTTATGATCTTGTGGGCAATACTTAAATCATGTTTGAGGCATTGTAGTTCTAAGCTTTCAAGACCTTGGATTGCAAGTCTAGTTTTGTATGGTATTCTGTTTTGAGTGGAGGAGTGAAGGGCTCTTCTGGTGAAGTATTTTCTAGTGCACCAGGAGATAGGACAAGAAGCAAAAGATGGAAACTGGCCAGGGAGAGAACTGACCTAGAAATAAGAAGAAATTTCCTGAGAGAACAATTAATTGGTGGAACAAATTGCCTCCAGAAGTTGTGGATGCTCTAACATTTTAAGAAAAGATTGGACAACCAATTTTTGACTGAAATGGCATAGGGATTCTTACCTGAACAGGGGTTAGAGTAGAAGCTGTCCAAGATCCCTTTCAATTCTGTGATTTGTTATTCAGTTGAACGTAGAGTGTTTTCTTTTGGGAATAATAGGCAACTAGAAAAGAGCCACCAAAACTCTCTCTTTATATATGATAGTGCAGGTTCAAAAATAGAAAGACTTGACACAACCCATCATGGCCAGTTGGCCAGTGAGATGATAGAACCTCCAGAGAAAGCCGAACTAATGTCTTTGACTAGAAAACCCTTCATACATATTTTGCATGAAGCAGAAAAAAATATGCAGTTATGATTTGTGGTTTTGATGATTAAAAAATGGCTGGTAGAAAAACATGTTCTTTTTTGTAACCCTAATGTATGAGTTTATGAATATTGTAAATGTATTTGTATTTGCTGCAGAAGCAATATAAAACTTCTGTTCTCTGTTACTTTTCAGTCTGTTGTTATAGTTTTCCTTCCTTCCTTCCTTCCTTCCTTCCTTCCTTCCTTCCTTCCTTCCTTCCTTCCTTCCTTCCTTCCTTCCCTTATACTACCAGACTTAAAATCTTGGGCTTAAAGAACTTAGAATTATGTCACCTTTGAACTGATGTAAATATAGTTCATAAAATCATCTGCCACAATGGCCTGCCAGCCGACTTACCGGCCAGCTGGTATTTGCGCTGGAGCTGGGGGAACGCAGCTTCCAGCGTAGCCACCATCTTGGATGGGCGGGATCTTGCAAGATTTTGCAAGATCCTGGCTTCGGCCTTGCATCTTGTCGCAGGCCTATGACGCAGCCGGGGGCAGGCCAGGCAAGCCCTATAAAAGGGGCTGCGCCTCGTTTGGGCCTCCTTTTTGCCCCAGCTGCTGAAGAACGAGCACCCACCCACCCTCCCTTGTTGGGATCGTCTTAGGGGGCCAAATAGGAATTTTTGGCGGTCACGGTGTTTTAGTTATGGCCGTTTTGTCACCTATTCCACACTGTGGAGCAGGGGGTGCTTTCATGTGTAGATTTGATTTGGTTAATTGGCTTCCCTTTGCTCCCTGGGCTAGGCAGGTTAGAGGTGGAAATTGGGCGATGATTAGCAACTGCATGTTCACCTTTGGGCATCTTTGGAGATGATGGGCAGACTTTCCCCAAGAGCTCATGGTGTCATCACTGGCCTGAGTGATTGGGGAAAGGGTGCCCCTGGCTCTCGCCCTTTCAGCCTTTCTCTGGCACGTCCTCACTCTAAAACCTCTTCCATGAATGGCGTTGAAACCCCATACCCAATTACCCAAAAAATCCTTTGCATTTATACTGCCTGGAAATGACATCACACCCCAAAGAGATAAAGCTGTAAGCTTGTTTCCTTTTACTATGCAAGTCCTCTTGTGCTGTCAGAAATATCTAGGAAAAAGCCTAGAATGCATGGCCATAATAGATACAGGCTCATCTCCTTCCACTTACTACTCAGACAAAGTCAAGGGATGCTTGACCATCTCCAGGGACAATGCCAAAAGCCAGCTATATCTTCAATTAGCAGCCTCAAAGTGGTCTATTACTGTGTGTGATACACAGTGGATCTAAAAAACATGCTTTTTTCCAAAAAGCTCTGTACTTGACTCTTCTTCAGATGTTAGATGAGTTAATGAGGATTGATCACCATCTGTTGGCACCTTTAGGAATCTTTTGCTTTAGATATCCAATGAGAGAGTGTGCTGGAGCATAATGGAAAAAAAATGATGAAAATGGCTGGGAAATTCCAATTTTTATCCTTTCTGTTCACAATATGATGTGGCTTCAGAAAATCCTGGAATGCAAAATACTACTGCTACTACTACTACTACTACTACTACTACTACTACTAATAATAATAATAATAACAACAACAACAGCAACAACAACAACAACAACGAATTGGAAGGGATGTTGGTGGGCTTCTAGTCCAACCCTCTGCTTAGGCAGGAAACCCTACACTACTTCAGACAGATGGCTATCCAACATCTTCTTAAAAACTTCCAGTGTTGAAGCATTCACAACTTCTGGAGACAAGCTATTCCGCTGATTAATTGTTTTAACTATCATGAAATTTATCTTTAGTTCCAAGTTGCTTCTCTGTTTTAGTCTTTTAATATCATGGCAGAAGGATAGAAATGAAACTTAAGGATAATCCTTTCAAATAAGCAACTGATATACTCCTATTTTAGAAATATCTCTTCTTAAAGAATTACATTGGAGTAGTAAATGAAAAATAAAGGGGTGGGGGTGTTGAAAACACCAGTTTTATCTTCACTGTTTATAAGGTGGTCTGGTTTTAAAAACGAGCTAGAATTAAAAGTATAACCATGGTAGAAAACAGAAAATGAAACTACAGTTCAATAATCATTCTAAATGTTGAAATATATTTAAGAATGTTAAATGTTAAAAGATGTCTAGGCTCCACACTTTGGATACTAGGGGGCAGTGTTGTTATATGAATCTTCATGGCTTTGGCATTCTGTAAGGAGGAAATAAAAGCAGTGTCCTCAGATATTTTTCTCATTCCTAAAACATGACTTGTTTATTACACAGGTCTACAAAAATATTTTTTTTGTAATCATCTCAGTCCACCTTGTACTTTGCTGAATCATTTTTTGTTCTTTTTTCAGTTTTCTTTATTAATTTTTACAGAATATAAATAAAAAGGTGTACTGTATATCCCACAATATCTTTCTCTTTTTTTAACAGATCTTTTTTGTTGTTCTGATTTCAAAAATTTATATAGTTTTTCTGTAGTAGGTATTGTTTCCATGGAGCAGCATCATTATTATAAGGTATAAATTTTCTATACCTATTCTTAATACAAATATTAAGAAAATAGTAATCTACATATCAAAATAATGTAATAACAAAATGCTTTTTAATCAGACACTTTACATGATAGAATAACTAAGCATATTTTTTGGAATCAGCACATCAAACTCCATAAAACAGACATATAACTTTTGCTGATGATTTTTGTGTGTGTGTTGACAATGTTATTTTTTCCAGGCAGCCCTTTGGATATTGGTGTTGGTGTTTAGAAAATGTATCTCTTTCTTTTATGTACACTGAGAGCATACGCACCAAGACAAATTCCTTGTGTGTCCAGTCACACTTGGCCAATAAAGAATTCTATTCCATTCCATTCTATTCTATTCCTATTCTATTCTATTTTGGAGGGTTGCACTGTTGTCATGGGTTTGCCATCACTAACCAATGACTTCAGAGTTTAAAGGAGTATGCCTTCATTTTATGAAGAGTGGCATGTTATGTGAAAATCAGCCATATAAACTGTGAGATTAACGCACTGAGGGAACCTTTTATCCCCAGCAACATGTAAATCAATTTCCCGTTTAAAGGAAATTTAAATGGTTTCTATTTTCAGGCTACCCCCAACAACACAAAGTTTGTGCACTCCATGAATTCTTTCCTATCCATTCTGTTCATTTGTTACAAGGAGCAAAAATGATCCCATGGGTGAATTTGGTGCCCTTACTAGTATTCCTCCAAGGTAATTCTTTCCTTTCTAAAGAATTTCCTACCATATTCTTTTTGTTTATATCTTTGTGCACAGAAGAATTCACTGAAATACATTTCTCCCCCTAGGAGTTCAATCTCAGGCACAGTTGGTGGAGTCTGGAGGGGATGTGAGAAGCCCTGGAGGGTCCCTCCGTCTCTCCTGCCAAGCCTCTGGATTCACTTTCAGCAGCCACTGGATGTACTGGGTGAGACATGCTCCAGGGAAAGGCCTGGAATGTGTGGCCAACATTGGTACAGGCTCATCACCTTCCACTTATTACTCAGACAAAGTCAAGGGACGCTTCACCATCTCTAGGGATGATTCCGGTAGCCAGCTGTATCTACAAATGAACAATCTCAAACTAGAGTATACTGCAATTTATTACTGTACCAGAGACACAGTGAGAGGAAGTGAATCTAATACCAAGCAACAACTTTTGCTTCCTCTCAGCAATCCTCCAAAAGAATAGAATAGAATAGAAAGGAATAGAATAGAATAGAATTTTTTATTTGCCATGTGTGATTGGACACACAACGAATTTGTCTTGGTGCATATAAAAGAAAAGCTGTATTGGTCAAGAATCACAAGGTGCAAAACTTGATAGTCAGTGTACAAATAATCAATCAAGTCATATTTGGAACCAGTCAACATAAATCATAAGGATACAAGCAACAAAGTTACAGCCATACAATCATTATTGGGAGGAGATTGGTGATGGGAACGATGAGAAGATGAATAATAGAGCAGACTTAGTAAATAGTTTGACAGTGTTGAGGAAGTTCTGTATTTGAGCTTAGAAGCTGAAGGTAAATCTCGAGCTTTCTGGTCGAACCTCAAAGCTGATCTTTAAAAAAGTGGATGGAACCTTGTTAGCACTTCGATATCCAGGATGTGTAATAAGAAATATGGATTGTTGTCCTACAGATCTTCCTTGACATATTTGCAATTATATTTTGCAGGTTTTGGAGATTTCTGCAAAATGACATCGTATAAGTGTAGAAAATGTGTATGTGTATATGTGTGTGAATCTCCTGAATTCAGATGTGATCTTCTTTTTAGATTACTAGAATTGGAAGGGACCTTGTAGGTCATCTAGTCCAGCACACACACCCTCAAGAGGAGCCCCTACACCATTTTAGATAAATGGCAGTCCAATTTCCTTTTGAAAGTCTCAAGTGTTGTAGCACCCACAACCTCCTCAGGCAAGCTGTTCCACTCATTGATCGTTATCACTATCAGAAAATTCCTCCTTATTTCCAGGTTGAATTTCTCCTTGGTCAGTTTCCATCCATTATTCCTTGTCTAGACTTCTAGTACCTTGGAAAAGTCTGAACCCCTCCTCTGTGTGGTAGCTCCTCAAGTATTAGGACACTGCTATCACGGTCCTTCTCTTTGCCAGACCAGCCATGCCCAGTTCCTGCAACTGCTCTTTCTATATTACACTTTCCATTTTTCTCGGTTGTATGTTATAGGCCCAGAATATAATATATGATATTTCAAGCTTTATTGCATGTTCCTCACCTATTCCTTTGAATCATTTTTGAGAAGCAGGGAAATTTTGCAGGTCTTTGTTTTAATTATTCTAATATAAAACTGCTGTTTTTCCTATGACTTCATAGCTTAAAGAACTAGGTCTTCCATTTTATGAAGAGTGTCATGATTTGCGCTGGAGGCAGAATTAGAACATGGACATCAAGAGCTGGGTTTAAATGGGTCACTTTATTAAAGTTAAATGAACTTTAACTGATTATTGAACAATAACCAGGACCTGCAGAGGCCACTAAAAATTTTGGGGTAGAAATAATTCACAAATAACCTTCCTGGGCAACCATGGCTTCACGTCTTCACTTGATTACTGGCCACGTCTTGGCATATGGGAGGGCTCACCTTCACATCTCCTTCTGGTTATTGGGATAGGTGAATCCCAAGGGCACCCCCTCTCCAATTGCCCTGGCCGCATGGTACCTTGAGCTCTTGCCGAGAGGCTGCCCATCATCTTTCAAAAGATGCCCTAAAGGAGAACACACAGCTGCTACCAGTGACCATTTCCGTGCTAACATGCCAACCCCAGTGACCAAAGGGAAGCCAATTATCAAACTGTGAATAAATACACTACACCCCTAACCATCCATCCTCATTCCCCAGTGTGAAATAGGTGAAAAAACAGTCTCCACTAAAGTGCTGGGACTGCAAAAAAATCCTATTCGGCCCCAATGGGCAACCCCTTCAGGGCACACTGTAAGGTGGGGAGGGAAGGCAGGTGTCCACTTCTTTCAGAGCTGGGGGCCAGAGGAAGAATGCCTGAGGTGCAGCCCTATTTATAGGGCTTGCCCAGGCACGTCCCTGGCTGCCAAAGGCTGTGCACCAAAGCCAGGTCACAGTGATCTTGTGATACCACAAGACTGCTGATGCCTAACTTAGGCAAAGCACTGAGGCCATGTTCTTCCTGTCCCCAATGCAATTTCGGCTGACCATTAAATCGGCCGACCATGTGGAAATTAGCCATGTAAATGATTCTGTTCTGTCTGGGTTCCCCCAGACATCAACACCAACTAAAAAGAGTATCCAAACACACTGGTAAAAAGCAAAGTCATTTTATATCTTTGAAAACAAACACAGATAACAAAAACTGTTCTTACAAACTGGAATGCTATGAAGCTTCACAGAAGAGTCACGATGGCCAGACAATACAACAGGCTTCTTGCTGGCACACACACCACTGTAGATAATAAAACCCACGCCTCTCCCAAGTTTTCAGCCTTCGAGGCCACAAGCCAGAATCAGAGACGCCAAGGATCGAAGCAAGGTCACAGGACTCCCAAAAGATAACTCTCCACAATACAGGAAGGGCGAGCCTGCCTTTTCAACCTTTCTGAGGAGAACCACACCCAAACCCAGCTGTTGCCTATTAGGGATGGAAATACCTGGCTAATTGTCCCCTTCTTTGTGCTGCCCTTCTCTGCCTCATATCTCTGATGGCTTGTGCGTTTTCATCTAATGACTCCAGGCTACTCGCTGGGGAGAGCTCCCCCCCCGGGGGTCTCAGGCTGTTCTCCCTCCTCCTCGTCCTGACATTCCTCTTCTCCGTCTGCCTGTTCCTCCTCCTCCTCCTGTTCCTCGTCCTCCCCCTCTGAGCATGGAGCCGGCAGAGTTCCAGCCATTCCCTGAGGAGCCTCAGGCTGAATCACAACAGGATTCAGAAGAAAAACTGTGAGATCAATGCAGTGAGGGGCCTTTTTATCCCAAGCAATATGTAAATCAAGGCACAATTTCCTGGTTAAAGAAGCTGTTTGGTTTCCCTTTTCATGCTATACCCAACACACAAAGTTTGTGTACTTTCCTGAATTCTTTCCTATCCATTCTGTTCATTCTTACACGGAGCAAAAAATGGTCCTGTGGCAGAATTTGGTGCCTTTACTAGTATTTCTCCAAGGTAATTATTTCCTCTCTAAAGAATCTCCTGCCATATTCTTTTTGTTTATACATTTCTGGATAGAAGAATTCATTTAAACACTATCCCTCCCCCTAGGAATTCAGTCTGAAGCTCAGTTGAAAGAGTCTGGAGGGGATGTGAGACACCCTGGAGGGTCCCTCCCTCTCTCCTGCCAAGCTTCTGGATTCACTTTCAGCAATGTTTGGATGCACTGGCTGAGACTGATTCGATGGAAAGGCCTGGAATCAGTAGCTTACATTCGTAAAGGATCATCACCTTCCACTTACTACTCTGACAAAGTCAAGGGCCGCTTCACCATCTCTCGGGATGATTCCCGCAGCCAGCTGTATCTGCAAATGAACCATCTTGAACTGGAGGATACTGCAGTTTATTACTGTGCAACAGGCACAATGAGAGGAAGTGAATCCAAAGCCAAGCAAAAACTGTTTGTTTCCTCTCAGCAACTCTCCAAAATGGTTCAGTCATAGGAAGCTGTATATTTGAACTTAGAAGCTGAAGATAAATCTCAATGACATGTGGTGGAACCTCAAATCTGATCTCAAAAGAAGCAGTGTGGAACCTTGTTAGCACTTTGATGTGGGGGGGGGGAAGCTAATCTTCAGATTGTGTAATAAGTAATATGGATTGATGGCTTACAGATCTTCCTTGACATGTTTGCAATTCTGAGTCCTTGGATTCTCAGTATTGTGAAATCTCTGTGATTTAATTTGTTATGACATGTTGCTCCATTTTAATTCATTATGTATCAATATACATTTAAGGGACTCAATCCTTTTTTTTGGGGGGGGGTATACATTTTGTATTGTTTTTCACGCCTTGCAGAGATTCAAAATTACATACCTCAAATTAAAATATAATACAATACAATAACAAATGCCAAATTTTTAATCAAATTAATCAATTTTTTCTAATTATTTATCCAATTATTTCTGGTATATATCATTCAACATGTGCTACCTCCTTTCCAGGTGCTATCATCCAGATTTTAGATAATGTTCTTCGCTTTCATTTATATTTAAAGTGCTATAGCTATCTAAATTTCTCTTGGCTATTTGCTATTTTTCCTAACTATGCCTTCATGCTTCAGTCCCTTTTTAGCGTTCTTAGAAAACACATTCCTACTTTCATTTAAAACCCTGCTGTTCTGTTCGGGTTGTATGTGACCCGAAGCCAAGTTTGAGTCCCTGTAAAAAATTTTCCCTGCATATCTGAAACTTGAAATTTCATGACTATTCATCATTTCAGGGGTTCTCTCTATGAGAATTTTTTTTGGGGGGGTGGGGGGCTTAGTTTTTGCTGGGCAAAAAAAGTTACAAATCTTCTGTTCCCGGGTCACCCTGACCCGGACCGAAAACTCTTCATTTGCAGTGCTTATGTTTGGTCTTTTTGAAAGCTTTTTTTCACTTGGAAAGTAGTCTGAACATTTCTGCACACAATGATATGAAAATTGAAATGAAAAAAGTAAATCTTATTGGTTTATTTTGCGGATATAATGCACGCCCCCCCCCCGTTTTTGTGAAAAAAATTTCAATTTATGGATAGTTTTGCTTGCAAAATGCATTATATTTTACTAAAGTTGGTGTGGGATTGGTAGCTTGAACATTTCTGAATATAAGAAAAATATAAAGGAACTGAAAAAAATGATTCTTATTGTTTTTTTAATATCAGAAATAAGCCCCCCCCCCTCAGCTGCTTGCAACCATTTTCACTTTTTATTTTTTTATGCTCCAAATCCGAAATATTCTTTAAAATCTTAGGCATTCATTTACTCAATTTAACAATGCTGATCATCAAAAAATATTTTTGGGGTGGTGGCTAATTGTTTTCTGGGCAAAAAAAAATCATAACTTCGAATCTGTTTCTGTTCGTATATGACCGGACCAAAAATAATTTTTTTAGGTACTTGAATTTGATCTTTTTGAAAACGTTTTCAACTGGAAAACTATTTTGAACATTTATGAACATAATGATATGAAAATTGAACTGGAAAAATGGAGACTTATATTTTTATTTTGATCAAAAAGCCCCTCCCCCCATCCTTTTTGAATTTTGTGTCAATTTCTATTTTTTAAGGCTACAAATCCCTAAGGAATTTTCCCCCAAAAGGTTTGATATACTAAATTGAACATTTCTGAATATAAGAAAAATATAAATGAACTGAAAAAAATGGTTCTTATTGGTTTATTTTTGCCACAAAAGGACCACCCCCCCGGCCTTGCTATGTGCCATTATTGTCACTGTTTATACATATTTGTCTAGAAATATTTGGAATATCCTTTTGAAAATCAACCACATTGTAGCCAGAGAACTAATTTTATGAAACAAATCCATTTTACTAAAAAAAAGTATGTAAGTTTGAAATTAACAACATAATTTTTATATAAATTGAAATAATTGAACACGGGGGGAGGCATACATTTATGTGCAAAATAAACCAATATGCATCAATTTTTCCAGTTCAATTTTCATATCATTATGTTCAGAAATGTTCAAGCTACCAATCCCACACCAACTTTAGTAAAATAGAATGTATTTTGCTAGCAAAACTATCCATAAAGTGAAGACTATTTAAAAAAAATGGGGGGCGTGCATTTCATCAACAAAATAAACCAATATGCATCAATTTTTCCAGTTCAATTTTCATATCATTATGTTCAGAAATGTTCAAGCTACCAGTCCCACACCAACTTTAGTAAAATAGAATGTATTTTGCAGGCATTATTATCAATAAACCTAAAGAAAATTCACAAAAACGGGGGGGGGGGCATATTTATGTGCAAAATAAACCAATAAGGATTAATTTCCTCAGTTCAATTTTCATATCATTGTGTGCAGAAATGTTCAGACTACTTTCCAAGTGAAAAAAGTATTCAAATTGACCAAACATAAGCACTGCAAATGAAGAGTTTTCGGTCCAGGTCAGGGTGACCCGGGAACAGAAGATTTGTTACTTTTCTTAAACAGAACAGCAGTGTTAAGAAAAAACACTCATTTTATCATAACTGCCCTTAATTATAGAAAATATCCAAATTTATGACTCTTTAAAAACCCAGGAAGGAAAGATTTAAAAAAAAAAGAATAAAAGAAAAAATGAAAAGAAAGAAAAGCGGAAAAGAAAAAGAAAAGGAAAACCACTATTCATATTGTATCTTAATCTATACATAGAAAGGTTGTTGCTAGAAATTTTAAAATACAATTTCTACTCAATTCATTTATTTCACTTCTTTCATTTATCAGTATATCATTTCTACTTTAACAGATCAAAATAAATATAAATCATTATTATTCCATTATTTTATGCGAAAAGTATCTTCCATTAAAAAGGGCCAAAGTATTAATATTCTTCCCTAATCTAGATATTTTCCACTGTCATTCTTAGTGTGATAAACTACCCTAATCTGTAAATCCTGCTGCCAATCCCAGCGTAATAATCTTCCCCAATCTGTGTATCACTGTCATATCAGTGCAATAATCTTCCCTATTCTAATTATTTTCACTGCTAAATGCAGTGCCACAATCTTCCCTAATCTATATATTTCCCTAGTCTATATATTATTTGTAATTCTATATATCTTCCAATATTGAACTCAGTGATATTCTTCCCTAATCTATTGATTTTATCTCTTTGTTGTTTCAACTGTCTTTCCTTATAATGCCTAACAAAATTAGTGCTAGCTATTATCTCATATTAATACGTCTTCTATTCTGTTAAAAGCTCCTATTCTGTTAAAAGTGGTGTCCCCCAAGGTAGTGTTCTGGGAGCAATGCTCTTCTTTCTCTACATCAATCACCTTTGCGATCTCATCACAAGCAACTGTGTTCTCTTTGCCGATGATTTAAAACTCTTCAACACCACCAATAACACAACTGCTCTACAAAAAGACATTGACTCTGTTTCTGATTGGTCTAACAGAACACTAGACTTACATTCCTGGGTCTAGAAAGCTTAGAACTAAGATACCTCAAACATGATCTAAGTATTGCCCACAAGATCATATGCTGCAATGTTCTGCCTGTCAAAGACTACTTCAGCTTCAACCACAACAACCTGATCACAAATAGTAAGAACATGACAATTAGCCGGAGTGCTATTTTTGCTTGTTCAAAAATTGCTCAATTCTTACTGATGACAAAACACTTAGACAAGGACTCAACCTTTAAGATGTTGAGTGCAGCAGGAGAGCACGATGATATGGGTCCAATTTACATTAAGACGCCTTACAAGACAACTTACATTACAACTAAGACGCTTCAAACATGATCTAAGTATTGCCCACAAGATCATATGAGGCAACATCCTGCCTGTCAAAGATTGCTTCAGCTTCAACCACAACAACACAAGAGCCTACAACAGATTCAAGCTTAATATTAACCACTCCAAACTTGACTGTTAAAAATACGACTTTAGTAATCGAGTTGTCGAAGCGTGGAATTCCCTACCGGACTCTGTAGTATCACCCCTAACCCCCAACACTTTACCCTTAGACTATTCATGGTTGACCTCACCAAGTCCCTAAGAGGTCAGTAAGGGACATACATAAGTGCACCAGAGTGCCTACCATCCCCTGTCCTATTGTCTCTCCTATATCTCCTATATCTTCTCTTCTACACCTATATCTTTTTCTGCTATTCTCTCATAGTTATATTTCACTCCATTATTTTCTCCTCTATTCCCCCTTTAATACATTCTACCTGATTATATCCTCTATAACCCTCATTGTGTATTATTGTGTATTGGACAAAACAAACAAACAAACAAATAAATAAATTCTCCTCCCTTTTCTTCCCCCCTTCCTTGTACTTTGTTTATCACCATAAATCAAATAAGCAATTTATAATTCAATCAATCAGAATAATAAAGAGAGAAAAGAAGAAAAGAGGGAAAGAAAAAAAAGTCATCCAAAACTAATCATAATCATTATGAAATATTTCACCTATATTATGCGCAATAATCAAAGCTATTTTCAATTTTTTCATTTATAAAACATTACATTTTCGCCTCTTATATACAGTACTTCTTCCATTTTACACTTTATGTCACTTGCTTATATACAGTATTTGTATATATATTGCCAGATGAATTTAAAGATATAATAGAGGAATTTAAACTGAAAGATATATGGAGGGAACTCCACAAAGATGAATATAAATATACTTATTATTTGAACCCACATAAGTCATTGTCCAGAATAGATATGGTATGGACAGATATAGAACTCCAAAAAGAGATAATAGCGGCTCAAATTGAGCCAAATCTTTGGGTGGATCACAATCCGATAAGTATTACAATTAAAGGAGATTATAGGAGGAGATATAGATGGACAATGGACACTAAAATAATAGAAGATAATCAATACAAACAATACGTAGATAAAGAACTAATTTTTTTCCTAGAAAAAAATTGGAACAATGATACATCAATCCAAAACATCTGGGACATGACAAAGGTGTTTATAAGAGGTCTAACAATAGCATATATAAGTAAAAGAAATAAAAATAAGAATAACCAATTGAAAGAAAATAAAAAGGAATTAGAAAAATTGGAAACTAAATTGATAAACGACCCAGAAAATGTGGAAATAAAGGAAAAAAGGGAATTAATTAAACATAAAATTAATCTTTTGGTACAGAAGGAGATAGCTCAAAAGATAAAATCAGCAAGACAAAATCAATTTGAGCATGCGAATAAGCCAGGAAGATGGCTGTCATATATACTAAAAAAGGAAAAAGAAAAGAAATATATCCAGCAATTAGAGGACGAAATGGTAGAGAAACAATTCGGAATAGAGGCAAAAAAAAGATAATTAAAAACTATTTTCAAGACAAGACAAGATAGGAGAAGAAGACATAGAACTATACTTAAACGAGTCCGAACTACTGCAGCTGTCTGAAATTAATATAGACAGAATGGAGAAAGATATATCAATGATAGAGCTTGAGAGAGCAATCAAAAAACAAAATAGTAACAAAACACCTGGAACAGATCGGATCCCAGCAGAACTATATAAACAAATGCAAGAACCTACAAAAAAATTGATGTTAGTAATGTTAAATGAGGTGTTAAATAAAGGAAAAATCCCTCAATCATGGAAGGACAGCTTAATTACTCTAATACCTAAAGACATAAATCAAAGACATTTGATAAAACAATATAGACCAATAGCACTATTGAATTCGGATTATAAAATTTTCGCAACGATTTTAGCAGAAAGATTCAAAATAATTATAAATGAAATAATACACCCGGACCAAAATGGTTTTCTACCAAATAGAAACATCAAATATAATTTAAGAAATATAATAAATATATTAGAATACTATGAGACAAACCCTGGGAAAAACATGACTTTGATATTTTTGAATGCAGAAAAAGCATTCGACAATTTAAATTGGAATTTTTTTATTAAATCAGTTAATAAAGATGAAATTGAAAGAAAAATTTATTAGGGCTATCCAAACAATATACATTCAACAAACAGCTAAAGTGATTATTAACGGCAAATTAACAGATAATATAAACATAGAAAAAGGTGTACGACAAGGATGTCCTCTCTCTCCATTGATATTCATATTGGCTATAGAGATTTTACTAATACAGATTCGATCTAATAAGGATATTAAAGGACTGAAAATAAAAGATCAAGAATATAAGATCCAGGCATTTGCCGATGACCTAGTCTTTAATATAGAAGATCCCATTGAATGCGGCAGGAAATTAATAGATGAAATTATCAAATTTGGGAAAGTAGCAGGATTAAAAATTAATAAACGAAAGACTAAAATAATAACAAAAAATGTAATAAACCAAAAAAAAGAAAATGTTAGAAAATAAATTAGAACTACAAATTGTAAAAAAAGTTAAATACTTGGGTATAAATTTGTCCTCAAAGGCAATCACAATCAAAGAAGATAATGATACAGTACTGATTAATTAAAGAAATTAGTACAAAATTAGAAAAATGGAACAAACTACAGATCTCTCTTAAGGGAAGAATTTCTGTAATCAAAATGTCTATTCTCCCTAAAATACTATATTTATTTAGAACAATTCTAGTTACCTTAAAAAAAACCTTCTTTCAAAAACTTAACAAAATTATGACAAAATTTATTTGGGCAGGGAAAAAAACCAAGGATCAAAATACAGTATCTACAGGACAATAAAAAGCAAGGAGGTTTCGGGTTACCAGACTTTGAGCTATTAGGGAATAAACAATTACTATTTCTAGAAGGCCATGACTTGATGGTAGGGTGGCACGCCTTTCTATGGGACAGGAAAGACAGAACCCATAAATATTTTAGATAACATATTATTAAAAATTCAATCTTTGAAGTATGGACCAAGATTAAAAAATCACATTATCCACAAACCCCACAATGGTTTTCCAGTATGGAGGCGATAATGCACCCCAATACAAAAGATTTAAATAAAATGGTTAATTATTATAAATTACTAGATGGAAGAGGTGAATTGAAAACAAGGGAGCAACTAGGAAAAAATGGAATAAGAATAGACTGGTGGCCATACAATATAATAAAATCGAAATATCAAGATGACAAAAGAACAAATGGGATACAAAAAGGAGAAATAGAATTGGATAAAATAATGTTAGGTCCAGATCAGAAAATGATTTCGAAACTTAATAAGTACCTATTAAATTATAAAATGGAAGATTATATAGTCAAAAACAATATTCATAGTTGGGGTAGGAATTTTGGATACAGTGTAAGCTTAGATAAATGGGACACGATATGGTCCAGAAACTACAAATTAACGAAATCATCAGCATATAGGGAAAATTTGTATAAAATGTATTACAGATGGCACCTCCCTCCAGCAAGACTTGCACAAATGTACAAAGGGATAAATCCACAATGTTGGAGGTGCAAAGAACATATAGGGACCTACTACCATATTTGGTGGACTTGCCCAAAAATAAAGAAATTTTGGATTAAAATACAAGATTGGCTAACAGATATATTGCAAATCAAAATAAACAGAAAAACTGAAGCATTCCTATTAGGAATAATAAATTAAAAATTAGGGGAAAAAAGTATTACCTATTGATACATATACTAAATGCAAATAGAATGGTGATAGCCCATTGCTGGAAACAACCCAACCCTCCGGAAGACTCGTTAATAATTTAAAAAAAATTGGATTGTGCAGACCTTGATGCTTTAACTTTAAAATTAAAAAACAAAGAAGACTCCGATTATTATAAAACATGGAACTTATTTTATTATTGGTTTAAGAGGAGAAATAGAAATTTAACTTGAAATACGATAATAACAATGTGATAAGACATGTATCTATTGATAGAAAGATGAGATATGATATATACACAGCTGTTTTTGTGAAGACAAATTTTTATGTAACTAAATTAGTTAAGAAAGAGTGTACAGAAGGTGGTTCAAAAATAAGAACAACAGAGAAGACATTGATAACCAAAAAGAACAATAGTGAATGCCGATGATTTTTATCCACCAGAAAATAATTTGATATCCGATAAGATTGTAACTTTCCTCCTCTGAAGAGGATATTGATAAGATACTTATTTTTTTTCTTATATGTTATTTGTATATTTGTAAATTTGTAATTGTTCATGGTGTTTTTTTTCTCTTGTTTTTAATTTTTTTAATTTGTTCATTTTGGTATTTATGTGTTTTGTTTCTTTTTTTCTTGTACATTGCAATATTGCAAATATGCTAATGTATATACTTTTTTGGATTATAACTTTTAATATAATTGAATAAAAATTACTTAAAAAAAGAAAATCAGCAATATAAATAAAATATAAGCAAGACAATTGTGAGTTTGATGCACTAAGGAGCCCTTTTATCCCAAGCGATATGTAAATCAAGGCAAAACTTCTCCTTTAAAAGAGATGAGTTTCAGGACTACACGCAACAACACAAAGTTTGTGCACTTTCCTGAATCCTTTCCTATTCCTTCGACTTATTACAGGAAGTGAAAATGATCCCATGGCTGAATTTGGTGCCCTTCTTAGTGCTCATTAAAGGTATCTTTTCCCTTCTTTAAAGAATAAAGTTCATTTTTTGACTTTTTGTATATAGAACATTTGATAGAAAAACTTTTATGTTTAGGAATCCAGTCTCAAGTACAGTTGGTGGAAACTGGAGGGGATGTGAGAAGACCTGGAGGGTCCCTCCGTCTCACCTGCCAAGCCTCTGGATTCACCTTCAGCAGCTATGGGATGTATTGGTTGAGACAGACTCCAGGGAAAGGCCTTGAATGGGTAGCCTACATAGGTACATCCTCAACTCCAACAAGGTATTCAGATAAAGTCCAGGGACACTTCACCATCTCCAGGGACGATTCCCGCAGCCAGCTGTATCTGCAGATGAACAGTCTCAAACTGGAGGATACTGCAATTTATTACTGTGCAAGAGACACAGTGAGAGGAAGTGAATCTGATGCCAAGCAAAAACCTTCCCTTCCTCTGAGCAGCTTTCCAAACTGAATCAGAAAGTTGAATTTGTCTAATTAAAGTGAGAAACAGAATATTTATCTGTATATATGTCATGGAACCTCAGATATGATCTTCTAAGAAGCTGAAGACACAACAATCTATTACTGTGTGAAATATACAGTAAAAGGAACTGGATATAAAACAATGTGACCAGATTGTAAAATTGGTAAAGAGGGACACCATTGACTGGGAGGGGGAATTACAAATTTCACAACTTGTTTTGCAGGATTTGTGACAGAAAGCATCCTCTGGAAATTCTTGATAGGATGTTTTTTGTCTGTCTGTTTGTTTGTTTGTTTGTTTGTTTGTTTGTTTGTTTGTTTGTTTTGTTTTGCAGAGTCAAAATATTCAGGTCTTAATAAGTTCAAAATTTCCATGTATCTATGCAGCCCTATTGCTCCAAGGGCTCCTATTATTATTGGTAGAACCATTGATTTCTTCCTTCATAAATGCTTAACTTCAACTTCCAAATCAATATACAGTGATACCTTGTCTTGCGAACTTAATTGTTTCCGGGATGAGGTTTGTAAGGTGAAAGGTTTGTAAGATGAAACAATGTTTCCCATAGGAATCAATGGAAAAGCCATTAATGCGTGCAAGCCCAAAACTCACCCCTTTTGCCAGCCGAAGCGCCCAGTTTTTCACTCCTGGAATTCCCCTGAGGCTCCCCTCCATGGGAAACCCCATCTCCGGACTACTGTGTTTTGTGATGCTGCAGGGGAATTCTAGCAGCACAAAAACGGGCACTTTGACTAGCAAAAGAGGTGAGTTTTGGGCTTGCATGCATGGCAAAAACACGGAAGTCCTCGAAACCCCACCTCTGGACTTCCATGTTTTTGTGATGCTGCGGTTTCGCTGAGACTTTTCTTGCTGGGAAACCCCACCTCCAGACTTCCGTTGCCAGCGAAGTGCCTGTTTTTGCACTGCTGGGATTCCCCTGCAGCATCGCAAAAACACGGAGGTCCGGAGGTGGTGTTTCCCATGGAGGTGAGCCTCAGGTGAATCCCAGCAGCACAAAAACAGGTGCTTTGCTGGCAACAGAAGTCCAGAGGCAGGGCATCCCAGTGGCGGCGGCTTGGGTTTGTAAGGTGAAAATAGTTTGGAAGAAGAGGCAAAAAAATCTTAAACCCCGGGTTTGTATCTCGAAAAGTTTGTATTCACAAGGGGTTTGTAAGATGAGGTATCACTGAATATTGTTGGGTTTTCTTTTCTATGTAGTACCCCTCAATTCATCCATGGCCTGAGAGTGCAATATTAATCATGCAGACTCCCCATCCCTCAATATGATATCAGGTATTCACATTTTGGGGTTTTTGATCAATACGACATACTGAGGGGAGAAAATGTGGAGGAAACTAAACTCCTGAATTCATATCTCAAAATATTGCATCCCAAAATTGTTAATGCACTTTCGTCCTTTGTCCTTTTCAATCACTTTTGAGATTTAGCAAGTCTTTGTTTTAATTACTCTAATATAAACCTGCTGTTTCTCCTATGATTTTTATATTTTAAATTAAAAAGCCTCCCGTTCACTTTTAAGATGAGCGAGACAATTGTGAGCTTGATGCACTGAGGGGCCGTTTTATGCCAAGCGATATGTAAATCAAGGCACAACTTCCCCTTTAAAGGAGCTGAGTCATTTCCATTTTCAGACTAAACACACCAACACAAAGTTTGTGTACTTTCCTGAATCCTTTCCTATTCCTTCGACTTATTACAGGAAGTGAAAATGATCCCATGGCTGAATTTGGTGCCCTTCTTAGTGCTCATTAAAGGTATCTTTCCCCCTCTTTAAAGAAGAAACTTTGTTTTGTTTTTCCTTTTTGTATATAGAACACTTGATAGAAAAACTTTTATTTTTAGGTCTCCAGTCTCAAGTACAGTTGGTGGAATCTGGAGGGGATGTGAGAAGCCCTGGAGGGTCCCTCCGTCTAACCTGCCAAGCCTCTGGATTCACCTTCAGCAGCTATGGGATGCACTGGGTGAGAGTGACTCCAGGGAAAGGCCTGGAATGGGTAGGCTACATAGATACATCCTCAAGTCCAATAAGTTATTCAGACAAAGTCCAGGGACGCTTCACCATCTCCAGGGACGATTCCCGCAGCCAGATGTATCTGCAGATGAACAATCTCAAACTGGAGGATACTGCAATTTATTACTGTGCGAGACACAGTGAGAAGAAGTGAATCTGATGCCAAGCAAAAACCTTCCCTTCTTCTGAGCAGCTTTCCAAACTGAATCAGGAAGTTGAGTTTGTGTATTTAAAGTGGGAAACAGAATATTTATCTCTATATATGTCATGGAACCTCAGATATGATCTTCTAAGAAGCAGCATTTAGATATTGCTATAAATGTTCCTATTACTATTGATACAAGCATTGTTTTTTATCTCCATAATAGCTCTATTTCAATTTGCAAATTAAGAGTTTTTTCCCTAGGTACTTCTCCTTAATTTGTGCTTCACGTAGCATTGCGCTATTAATGAACCACAGCTCCCCATCCACCAATATAATATCAGACTTTTTTTTTTCTTTTCCACAATAGTGATATCAAGCCTGTTGTTCTAACATGTCTATCTGCACTATTCCTATTTCAATTTTTATTCATCTTGGTGACAATGAACAACTGATAAAAACACCAAACATTAGCAACTCCAAACAAGGAATCTATAAAATGAATACTATCGCCAATTTAAAACCCAATCTAATAAGCAAAGAATATCCCACAGGCTTTACCAACGTCTTTTCTCTGTGAGGGGACAAAAATCTGTTGCATTCAGATGTGATCTTCTTTTCATGTTCTATCTCGAAAGATCTCCTTCCCAGCTGGGAAGTGGAGCTGGGGTTTCCCCAAGCGCGCGCGCACCGCCCGCCCACGCTGTTGCTGGGGCCGCTTCCCAGCTGGGAAGCGGAGCTGGGATGTCCCCAAGCGCGCGCGCGTTGCTGGGGCCGCTTCCCAGCTGGGAAGCGGAGCTGGGGTTTCCCCAAGCGCGCGCGCACCGCCCACGCCGTTGCTGGGGCTGCTTCCCAGCTGGGAAGCGGAGCTGGGGTTTCCCCAAGCGCGCGCGCACCGCCCACGCCGTTGCTGGGGCTGCTTCCCAGCTGGGAAGCGGAGATGGGGTGTCCCCGCGCGTGCCGCCCGCCCGCCCACGCCGTTGCTCGCGCCGCCGCTGGGGTCTTACCGGGGCAAGAGGGGGAAGACCCAGGGAAGCCGCCCAGCAGCTTATCTGCCCGGCGGGAAACTCCACCATCTACGCATGCGTGGCCATAGAAAAAAGGCACGCATGCGCAGATGGTGGAGTCTGGAGGGTATATGAGAAGACCTGGAGAGTCTCTCCATCTCTCCTGCCAAGCCTCTGGAACCACCATTCACACCTATTACATGAACTGGATGAGGCAGGAACCAGGGAAAGGCCTGGAATCGCCCATAGCGATCCAGGCTCATTTCCTTCCACTTAGTATCCCGATAGGATCACTGGATGCTTTATCCTCTCCAGGGACGATGCCACAACCCAGCTGTATCTTCAGATGAATAACCTCAAAGCTGAAGACACAGCAATCTATTACTGTATGAAATACAGTGGTCCCTCGATCATCGCGAGGGTTCCGTTCCAGGACCCCAAGCGATGATCGATTTTTCGCGAAGTAGCGGTGCGGAAGTAAAAACACCATCTGTGCATGCGCAGATGGTGTTTTTACTTCCACCGCCGCCCGCCCTTCGCCCGCCCACCCCGTTGCTCGTGCCTGGGGTTTCCACGCGCGCGTGCCGCCCGCCCGCCCACGCCGTTGCTGGGGCTGCTTCCCAGCTGGGAAGCGGAGCTGGGGTTTCCCCAAGCGCGCGCGCACCACCTGCCCACGCTGTTGCTGGGGCCGCTTCCCAGCTGTGAAGCGGAGCTGGGATGTCCCCAAGCGCGCGTGCGTTGCTGGGGCCGCTTCCCAGCTGGGAAGCGGAGCTGGGGTTTCCCCAAGCGCGCGCGCACCGCCCGCCTGCCCACGCTGTTGCTGGGGCCGCTTCCCAGCTGGGAAGCGGAGCTGGGATGTCCCCAAGCACGCGCGCGTTGCTGGGGCTGCTTCCCAGCTGGGAAGCGGAGCTGGGGTTTTCCCAAGCGCGCGCGCACCGCCCCGCCCGCCCACACCGTTGCTGGGGCCGCTTCCCAGCTGGGAAGCAGAGCTGGGGTTTCCCCAAGCGCACGCGCACCGCCCGCCCACGCTGTTGCTGGGGCCGCTTCCCAGCTGTGAAGCGGAGCTGGGATGCCCCCAAGCGCGTGCGCGTTGCTGGGGCCGCTTCCCAGCTGGGAAGTGGAGCTGGGGTTTCCCCAAGCGCGCGCGCACCGCCCGCCCACGCTGTTGCTGGGGCCGCTTCCCAGCTGGGAAGCGGAGCTGGGATGTCCCCAAGCGCGCGCGCGTTGCTGGGGCCGCTTCCCAGCTGGGAAGCGGAGCTGGGGTTTCCCCAAGCGCGCGCGCACCGCCCACGCCGTTGCTGGGGCTGCTTCCCAGCTGGGAAGCGGAGATGGGGTGTCCCCGCGCGTGCCGCCCGCCCGCCCACGCCGTTGCTCGCGCCGCCGCTGGGGTCTTACCGGGGCAAGAGGGGGAAGACCCAGGGAAGCCGCCCAGCAGCTTATCTGCCCGGCGGGAAACTCCACCATCTACGCATGCGTGGCCATAGAAAAAAGGCACGCATGCGCAGATGGTGGAGTTTACTTCCTGGTTGAAAACTCGCGATATAGCCCTTTCGCGATGCTCGAGGACGCGAAACTCGAGGGATCACTGTATATAGTAAAAGGAACTGGATCTAAAATAAGGTGACCAGATTTTAACATTGATGAAGAGGGACACCACTGACTGGGTGTGTATGGTGGGGGTGGGGGTGGCGTTCACAAATTTCACAACTTGCTTTGTAGGATTTGTGAGAAAAAGCATTCTGTGGCAGTTCTTTGTAGAATTTTTGTTTTTGTTTGTTTTGGAAAGTCAGAATATTCATGTCTTAATAAATTCAAAATTTCCATGTATCTATGCAGCCCTATTGCTCCAAGGGCTCCTATTATTATTGGTACAGCTATTGATTTATTCCTCCATGAATGCTTCTCTTCAACTTCCAAATCAATATGTATAATGGGGGGTTTTGCCTATGAATTTCCCCTGAATTGGTCCATTACCGGATATTAATGATGCAGACTCCCCATCCCTCAATATGATATCAGGTATTCACATTTTGGGGGTTTTCTTCAAGAGGAAATACTAATGGGAGAAAAAGTGGAGGAAATTAATCTCCTGAATTCAGATGTTATCTTCTTTTTCATATTCTGTCTCAAAACACCACATTCCAAAATTGTCAATGCACTTTGGTCCTCTGTCCTTTTGGATCACTTTTCAGAGGGAGTGAAAATTTGCAAGTTATTGTTTTAATTATTTTAATATAAACATGTTGTTTCCCTATGACTTTTATATTTTAAAGGAAAGGGTCCTGCCTTTTATTTTTATTAATAGTGTCATGTTCTTTGAAAATCAGCAATATAAATAAAAGATGAGCAGTGAGATTTATGCACTGAGTGGCCCTTTTATCTCAAACGATATGTAAATCAAGGCAAAACTTCTCCTTTAAAGGAGCTGAGTTTCGGGACTACACGCAACAACACAAAGTTTGTGCACTTTCCTGAATCTTTTCGTATTCCTTCGACTCATTACAGGAAGCAAAAATGATCCCATGGCTGAATTTGGTGCCCTTCTTAGTGCTCATTAAAGGTATATTTCCCCCTCTTTAAAGAATGAACTTCATTTTTTTCATTTTTGTATATAGTAGATTTCATAGAAACACTTTTATTTTTAGGAATCCAGTCTCAAGTCCAGTTGGTGGAGTCTGGAGGGGATGTGAGAAGCCCTGGAGGGTCCCTCCGTCTCACCTGCCAAGCCTCTGGATTCACTTTCAGCAGCTCTGCTATGAGCTGGGTGAGACAGGCTCCTGGGAAAGGCCTTGAATGGGTAGCCTTCATACATACATCCTCAACTCCAATATATTATTCAGACAAAGTCAAGGGACGCTTCACCATCTCCAGGGACGATTCCCGCAGCCAGATGTATCTGCAGATGAACAGTCTCAAACTGGAGGATACTGCAATTTATTACTGTGCAAGACGCACAGTGAGAGGAAGTTAATCTGATGCCAAGCAAAAACCTTCCCTTCCTCTGAGCAGCTTTCCAAACTGAATCAGGAAGTTGAGTTTGTGTCTGTCAAGTGAGAAGCAGAATATTTATCTCTTTATATATCATGGAACCTCAGATCTGATATTCTAAGAAGCAGCCTTTAGATATTGCTGTAAATGTTCCTATTACTATTCATACAACCATTGTTTATTTTTCTCCATAATGCCCCTATTTCAATTTGCAAATAAAGAATCCCCCCCCTAGCTATTTCTTCTCAATTTATACAAATATTGTCCCCCAATATATCAGACTTATTTTTTTCATTTTACACAATAGTGATATCAAGCCTGGTTCTGCCCAGATATCTAACTGCACTATTATTATTTCAATTTTTATCCATCTTGGTGACAATGAACAACTGGTAAAAACACCAAACAATAGCAACTCCAAACAAGGAATATATAAAATGAATACTACCACCAATTTAAAACCCAATCAAATAAGCAAAGAATATCCAGCAGGCTTTATCAATGTCTTTTCTCTGTGAGAGTATAAAGTGTAGGGACAAAAATCTGCTACATCTAGATGTGATCTTCTTTACACGTTCTATCTCTTTTCTGATAAGTTTTATGCTTAAGACTTTCGACCATTCTTGTAGCCCGTCTTTGGACTCATTCAATTTTGACAATATCTTTTTGTAGCTGAGGTCTCCAAAACTGAACACAGTATTCCAAATGTGGTCTTACCAGCACTCTATATAGCAGGATCACAATCTCCCTCTTCCTGCTTGTTATGCCTCTAGCTATGCAGCCAAGCATTCTACTTGCCTTTCCTACTGCCTGACCACACTGTTCACCCATTTTGTGTCTGTCAGAAATCATAAATCCTTCTCTTCTGAAGTTTTTGTTAACACAGAACTGCCAATACAATTCCCACGGTCGACTTACCGGCCGATGGGGTTTGCGGCGATCGGCGGGGTGAGGAGGCTGCCATGTTGGGGGCGGAGCCACGGCACCCACGTGGTAAGGGGTGCTGTGATGACGTGGTGCGGTGCGTGTGCACCGATTGGCCGGGCGAGCCAGGCAGCCCTATATAAGGGGGCTGCCTCATGACGCAGCAGTCTCGCCCGGATCAGCGTGAGGCGAGGCTGCTGCTGCTGCTGCCGGCTCGGGCTGCTGCGTCACAGGCCCGGAGGCCGGCGAAGCAGCCGATCGACGCGGGACGTTCGGCCTTTTGAGGCCAGAAGAGCCGCAAACGGCGGCTGGAGGCTCAGTTCGCTTCGGCGACACCCCCCACAGGGTTTGGAGGCGCATTTGGGCTGCGAAACATGGCGGGGGGTGGGAGAAGTCGTTCGGGGGCCTGGCGGCGGGCCACGGGGGGGCAGACCAGAGGGCTAGGGACCCCCCCCCCATCGAGCCACGCCGCACCGGGAGGAAGCGGGCCCCCAAACGAACATGGAATGAGGCCCCAGGGGCAAGGCTGGCCAGGAGGCCAGTTGATGAGGGCAGCCCCAGGGGGGAGGTGAGCCCCCGGGGGCGCATAGGGGGCCGAAGGGGAGCCTCATCAGGGGCAAGGGGCCGCCGCCAGGGCCGGGCCCTACCGGTGGAAGCACCGGGGGGATCAGGTGAGGCCACTGGGGCGGAGGAGGGGGCCTTCAGCGGTTCGGAAACGGGTCTGTCTGGGGTAGAGGCCCCCGCTGCAAGGCCTGCCAGGAGGGAGCAGGAGGAGGGGGATTCACTTTCGGTTTCCTCACATCTACTGTCTTCCTTGCTTGAGAAACTTAATGAGAGGCCAAGGAAGCGAGGCAGGTCCCGGCGGGGCCAGGCCACGTGCGTTGCCAGTGCAGAGGGGTCTCGGAGCTCATCGGAGTCAGCAGACAGCCCGCGGAGGGCGCGGGGGACCCGGCGCGCAAAACAGAAAAGCAGGCGGAGGAAGGCCAGGAGAACGGTGTCCGGCTCCGAGGACGCAGACGATGACTCTTCTCACTGGGGTGAGTGCCCTGTGCCTAGACACCGGTGGTCCCTCCCAAGGGGGCCTCGCGGCAGGCTACGGGCTACTAAACGCATGACACGTGGGGCTCATAGGACCTGGCGCTCGCGCACGGCTGCTCAAGTTTGGAGGAGGGGGCGTAGAAGGGGGTTGGCCAGGAGGCACAAGAGGAAGAGGGATACCTCGAAGGATAGCTCTGGGTCGACCACCTCTGGGTCCACCAGCACCTCTTTTGACAGCGATAATCCTTTCGCACCTGGCCTCCCGGACACTCCGCTCAGTATGCACATGTCCCAGGCCCTCAAGCGTAAGATTTGGCGTGGCGCTTATGTTGACATTTTTCAGATTTTACTACCTGAGAAGTCTAAAAAGGATAGGGATAAAGAGGGCAAGAAGGGGTCGGATGACCCAAAGGACACCAAAATGGACAAGGGCATTCTGGCGTGGGCGTATGCATTTTTGGCCTACCACTCTGTGGTTGTGGAAGATGACGTCCATAAGACCCATGAGCTCATCTTTTACATGAACATGATTCTGAAGGCTTATCAGGAGTTTGGGGGCGAGGCTTGGAAGCAATATGACGAGACCTTTCGTAGGTTCGCCGCCCACAATCGACACTGGCCTTGGGATATGAGGCATAATGATTTGTGGCTTCAGGCCACGCAGCAAGCGTCGACCCCGGCCAGTGGGCGGACTCCCACTGGTCATTTGCTTTTGACGCCTGGCAAGGAGGCCACTCTTCCCCACCCGGCGGTGGGCACGGGGACCCCGGCCTCCGGCCAGCGTAGCGCGGCTGTTTCGTCCTTTCGAGGCTCGCCGTACTGTTACGAGTACGGCGCCAGGGGGGCCTGTTCAAGGTCATATTGTCGTTTTCGCCACGCCTGCGCCTTGTGCAATGGCAGGCACCCGACCTCCGCTTGTTACAGGGGAAGGGGAGGGGCCGGCTCCAAAGACGCCGGGGCCCCTGCCAAACCCCAACCGGGAGGAGCTCAAAGTAAGGGGCCCAACCCCCGTTAGGTTGGACAGGTTGAAGTACTGGCTCACCGGCTACCGCCCCAAGAAAGGTGCTGATTTTCTGCTCGCGGGGTTTTCCGCGGGCTTCAGGATCCCATACAGGGGGCCGCGTAGGGCCTGCCTGGCGGACAATTTGAGGTCGGTGGCAGGTATGGGCCATGTAGTGCGGGACAAAATTATGAGGGAGGTGCGTGAGGGCCGGGTTTTGGGCCCCTTTTCGGAGCCCCCCCTGCCCTTCTTGCAGGTGTCCCCACTCGGGGTGGTGCCCAAGCAGGCCGCGGGAGAGTTCAGGCTCATACATCACTTGTCGTTCCCCCCTGGTGAATCGGTGAACGATCACATTCCCGAGGAGCTATGCTCGGTGCGCTACACACCATTCGAGACGGCTGTCGCGATGGTCCGGGCGTGCGGAGTAGGGGCGCTGATGGGAAAATGTGATATCAAATCGGCCTTTCGGCTTTTGCCTATTCACCCGGGGGATTTCGACCTGTTAGGTTTTCAGTTTGATGGTGGGTTCTTTGTTGATAGGGCCCTGCCAATGGGTTGTTCAGTGTCCTGCTCGCTATTCGAGAAGTTTAGTTCATTTTTGGAGTGGGCACATGTTAAAGGTACAGGCATTGCGTCTGTCGTGCACTATTTGGATGACTTTCTTTTCGCCGGGCCGGCGGGTTCCGACGACTGTCAGCGGGGAATGACAGGTTTCCAGGATTTATGCTTGGATTTAGGCGTACCTTTGGCTCACGAGAAAACCGAGGGGCCTTCGACCAGACTGACATTTTTAGGCATCGAGGTGGACTCCGTTGCGCAAACGTGTAGGCTACCCGATGATAAACTGACGAGACTCAAGGATGCGGTGAGGGTTGCCCGAGCCGCTAAGAAGGTGACTCTTAGGCAGGTTCAGGAGCTGGCTGGCCTGTTAAATTTTGCTTGTCGAGTGATAGCGCCAGGTAGGGCTTTTATGTTTAGACTGTATAGGGCGACGGTTGGCTTGACGAAACCGCACCACAGGATCAGGTTGTCGAAGAGCGTTAGGGAGGACCTCGGGGTGTGGCAAGGGTTTCTGGACGGGTACAACGGTGTGTCATTGTGGAGACAGGATATGCTGCTGAAAGCGGACTTTCAGGTGAAGTCCGATGCGGCGGGCACGACCGGTTTTGGTGTGGTATGGCAGGACAAATGGTTTCGAGCTGACTGGCCGCAGGAGTGGCGCGGTGCGGCCGTCTGCAGGGATTTGACGTTTTTGGAGCTATTCCCAATTGTCGTGGCCATCGAGCTGTGGGCCACCAGTTTTGCCGGGAGGACGGTCCACTTTTGGTGTGACAACATGGCGGTAGTACACGTAGTGAACACACTCTCCTCTAGGAATGAACGGGTTATGGGTTTGGTCCGGCATATGGTAGCGAGATGCCTAGCCAATAACATGCTCTTCCGGGCCCACCACGTTCCAGGGGTAAGAAACGGGGTGGCGGATGCACTGTCAAGGGGGCAGTTGGCTAGGTTCCGGCTGCTTGCCCCACAGGCCGAGGAGCACCCGGAAGCAGCCCCACAGCATCTGTGGCTGATTGGAGGGCCGACGTAAGCAAGGCCATGGATTTGTCCATAGCCCCAAGCACCAGGAGATCATACCAGCGGGCAGGTAGGGAATTTTGGGCTTTTCGTCATGATAGGAGATACGATCAGCTTTGGCCTGCCCCGGTGGAACACCTGCTCGAATTCTGCGCGCTTAACCGTCGCCGTGGGTTGTCTGCCCGGACGATTAGGGGCAAGCTTGCTGGCTTGGCCTTCGTAGCCAAGTCACGGGGCTTTTTGGACACCACAGGGGATTTCAGGATTAGGAAGACATTGGAGGGTTGGATTAGGGAGAAAGGTCAGGCCCAGGGTGACAGCAGGCGTCCCCTAAAGCTCGCCCACCTGATGGGGCTTTATGAGCTGTGGGGCCAGCTCTGCCGCTCTGAGTATGAGGCATCACTGTACCACGCGGTTGCGGTGACCTTGTTTTTCGGGGCTTTTCGGGTTAGTGAGGTTCTTGCAGCTTCCCGAGCCGATAGCTCCGGCCAGGCATTTACCACCAGGGATATCAAATTAAGTAGGAGCTCGGTGTCCCTGAGGCTTAGACGGTCCAAGACCGACCAAAGGGGTCGAGGTGTGACGGTCCGACTTTCCCGGGCTAACAACCGGAGGGTGTGCCCGGTGGCGGCTCTGGTGGCGTATTTGGCCCATAGGGGCGAAGAGCCGGGCTTTCTGTTTTGTCATGTGTCCGGCGAACCCCTTACCAGGTACCAATTCTGGGCCGTCACGTCCAAGGCGCTGGCAAGGCTGGGCTTGGACCCCAGATGTTACGGGACTCACTCATTCAGGATAGGTGCAGCGTCGTTGGCAGCAGTCGAAGGTTTCAGCAGGCTGGATATAAAGACAGTGGGCCGCTGGAGATCTGGGGCCTTCCGGACGTACATCCGCCCCTAGGTGAGTGGGGCGGGGGGGGGTCTTGCCGGGCCGCCACTTCTGATGCTGCTCTGCTTCCTCCCTTTCTCTAGAACGAATACATGGCAGGCACCGCAGAATCCTGATATGTGGCCACAGCATGGTGTACTGGGCCGAGAGGAGGGCCCGCGAGACGACGCCCGGCACGCAGCTGGAGATGGATCATCGAGTGGTTGTTCAGTGGCTGGGCCGTCGTGGCCTACGGTGGCGCGAGGTTCTTCCCCTGTTATTCAACAGTGGGAAAGTGCAAGGAGTGCCGGGCTGTTTGGTTTTGCACGTTGGTGGGAATGATCTGGGATCGATGACAGGTGTCGATCTGCTGTGGCACATTTGTTAGGGTTTGCAAGTGATCTGGGAGCGGTGGCCTGATACGTGTGTGTGGTGGTCCAACATCCTGCCAAGGAGGAGTTGGCGGCAGGCTAGAAGCCCTATGGCGGTGGATAGGGCCAGGAAGAGGGTAAACAGAGCGGTTAAGAAGTGGGTAGTTCAGGCCGGGGGTGGAGTGATAGACCATCCAGACATCAGGGCATCCCTAATAGACTTGTATAGACAGGACGGGGTACACTTGACTGACAGAGGGAACGATAAATTTATAGCGGACCTGCAGAGGTGCCTGCACATCTATGTGCAGGGGGGGGAGCAGGGGGAATAAATTAAAATTTCACCCCCTGCTGTGGCCGATAGGGGGCGGGAAATAAAGTAAATAGCAACTGGTGATCTCCTTTAGGGGCACCTCTACTGAGGTGAGGGGCGAGCTCCTTCTCGGATTACAGGGCTCGACCGGCTTGGGTTTGGGGAGGGGGTCGCTCCTGTGGCTTGCTTGCTGGTGATTAACATAGACCAGTAGCGAGCCATCCCACACGCCATGGGTGGCGTGGTAACGGTGCAGGGGGCAGGTGTAGTTTACCAAGACCCGCACCCAGTTTTAAGGAGTTTTCGCCCGAGTGTTGCTCTGTTGAATTGGCTTAAAAGTTAATTCCGCCCCCATTTGATTTATGCACCCTGCAGGTCATGTGGGGTTAATTGTTTAAATAAGTTAATCGGTTAAAGAAGTTAAGTTGAGTTGTTTGAATAAAAGTGACCCCATTATACCCACACCTTGTGTCCGACTATTACTCCGCCTGCGCCGCAATATTCAGATTGAGGATTCCTTTTCCCCAAGTGCATTATTTTACATTTGGAAACATTAAACTGCAGTTTCAATTGCTTTGACCATTTATCTAGTAAAGCTGAATCATTTGCCATATTACAGATACCTCCAGGAATTGCACACTTTTGAGTCATCGGCTAATAGGCAAACCTTCCCTCCTGTCACTTACAAACATATTAAAAAGAACAGGACCCAGAACAAACCCTTGTGGCACACTGCTTGTAACCAGTCTCTGCTCAGAATACTCGCCATTAATAATAACTCTGTCATATTTATGCTTCAACCAACTGCATATCCACTGAACTATCCAGGGATTAAGTCCAATCTTCACTAACTTATCTATCAGATCTTTATGTGGAACCATATCAAAGCCTTTGCTGAGGTCCAGATAGGCAATATCCATGGCACCACCTTCATCCAACACCTTTGTTCCATAGTCAAAGAAATCAATGAGATTAGTCTGACATGATTCAGTAAAGCCATGCTGATTTGGGTCCAATAAGTTATTGGATTTTAGGTGCTGATTTATCCTCCTTTTGAGTAGAGTCTCCATCATTTTAACTACAACTGATGTCAAGCTAACTGGCCTGTAGTTACCAGCTTCTTGTCTACTACCCTTCTTGTGGATAGGCCCAACACTGGCCATTCACCAATCCTCAGAAACATCTGCTGTTAACAGGGATTGGTTAAACAAATCAGTCAGGGTTGTAGCAATGACAAATCTGAGTTCTTTAAGAACACTGGGGTGGATGCCATCTGGACCCATTGTCTTATTTATCTTTAATCGTTCAAGTTCTTCTAAGACATCAGCCTCTAAAATCACTGGAGCTGAATTCCTACAGCTGGAAGCAATGCTATATCCCTCTATAGTATTATATTGTAAGGTGTCTTTTGAGAAAACAGAACAGACATAGATATAGAAATGGTCAGCGACCTCCTTATTCCCATCTATGTATGTATTGTGCCTGCTTCTGCCATTTTATCCCTCCCCTTTAATTCATTATTTAAATATTCCCTTATTGCATTAAAATTTGTTTTTCTGAAATCCAAAACTTTGGTTGCAGTTTGGGATTGCTCACAATCAGTTTTTACATCAAACCACAAACACAGGTGGTCACGGCAACATAAATTTTCTCCCATATTAACCTCTGAAACCCAATTCCCATTTATAAAAACTAAATCTAGAATATTCTCCCCTCTAGTCAGTGTCTTAACTAGCTGTGCCAGAGTTGCTCCTGTAATGCCTCTACTATATTCTTACTTTTGCATGTAAGGGCACTGGGGGTATTCCAGTCAACATCAGGCATGTTGACATCACCCAAAACCACAATATCTTTCCTTACTGCCATTTGGGTAATTTCATCCACCATCTTGTTGTCATAATCCTCAGATTGCCCTGGAGGCCTATAGATCATCCCAATTCTAATGACAGAACCCTCTTTAGTTTGCATACAAACCCAGAGAGTACAATTTACCTGTACCTACTTGTTTTATGCTTATGTTTATAGCAATATCTGCTATCTATTGCATGGTATTGACAAAATAAAGAAATAAAAAAAATAAAACAATGAATTTCTACCTTCTATGTTTACAAGATGATTTGGCTTCAGAAAATCCTGGAATGGAAATTAGTCCTTTAGTATCATGGCAGAAGAATAGAAATGAAATTTAAGGTTAATCCTTCTAAATGTCCAATCTGAGAAATACTTATTTTGGAAATACCTCCTCTGAAATAATTACCTTGGAGAATAGAAAGGCGCCTGCCCTCTTCACATTTCACACTAGGGGGCAATGTTATCCCATGACATCCACGACCTATGTGCCCAACTTGGGATGGGGTATGGTATAAAAGAAGTATCCGAAGAAACAAAGCAACAAAATAATGAATCACTGGTGTTTGTATCCAGAGGAAGTTTCAATAATTATTGTATAAAGGTGCTTCAAACCCGGAAATGAAAAATACATGAAGGGACATTTTATCATATGTGCATGAAGACATGTCTGAGTTGATAATTAAGTTTGAGTCAACAATATGTGACAGCAGCCCAAAAAAGGTCAATACAATCAAGATCAAGGGAGGTACCATTACCACTCTATAAAGACTCAGTAATAACACACCTAGAATATCGCTTCCACTTTTGGTCGCCACACTATAAAAAATATTGAGACTCTAGAAAGAGTGCAGAGAAGAGTAACCAAGATAATTAGGGGACTGAAGGTTAAAATTAACAAAAAACGGTTGCACGAACTGCACATGGCTAGTCTAGTGAAGAGAAGGACGAGGGAAGGCCTGATAGCAGCCTTTCAATATTTCAGGGGCTGCCACAGAGAGTAAGGGATCAACCTATTTTCCAGGGAACCCGACAAAAACAATGGATGGAAATTGATCAAGGAGAGATTCAACCTAGAATTAAGGAAAAAACTTTCTGATAGAGGGAGCAATCAACCAATGGAACAGAAATTGCTTTTGGAAGTTGTGGGAGCCTGGAAACTTTTAAGAAGAGGCTGGACTTCCATCTGTCAGAAATGATGTAGTGTCTCCTGTCTGGAGTTGAAAAGATGGTTTACAAGATCCCTTCTGCAACCTGTTAATGCTTAATGTAGAGGAAACGGAATTATTAGTAGAAAACAGTCTGGGACTAGTAAAAATGTAAAACTTCAGGTCCTACTCAAGCAACTAAGAGCAGGTAAGGCAGCCTCTGAATATACAGGCAGTTCTTGGTGAGGTGTTTTGTTTGTTTGCTTGTTTGTTTGTTTTGCAAAGTCAGAATATTCAGGGCTTATAAGTTCAAAATTTCCATTCCATTACCATTCCCTATTGCTCCAAGTCCTATCATTATTGGTACAAAGATTGAGTTCTTCCTCCATAAATGCTTAACTTCAACTTCCAAATCAATATATATTGTTGGGTTTTCCCCCCTATCTATTTCCCTTCAATTGGTTCATCGCCTGAGAGTGCAATATGAATAATGCAGACGTCCCAACCCTTAATATGATATCAGGTACACACATTTCACATACTAAGGGGGGAAATGTGGGGGAAACAAATCTCCTGAATTCAGATGGGATCTTCTTTTCATATTCTGTCTCAAAATATCACATTCCAAAATTATCAATGCACTTTCGTGCTCTGTCCTTTTGAATCATTTTTGAGAGTGGTGAAATTTTGCAAGTCTTTGTTTTAATTACTCTAATATAAAGCGGCTGTTTCTCCTATGACTTTTGTATTTTAAAGAAAAGGAACCTGCCATTCACTTTTATGTAGAGTGGCATATTCTTAGAAAATCAGCAATATAAATAAAAGATGAGCAAGACAATTGTGAGATTGATGCACTGAGCGGCTCTTTTATCCCAAGTGATATGTAAATCAAGGCACAATTTCCCCTTTAAAGGAGCTGAGTGGTTTCCATTTTCAGGCTACACCCAACAACACCAAGTTTGTGCACTTTCCTGAATCCTTTCCTATTCCTTTGACTCATTACAGGAAGCGAAAATGATCCCATGGCTGAATTTGGTGCCCTTCTTAGTGCTAATTGAAGGTATTTTCCCCCCTCTTTAAAGAATAAACTTCATTTTGTTTTTCTTTTTTGTATATAGTAGATTTGATAAAAAAAACTTTTATTTTTAGGAATCCATTCTCAAGTGCAGTTGGTGGAGTCTGGAGGGGATGTGAGAAGCCCTGGAGGGTCCCTCCGTCTCTCCTGCCAAGCCTCTGGATTCACCTTCAGCAGCTATGGGATGCACTGGGTGAGACAGACTCCAGGGAAGGGCCTTGAATGGGTAGCCTACATAGGTACATCCTCAACTCCAAAATGGTATTCAGACAAAGTCAAGGGACGCTTCACCATCTCCAGGGACGATTCCCACAGCCAGCTGTATCTGCAGATGAACAGTCTCAAACTGGAGGATACTGCAATTTATTACTGTTCCGGAGACTCAGTAAGAGGAAGTGAATCTGATGCCAAGCAAAAACCTTCCCTTCCTCCGAGCAGCTTTTGAAACTGAATCAGAAAGTTGAATTTGAGTATTTAAAGTGAGTAGCAGAATATTTATCTCTATATATATCATGGAACCTCAGATCTGATCTTCTTTGAAGCAACCCTTTAGATATTGCTGGGAGAGTTCCTATTACTATTGATACAACCGTTGATTTTTTTTTTTTGCTCCATAATAGCTCTACTTAAATTTGCAAATAAAGATTTTTTTCCCTTGCTACTTCCCCTCAATTTGTGCTTCAAATAGTATTGCAATATTAACGAACCACAGTTCCCCATTCCCCGATATAATATCAGACATTTTTTTTCCTTTTCCATAATAGTGATATAAAGCCTGTGGTGTCCCAGATGTTTATTTGCACTAATATTATTTCAATTTTTATATCTCTTGGTGAATCAATACTTCACAATAAATAACTGATAAAAAAACCACACAATACCAACTCCAAACAAGGAATATATAAAATGAATACTACCACCAATTTAATACCCAATCAAATAAGCAAAGAATATCCCACAGGCTTGATCAATTTCTTCTCTCTGTGAGAAGGAAAACTGGGAGATTAGTGCAGTGAGGCGCTTTTTTATCCCAAGCAATATGTAAATCAAGGCACAATTTCCTGATTAAAGGAGCTGCTTCGTTTCCCTTTTCACACTATACCCAACACACAAAGTTTGTGTTCTTCCCTGTATCCTTTCCTATCCATTCTCTTCATTCATACAGGGAGAAAAAATGGTCCTGTGGCAGAATTTGGTGTCCTTACTAGTATTTCTCTGAGGTAATCATTCCCTCTCTAAAGAATATCCTGCCATATTCTTTTTGTTTGTGTCTTTGTGAACAGTAGAATTCATTGAAACACTATTTTTCCCCCTAGGAATTCAGTCTGAAGCCCAGTTGAAAGAGTCTGGAAGGGATGTGAGACACCCTGGAGGGTTCCGCCCTCTCTCCTGCCAAGCTTCTGGATTCAGCTCCAGCAATGTTTGATTGTACTGGCTGGGACTGGTTCCATGGAAAGGTCTGGGATCAGTAGCTTACATATGTAAAGGATCATCACCTTCCACTTACTGCTCATATAAAGTCAACAAATGCTTCACCATCTCTCGGGATTATTCCCGCAGCCAGTTGTATCTGCAAATGAACCATAACATAAGAACATAAGAAGAGCCATGCTGAATCAGGCCAAAGCCCATCGAGTCCAGCATTCTGTGTCCCACCAATTGTCCATGGGGATCTTGAGCAGAAAGAGAAGGCAAGACCTTCCTTTTCCCCTGACCCCCAACAAATGGTACTCAAGGGACTCCTGTCTGCCTCAACCAACATAGAAGCAGCACATGGACATCCGTTTCAATAACCACCGATACACTTGGCATCCATGAATCTGTCTAATCCTGCCTTGAAGCTATCAAGGCTGACAGCAGTCACAATCTCTTCTGGAAGTGAATTCCGTAAACCTCTGAGTGGAGAAATATTTCCCTTGATTTGTCCTCACTTTCTTACCTATGAGCTTTAGGGAGTGCCCCCTTGTCCTAGTATTGTGTGATAGATAAAATAATATTTCTCAGTTTTCAGAAGTTGTGGAATTATTCAAGACCTTTACAGTATTTTAGTAGAGAGTTTTATGTATTATAAAATCAATCTTCCTCTGCTCCTATCACTCACTGGAAAGCAAAAACAATGCATAAATGGCAAGACTTTTTCTCAGGAGTCAAAAATCACGTGAAAATCACACATGTAAGTTCCGTCCAAAAATACCTAAGTGGATGAACTCAGGGGTTGTTTCATCCCGAGAAATATATAAATCAGGGCCCCATTTCCTCCTTAAAGCAGATTGCATGGTTTCCTCTTTTTTATTTTGCACCCACCAACACAAGGGCATATTCCCATTTTCGCCACTACTGGTGCACTGCACACACAGCATCTGTTCTCCTGTGTGCACACACGTCCCAACATGCTTTGCTTCTGCACATGTGAAGGAAGCAAAATCTCGTGAGGTTGCACATGTGTGTGTGATATTCCGATGATTGTTTGCTCCTGTGCATGTGCAGAAACAAAACATGGCTGAAATCTTGCATGCACATCCCCTCACAAGATTTTGCTTCCTGTGCATGTGCAGAAGCAAAACCTTCCTGGGATGCATGCACACACACGTAGAAGAAAATAAACTATGTGCGCAGCGCAATTTTCGCTACCAGTGTATCGTTCTCTACTGTACTGGTTGCAACTCATTACTGCACCAACACAAAGTTTGTGCACGTTCCCAAATTCCTTTCCTATAAATTTATTTATTTTATTTATTAATTGGATGTGTATGCCACGCCTCTCTGAGGACTTGAGGCAGCTCACAACATAATAAAAAGCAGTATACAATATCAAAGTCTAAAATCCAATTAATATTATTAACTATACGTATTAACCATATTTTATCATCACTCCGTGGACTGCATTGGCCGCCGATTGGTTTCCAGATAGCATTCAAAGTTTTGGCTATGACCTATAAAGCCCTACATGGCATAGGACCAGATTATCTCCGAGACCACCTTCTGTCGCACGAATCCCAGCATCCAGTGAGATCCCACAGAGTTGGTCTCCTCATGGTCCCGTCAACCAAACAATGCCGGTTGGCGGGACCTAGGGGGAGAGCCTTCTCTGTGGGGGTCCCAGCCTTCTGAAATCAGCTCCCCTGGAGATTCGCACTACCCCCACCCACCTTGCCTTCTGAAAGAGTTTAAAAACTCAACT